>NC_040094.1:50691020-50994050 GCF_003369695.1 Bos indicus x Bos taurus
AGGTTCCCCCCCAGGGCCTGATGCTGGTCCCCAAAGTGCCTCGGGCTAGGCTCAGGTGTCACCACTTAGACAAGGGACACGGAGGAGTCTGTCGCTCCTCTTACCAGCAGGGGCCTCTGGGGGGGAGTCCCATCTCCTATGATCCCCCCATGATTAGACCTTCAGGGTCTGCCCCACCTGGATCAGCGAGGACTCCCCCTGAATCTGCAGCCAGTCCATGCAGAGGCCCTTCCAGAGGTGGAAGGTAGCTGCCAGTGCCCAGCTGCCAAGAAAAACAGGGACGGTGGGGTTCATGTCCTCAGCCCTCCACCCCCAACCTCCCCCCAGAGGCCAGGCCAGTTCACATAGGACAGGAAGCCACGAGTCTGATGGCTGGACCGGCTCCCTCACATCTCACCAGAATGTACTCGCTATCTCATCAGGAAACGCAGGCCGGTCCCGGGGTTCGGCCTCTTCTACGTGGGTGGAGGCAGAGGCTTCTCGCAGGCCCTGGGGGCCCTAGAAGGAAAGTGCTTCCACCTGGGGCCAAGGGGCCGCCCGTGGGCTTGGCTGACCTTCCTTCAGCCTTGGGAGCTCGCCCCTCACTGAGTGGGATTTATAAGCTCATAACCCCGCGATGATAACGACTTGCACATGTGTGATCAGCGTGTGTCCCGCCTTTCCCTTTGATTCAGTGTCAAATGCTAGAGGAGGTGGGCGTTTGGTGGCAGAGGGCCGGCGCCGGTGAGCGACAGCCTCCTGTGGGGGCTGGGGGCAGAAGTCACATGGTCTTTGCTATGAATGGCGTGATCACATCGAGTACCCCTGGCCTGGGATGTGTCTCCTCTCCTCTGTGTCTGAGTTACACTGAGGTGGACCACACAGATGCCCAGGTGGAAACAGAAAAGATAGGGTTGGGGGGAGGTGCCTGCCCGACACCAGTTACCTGTGATCAGGAATGTGCCCTGGACTATTTTTACTTCGTCTGTATTTTCTTTATTTCCCTCTTCTGGTAGAGCTCCTTTTGGACATTTGGTCCAGTTCAGCAGAGCTAAAAGGGAAAGAGGGGTGAAGGCCCCCGTGCTTCTTCCCACGGTAGGATGCTGGCATGGGAACGTCCTTCTGCACTGCCCCCAGCCCTGGCCCACAGGACCACCGAGGACGCAGCTCAGGGAGCTGCAGAGGGGCCGTGGGGCCCCGGCTCTGACACTGCAGGGGTCTAGTTGGGACCACAACACACACACACACACACACACACACTTGCCTTTTCTGAGTTCAGGTGTGAGGGCCATAACACAGAGACAGACAGACAGACAGATATACACACACACACACACACACACACACACACACGCCTTTTCTGGGTTCAGGTGTGAGGGCCATAACACAGAGACAGACAGACAGATACACACACACACACACAGACATACACATACACACCTGCCTTTCTGGCCCTGAAGTCTTGTTTCTCTGCCTTCCCCTCTCCATCCCTCACACAAAACCCACAGAGGCTTTTTTTTTTTTAAGCATTTTTTTCTTCTTACCCCAATCAAATTGATGACCAGGAAAGTATGTGGCTTGGTAAGCAAAATTCTTGTGAAGACGAAATTCCAAAGCCCTTGGCAGCCGTGACCTCACCGCACGGATACGCGGCAGATCACGGCTGTTTTTATAAATCGCCGCCCGCCCGGGGGCAGCACACAATGGCCAGTGTTGACACCGGATTCCTCACGTTCCCCAGGCCCCCACTCTACGTGCTGCTGCTAGGGGTGCGTCCCCTGTGTGGCTCCGCGTCCGTCCCCAGCCCTGGAGCCCAATCTGTCCTTGGGTGGACGCTCACCCGTGACGGCATGAGGAAGGACAGGCTGGACCCTGGGGCAGGTGTAGCCCCAGGAGCGCTGGCCATGGCCCGGGAGGGATCAGCCCCACTGGGAACTGAGGTCCTGCCCTCCTCCCAGGGCTCAGAGCCTCCCTGGGAGACCCAGACCTGCATCCTGCATCACCGGCTGAGTTTGTCCTGGTGGGAAGGTCTGGGGAGGGGAGATGGGGGCGATGGGTGTTCAGAGTGCTCAGGGCTATGGCTGCATGCCCCTCGCCCAGAGGACTCTCAGGACCCCTCGAGGTGGCTTCCTTTGGCCTCTGCCCCAGCACAAGCCCCACAGACACCACCAACCCCCTACTACCATGTACTGATTTTTCACAGCACTTAGCCACCTGCCATCCGGAGTGGAATCGCCAAGCAGGCAGGGACTCTGGATCGTGCCGGCACAGAGCAGGCTCTGCTCAGAGTGAATGTCAGCTCACACCTCTGGGGGTCTCACCAGCTCTCTGGGGGCCCCCGCCAACTATGACCACACAAAACAGCCGCTCAGAAGGGCGGCCTTGGGGGAGGGGACGGCACCCAGGCCTGCATGACTGATCTCACGGATCCTCTGTCACATGACGCCCAGAACCACTGCTCAGGCAGAAAGCTGCCCCAAATCTTACTCCGCAGAAGGGAATGCTGACAGCCTGGCCAGGCCAGTTCCCACCACACAGGCCTGAATTAAACAGTTTAATCAATTAGTGAGATGGAAGCCTCTGTGTCAGCTGCAGCTCTAATGAGGGGCTCCCTGCCCCCACCCGTGGGACGCATCAGCCTTCTCCCTGGGCGCCTCGACAGGGCCGGATTCAGCCCAGGTCCTCCCCAGGCGGTCACAGCCCCAAGAGCCGGTCTGGGAGCCAGGCCCCAGGGCCTCAGCTGGATGCTCGGCCACACAGGGCCAGGCCCTCCCTGCAACCAACTTTCCCTCCACAGCCCAAGCAGCAGAGCCAGGAAGGCCTGGGGTGGGGGCAGTGGGGGCGTGGGGGAGAACTACGGAACTGTCTCCGTTTGTGGATAAGGACACAAAACTCCTGGGGACCTGGATGTGGCCCAGTGGGACTGAGGTCACAGGGATGACAGGTGGACGAGCCAGCCCACCCCGCTCCCTTCCCATCGTTTCTTAGCCTCGAACACACACACACACCACAGGTCCATGCACAGACACACGAGTAGACACACACGCATCTGCACTCACGGGCTCCCAGGCTGCAATCTCCCAGTAGTTTCAAAGTGTCGGCACAGGACCCAGGCACCCTGCAGAGACTCAGGCCTGGAACCTCCCCTTGATCTGTCCAGGTCAAGGCGTAGGGTCAGGGTCAATGCCAACGTACATGTGTGATCATGTGACATGGTGGGGGCATGTCTCTCTGTTTCTGCCTACCCCCACCCCCACCTCCCAGCATCCGCAGTGTGAGGGACTCTGGGCACTGACTGCACCAGCCTGCGTGTGTCCTTCTGACAATCAGGTTGGACTTTTCTCAGTGAGTTAGAGATAAAGCTGCCAACCCGCTCATGATCACTACAAAGTTCCTCATATATTTGCAGCGAGGGGGCTGGACGTTTCAACGCTTGGCTTCAGTGAGCAGGAAAGGCCAGCCAGAAAGAAAGCAAACCTCAGCCCAGCCCAATGTCCTCCGACTTCCGTTCTAAAAAAGACTGGGGCTGTGGGTCGCTGACCTCGCACAGGGACTGGGCAATAATCTGGTGTAAATCTCTTTTCTTCTCTGGGCGCTGACATGTCCTGGGATGTAAGCCTGCCCTCAAGCGTGGGGTCAGGCTGCAAGCCTATCTGGCAGGGAGACCCTCACCCATACCACCAGGCCCTGGGGTAGCTAAGGAGACGGCTAGGGAAAAGGCCATTTAACATCCAGGACTATCTCCGCTCTCCACAGAGGGGACCCTGCAGAGGGACACAGGAGCCCAGGCTCACACATGCCGGCTGTGGACTCCATACCCCGACACCCCAGCACCGCTCACCTCCACACACTGTCCTTTGTCCACTGAGGTGTTGAGCGGTGGTCCCACCTGGGGGTCCCAAGTGGGGGTCCGGTACTGACATATCCACCGCAAGGATACAAGCAGGAGCAGGACAGCTGTTGTGCTGCTGCTGCTGATAGCTGTTAAGTCGTGTCCAACTCTTTTGTGACCGCATGGACTGTAATCCAGCAGGCTCCTCTGTCCGTGGGATTTCCCAGGCAAGAATACTGGGGTGGGTTGCCATTTCCTTTTCCAGGGGATCTTCCCAACCCAGGGATCAAACACACGTCTCCTGCATCTCCTGCTTGGCAGGTGGATTCTTTACCACTGTGCCACCTGGGAAGCCCACATATCCGTGTCATGCTCAAAGTCACCGAGGGCCGTGCAGGCCGGGGTGCAGGCTTCCTCAGCTTCTGGGAGCTGGGGACAGATCCTGTAGTGAGAGCCCTCCACCAGCCTCCTGGGTGCTGAGCACAGTGGACACAGGGACCAGGGAGCCCTCTCAGGGCAGGGAGGTACCGTCCCACTCTGCCCTTCTTCCCCTAATGCTGTGGGGAGGGCAAAGGACAGAGGGGCCTCCGGGAGGGGCCTTGTCTTGGAAGTGCCTTGGCAACACTTTGGAGCACACTGAGGGTCATCTTGGAGGGTGAGAAAATGCCACCCATCCATTCAAGGCGGCAGGACGCAGTGTTTGATGGGGAAAACCCTGGGCTGGCTTTCCTACTTACTGTACTTACTCCCATCTCAAAGTGGGCCCACTCCAGGGGCAAAGCCATCTGAGGCCATGACAGGACTCCCGTGGCCCAGCGAGGAACCAGTGAGTCCAGACCCGCCCCACCCCCAGCTGTGCCTGCAGCTGTGCCAGCGAGACTGTCCCCGCCCTTCTGAGCCCACCCTGTCATGCCACATCTGTGTCAGCTGTGCAGGTGAGTGGAGCCCAAACACAGGGCAGATGGGGCATCTTGTAGGGCGGGGCTGGGGGGACAGGTGAGGTCCCAAAATCCAGCCAGAGAAGAAGAGAAGCTGGGGAAGATGGGATGGGCAGGGGGCGGAGGGGGGCAGCGGTCCGCAGACAGGACAGGAGAGAGCAATGGGGAGGAGGCATGTGCAGGGCTTGAGAGGGGCCACCCACAAGGAAGAGAGGCCCAGGACGCTTGGCAGAGGGGGGCTGCAGGTGGGCCTGGTAGGCGGTCTCTGGACCACCGGGGCCCGTCATCACCCTTGGTACCTGGGGCAAGAAGGTGACTCAGGACAGGCAGTGCTGGAACCACACCTGGACTCTCCTGGCAGTGAGCTCAAAGGCAACCAGTTACAATGTAGCATCGGGTGGCGGAGACAAGAGGGAAGCACCTGGGATAGGGGGTGGAGGGCAGAGAGAGAAGGAGAGACAGACAGAGAGACGGACGGGATGGGGATGTCCCTTGCATCAAAAACCACACCTGCCCCGTGGCTTCCGCCTGCACGGAATCACTGAACTCTGAGAGTCAGATACAAGTTGGGGGCCAGTTTTCTAAAGACACAGACACAGGCACATACACGACACGCTGCACACAATTTTAGGGGGAATTCACAAGCACTCAGGCTGCCTGGGGACCCCGCCAAGCCCCCTTCATCCCAGCTAAGGAGGTACCTGGGTGCGTTTGTCTCCTATAGATGTTGCAAAAAATTCCCACAAACTTGTTGTGGCTTAGAAAGCAGCACAAGGTTATGATCCCCTGGCTCTCGAGTGTCGGGGGTTGGTTCTCTCTGGAGGACCCTCCTCCACCTCCACAGCCAGCACACTATGTCTCTCTGGTTCTCGCTCTTCTCACTCTCTTCCTTAGAAGGGTTCTTTTACGGACCCCTGTGATGATAATAGGCTTCCCCGGTTGCTCAGCGGTAAAGAATCTGCCTGCAATGCAAGAGCTGCAGGAGCCTCAGGTTTGATCCCTGGGTTGGGGAGATCCCCTGGAGGAGGGCATGGCAACCCACTCCAGTATTCTTGCCTGGAGAATACCATGGACAGAGGAGCCTGGAGGGCTACAGTCTGTAGGGTCGCAAAGAGTCAGATGCAACTGAAGCGAGGCCCACATGTACATAATGACAGTAGGCCCAGCAGAATAATCTCATCTGATTAGCAATCTAAGTTCCATGTGTGGCTTTAACTCCCCTTTGCCATGTCAGGTAACAGGGATTATGTGGATAATTATTCCAGGGATCCCAATGGGACACCTTTGGGAGCCACTAGTCTGCCATCCCCGCCACAGTAGGTGAAGACAACAGACGGGATATGGACCACATTCGTGGAAACATGGCCCAGCCAGCAGGCAGTTGAAACGAATTGTCTCCAGGAGACCCTGCTCCTCCTCCAAAACCGAGTGGTTTCCTCAGTGCCCAGGAGACAGACAGCAAAGGGAAAGGTCACGTGGTGTTCCATCACTGTTCCCGCCCACCGCCCCTCCCTCCCAGGCCTGTTTGCTCCTCCCACACACCAGCTCCCCGCTTCCTCAAGGCCTGGCTCAACCCCGACCTCAAACACCTTGGATAAAACGGCAGTTCATCCGCCTCTGCCCCTCCACACTGCATCCCAGACCCAGCTCTGCCCTTTGTTTCCCTCCGCACCAGCGGTCACCTCAGTGTGATTCAGCATCTGTCAGTTTACATATTGACAGTCCCTCAGCTCTGGGGCAGCCTCCTGGTGCTGGAGCTGGAAGGGAAGCCCCGCAGGTGCATCTGACTCTAGGCTCCACTCTCACCCAGCAAAGAGGAGGCTCAGAGCAACAGTGCATGTGTCAGGCCATCCAGTCTGACCTGGGATGTCCACAGGGGCCCTCACCTGGGGGCCAGCTGGCCTCTGGAGGCCAGGACAGGGACTCCCACATGCAGCAGTCTGGAGGTTTCCCTGGGTCCCAGTGGACCACACAGGCAGGTGTGGGTCAAGGGTAAGCCCTGGTGAGCACACGGCCCCTACACCTGGGGTCCATCCCACCCTGGCTCCTCCGGGCAGGCACCGATGGTGCTGGAAATGAGGTCTGGGGCATATGATGAGCAGCCCCCAGCTGGAGGTTGCAGGGGCAGCCTGACTCCTCAGGTGGTCGGGACAGGGGAGAGGTGGGTGGTCCCCTTGCATTGGGGTGCAGGGGCCTGAGGCTTCAGGAAGCCCAGACCAGCAGCAGGAGAGGGCCAGGGACCCATATATGTCCTAGGAAAGCACAGACTGGAGAGGAGGAGAAAGCACCCTCAGCATACGGGCACCATCAGGAAGCAGGAGAGCTGATGCCCACAGACGCCATGGTGGCTGAGAGGCTCAGAAGGTGTTTCCTGACCTTGATGTTATTGGGAAGCCCAGGACCTGGGGCTCCCACCAGCATGCCCAGTGTCACAGGGGCCAAGAGAGTAGGGATCTCATTTAGGGTCTGCCAGGAGGATGTGTTTCTTGGGTGGTTCCTGGGCTTTGGCCGACCGGTGCAGAGTGTGCAAGATGGGAGAGAGTGGACACGAGGGGTGGGGGTGGGGGGCACCACTTGGCAGGAGGGAGGTGGGATCCAGGGGACCCCGGGCTAGGACTCAGGGCTCCTCCACGCCTCCCCTTCAACCTCTGGATGGAGGCACAGGGGGCTGCCGGCCTCTCCATCCACAGAGAGACGGGGGTTGCCCGGAGCCAAGACAGAGACACTGGGCCAAGGGCCACTGGTCAGTCATAAGGACCCTCCATAGAGCCTCCAGGTGCCTAGTCCCCTCAGGGCTCCACAGTGTTGAGGGGGCAGGAGTTCTGTTGTTAAGAGAGTGGGCTGGTGCATGCGGGGGCCTCAGACCTCACAGTAGCCCCTGGGCAGCAGGAAGGCACAGGTTGGATGGAGGTGGGGGCTCTGCACCCCTTTAGAAATGGTGACCTTTCCAGCCTCTCCCCAAAACCCAGCGGCCCTGGACTACTGCCAGGGCTCTGCTTGGCCAAAGAGAGAAACCTCCCACGTGCCGGCACCAGGCACCCACCTGCGGGGCCGCACTCTCAGCGTCAAACCCCACCCTCTCCCCAGCCTGTCCAACACGCTCCCTCCAGCCTCTCGCCAAGAGGCCTCCACCCCCAGGCACTTCCTGCAAAGCTTCAGCCTCACGTGGAGGAAACACTGCTGTCCACCAGACATCAGCACATGGGGTCAAGGCCCCAGATCCTCCTGGGGCAGATCCCGGCGTCCCTGTATTGACTGACGTGAGGGACGCCAGCCCAAAGCCCAACAATCTGGTTCTGCAGCATCCGCGTGCCCAGCCAGCCCAGAAAACCCAATGCGTGAACCCAGGAGCGGGTCAGCTCCTCCCCCGCCTTGGGCCAGGCACGTCTGCTGCTGTTACAGGCGTCCTCCTGGCGTAACACATCCCAGTGACTAGCCACAGTGGGCCCTGTGCCCGTCACCAGACCTGCTGCTTCAGGTCATCACCCTGCTTCTTGCTGGGCAGGTATTGAGCACCTGCTTCTTGTTGCGACCTGCAGGAGCCCACAGGCCTGAGCCAGGGCACACCTGAGCTGACCCACACAGGCCTGAGCCGGCAGACAGCCACTCCTCATGGTGTGCCTGAGTTTTCTGTGCAGCTGGCTGGGTGTTCGTTGATCGGTGTCAGCCTCTCCCAGGTCCCTGGCGTCTCGGCAGTTGCTTGGGAAGAATCACAGCCTGGGGTCTGATTACATGAAAAACCTGTTAAGGTGAAGCCCTTAACAGGATGAACAGAGTATCTCCTGAGATTCTTATCTTACCCAGCACCTGTGCATGTGAACTCATTTGGAAATGAAGTCTTTGCAGGTATGATCAAGATGAGGTCTTACTGGGTCAGGGTGGGCTTGGGTCCAGCAATTGTTGGGCGTATAAGTGGAGGGACACGTGGACAGAGATACTCAGAGGGAAGAAGGCCAAGGGACAGCAGAACAGAGACTGTGATGTGTCCACCAGATCAAGGACCAAGGACTGTTGGCAGCACCAGAAGCTGGAAGAGACAAGGAGGGGTCTCCCCCGGCGCTGTTGCAGGGAGTGCACCCCTGCCCACACCTTGATTTTGGATTTCCGGTCTCTCAAACCATGTGAGAATAAGCACCTGTTATTTAAGCTCCTGGGTTGTGGTCATCTGCTTCGGCAGTTGTAGGACACTGACATCCTTGAGGATCTGGGGCTCAGAACAGCCCCTGGGTATCTAGACACTTGCCCTGGGATCAGGCATTTGGGGGAAGCTGAGGTCAAAGGGCAGCATCTGGGTTAACAGGAAGGGGGTGGGGTTGGTCCACCAGAAAGGCAGGGGTTGTAAGTATGGGGGTAACAGCCTCATTTAGAGTTGGGTCCAGTATGAAAGGTCCCTAACGCCAGGGCTGGCGGTGGGGGGCACTGACCCCAGGAGAAGATCTGACCTGGACCCCCAGCTAAGGGCCACACAGCCCTGACCAGGCCCGAAGACAGACGCGCCATTGATCCGTCAGAGGCTGGTCTTTATTCCCTGGAATGGAAACAGCCTGCAGTCCCAAAACGATGGTGGCTGGCAAAGCCCCCCCTTTAAAAATTCAAAAACAAAATGAAAAACCATTAGGTGTCTGGCTCCATAAATTTCCATCATAAGAAACAACTTTGAACAGTACCCAAGCCTGGTGTCGGGCGTCCGCAGTGGGCTATGGCCCCCACACTTCACCCAACACACCAGCCAAACACAGTGACTTCAGATGCTCAGAAAACAGTATGAAACGAACACAAAGGCATTTTACGACACGGGAGTTTGCTTCCTATGGACATTTCTTTTTTAAAAAAAATATAATAACTTAGTTGGCATGTTACAGCATCTCCGATCAATCTGTCAGGGAGTCCTTGGCTGGAACCTTGTGGGGCCGCATGCAGCGTGTGCCTACCCAGCTGGAGCGCCAGGCACCCAGCACAGTGTGAGTGTCCACTGCTGCGGCCGCGGTCACCTGGCGCTCACTCCGTGCCCATCTCGCAGGGGTTCAGCCCCCTCTCCTCAGCGTCCCTGTACATCCTTTGGAAATCCTTGAAGCGTGGGGCGCAGCCAAGCCAGGCCTCCCCAAAGTGCATGTGGCCGGTGAAGAGAAACTCGCCGTGCCCAGGCCGGACGCCGCACTCCAGTAGCGTGGAGACGCGCCCCCGCCAGCCGCCGCCCTCGCCCTCAGGGGCTGGCCGGAACACCCTGCTCTTCTGCCGGTAGAGCCGGCTCACGTTCAGGTGGATGGCCGACTCCTGCCGCTCCGGCTCGTGGGTGACTTTCTGGATGGAGCCTCGGACGACTGCAGAGGAAGGAGATGGGGGTCAGCAGGGTGCTCACCAAGCCAAGAGCACACCCCGCACCCCGCAGCAAAACTGGGAACTGATCCTGAATGCTGCCTTCCAGAAATTCTCATTAAAAAGTGCAATCCACACCCAAGAGGCTGCCTAGGGGCTGCCCAGCCACTCACACTGTCGGGGGGCAAAGATGTACTTCTCTCAAGGTCCAGTCACAGAAGTGGAGGAAAACAGAAGGTACAAACCTCACTGTGCACCAACTTTTCAAGTTGGAACAAGAAAAGTGACTGCAGTTAATACCCAAGATCTGCTGTGATCCTGCATCAAGATCGGACAGAAAGGGTGAAGCTTGGAGGAGAGGGATGTGACAGGAAGAAGGACAGAGCAGGCACAGGCTTGGGCACCCTTAGCCCAGCCCCAGATCCCCTCTGTGCGGGGCCAGAAAGAAGAAGGGGGGTTGCACTTCCACTCCCCAACTGCCCTGGGAGCCTAGAGGGCAGAGTCAGGTCCCGCTGGGCCAGTTCCAGCAAACTCATACTGAGTGTTGCCACCCTTAACCCGAGAATGTTTGTGCCAATGTCATAAACAGGCGGAGGCTGAGTCCCTGACCTCAGCCCTGGCCCCGCCAGTGCCTCTAACTCCCTCTTCGGAGCCTGCAAGGGACCTGGGTGTGGGTGGGGCACCAGGACTTGGGCTCAAGCACAAAGTAGGAAAATGCTCAATATCCCCTCAAACAGGAATTCCCACCTTAAAGAGGAATTCCCAACTCTCGCCCGGCCCTGCACACAGGTCCCTTCCCTTGGGCTGGGGCTAGGGTCACTCTAAATGAGTGGAAAGGAAGGCATCTTCCCATGACCTGCAATTGGTGATGGAAGGGGGGGCCAAGCCCAGTCTTCAGGAGAGTCTCTTCCCCCCAGGGGGTTTATTTCTCCCACATGGTGGGACCCTTCAGCATACTCACCAAAGTCGCTGGTGCAGACGGCCAAGAGAACCTCTGTGTGGCTGCAAGGGCGGCACGGGGCTGCAGGGAGAGGACAGAGCCAGGTGTGGGGTCAGATGGGGCCTGTGGAAGCTCGAGGAGCACAGACCCTCCCGCCGACAGCTCGCAGGCCATATAACATCCTATAAATCCTCTGCTATCAGCGGCAACTGTCTAGACCCAGGGGCCTCTGCCATCAAGGTGCCAAGAGAGCGAGCAGGCGGGACCGTGACCTCTGCCTCGTGGGTGGGGAGATGTCTCTAGGAGTTCCAGGCTCACCTAGGCCGCCTGCGATGGCATGAAAATGAAGGGCAAGTGGAGTTTTGTGCTGGACTGCACTCAGCTCATGTCTGCAGTCACACTTGGCAAGCAACCATTGGGCTCTAAGTCGCTTTTCGGTGCCGAAACCAACCTGAGCTCATCTGAAGCCGCATTCCTGACACCAGCCTGGCCAAGAGCCTTACATGGCCTCGGTGGTCAGGCCTGGAAATGCCAGGGCCTCCCACTCACACTGCCTGCCCCCACAGTCCCATCTGCCACCCCCATTCCACAGGAGGTCAAAGCACTGTCTAGAAGTGCCAGGAGGCTGTGGCCCTGCTTAGCGCATTGGTGGGAGTGAGAGACGTGTCCACCTGCTTCACTGGTGGGGGCCTTGTCTAACCAATGGGACCAGGTGACCAACTCCAAACCCCTCCAGACACCTTTCACAGCAAGCTCAGTTCACAGGATCCCCTCTGAGATCCCTAGATGTTGGAGGAGGCTGATTCCTCCAGACAAACCAGTCCCTCTCGGTGGGCCTCTGCCCCGGCTCAGTCCTCACCCTGCCCTCCACCTACTGACTCAGATGGGCAGGAGCCCTCCAGAAAGGCTGGGGACGGGGGAAAGCGAAACCTCGAGACTCAGGGGACCCCCAGGGACCACGGCGCTCCTAACTCAAGAGTGGATGTGGGGAGACACGAGTTTATTATTTGGCTCTGATGTTGCACTTTTCCTCACCTGTTTCTATGGGCCCAAACTCCCTAACAACAGAAACATTAGGTATGAACGCTCACCAGGACAAGCTTCCCTCGGCTCTTTCACATTCTAAAGGCCCCACAGGGTCTCCAGTCTTGACGCTCACTGGGCCTGGACAAAGCTACAGCTGTCTGCCTGCCTGGCTGTGAACTGGGCTGAACCATCACCTGCCCAGGGGCTGCAGTCACTCGGGGCCCTGGAGGAGACAGGGAAACGCGGAGGAGAACAGGAGGGGCCTCTGGGACCCAGAGTGTGTGTGGGGGCAGCCAGAGATGACCCTGGAGTCTCCAGTGTCCTGGGACCCCCTGAGGATGGACATGACGTGTCCAGAGCGCTGGCCTTCCTGTCCTGCCCCCAGCGGGGGTGGGTGCACGCGTCCCAGTCCAGTCTGGCGAGTGCATGACTCACGGGCGTGTCTGTCAAGTTATCAGGAAAAAAGAGAAGCCACAGAACAAGAACAGCCTGTTGGAGCGTCGGAAGCATCTGAGAGGACTGAGCGCCTCCTGCCCTAGCTCCAAATCCCGTGCCTTCTGCCCACCTGTGGCTCTTTGTCACGAGTGTGGACCCCCAGCCTTGAGGGCCTCCCCTAAAAAAGAGGGTGGTCAACTGGGGGGTCCCCCACCTCTAGCCTGCCGGGGGTCTGCTGCCCACAGTGGGCCTGACAGAGGTCACTATGGTGAGGAAAGTGGGTTGCACGGCCTCACGTGCACTGGGGGGACTTGCATCTTATGAGAGGCAGCTCATGGCAGTGGGGAGACTTCCCATCCTGGCGGTGTCCCCAAGGGACAGAGGCCCCCACCTAGGGCCCCGGGGCCAGGCCTTGCAAGCTCCAAGGGCAGGGGGATGAGAGGTGAGGTCTGCACAAACTCTCCAGAAGCTGAGATGGGCCCAGGCCACTCACCCAGGTTGGACTGCAGGCCTAGGTATGTGTAATCGCCAAGCCCTGGAGCCTCACCGTCTGTGGGTCATAGGCTCCAGGACCTTGGCTGATTGCTGGGGAGAAAGGTGGCACGAGCTTGTCCCGGGCCCTGACTCAAGCCCAGTCCCATGGAGGATGTCCGAGGACCCGGTGGCCCCAGGGGCAGGTGGGCAGCAGCCTGCAGACCCTCCTGTCAAAGCCTCAATGAGCTGGCACCACACAGACAGCTGGAGCTAACAAATCCCGCACCCCCTGCGACTCTCTATGACCCTGAGCTTTATGAAGTGTAGGCACCTTCGTGGAGAATCCAGGCTGCAGATGCTAACAGCAGCAGTCTGGAAACAATTATTAATCGGAGTCAGGCTTGTAAAGGCAGAGTGGAATGTGCTGGTTCCTGACACATCGAATCTCGTTTCCTTGCGGGGATGGTGGGGAGGGGGTGACCCAGGGGCTGGGTGGAATTCTGGCCTGTGGTTCTCGGAAAAGGGGAGGGACAGGGGAGTGTGGACGTGGAGCAGATTACTCTGGAATGTGTATAAAATGAACTGAATGAAGTGGGGAAAAAAACAGGGTCGAGGAGACCAGCCTGGAGGTGGCAGGGACGCAGGTGAGAATGGCAGGTACAGATGGGAAGGGCAGCCCCCTACTGTCAGGCTCCGGGCAGCCCGACGCCCAAGGAGATGTTTGCAGATGGTGAGATGCTGGTTCAGCAGGTGGGACGGCTGAGGTAAGGATGACTGGGGTGGAGATCTTGTGTGATACGCCCTCTGGGGTCTCCAGCACAGCCTCGCCAGGTGGGGAAACGCAGCATTTTAACAGGGAGGAAAGTGCAGATGGCAATGTGGCCAGTGTTCCCTAAGCCGAGAGCCTCCTCTGATTGGCACGACAACCCCGCGCTCACCCCAACTCCGGGCTGCAAGGTAACATTGCCCCACAGGACCCTGAGGGACCGAACTCAGGCTGGTCGCCCCCTGTAGAGGCCCCACAAGCACAGGGAACTCCCCCCTCACCGGCCGTCTCCTCCACACCTGCTCTCCTCCCTTCCTTTTCCTGGTGAGCAAAGAGTCACACCTTCCACCTCAAGAGCCTGGAGCTGGATAAGATGAAAAGTAATCTTAATAATGACTCGGGGAGCTGGAGAAGCACTGGTGCCAGAAACTAAATTTTCAAGGAAAAAATTAAGTTCTGTTTCCAGGAAATAACCAAGTTTCTTCTCATTTCTGCACGCTGTTGTTTACCTCCCATGGCCCCTCAAGGCCACTCCTATATTCTAAGGTGCCTGAGGCGGGGAATCTCAGAAGGGACCCCCGCAAAAGGGTCATTTGCCTCTGACTCACCAACAGAGCGGTTTCAAAGAAGAGGGGAGGTGAAGCCCATCAGAAACTGTGGTACCCAGGCCGCCTCACCCCACCTGACACCCACAAGCAGCGATGGGTGCCACTTCTGAGCCTTCCCGGCCGGCACAAGGGTGAGTCCTCCTGCCCCTCCCCACCCTCTAGCCGTGGGTCTGAAACACCACTGCCGTCCCCCTTCACCTGCACACAGGGGGCCAGCTCTGGGTGGGCATCACACACAGCCCTCCCCTGCTTCTCAGCTCCCTAAGCAGGAAAAGAACAGGCTGGAATCAAGGGTCCCAGAAGAACCCCAAAGATGGGGTCTGCCTCTGTCCCTTAGAACCAGACCGAGTAACACCCCTGCCCTCCCTTGCTGGCCACCCCAATGGGTCCCCCAGCCCACTGGGCCACGGGGGTACTGCCAGTGCCCGTTTACCCGAGTGTACTGGGACCCTGCGGAAGATGGTCAGCCGGGGCCACAGTGAGGCCTCGGCACACGGTCCAGGCGTGGCCTGGAGCTTCTTCCACTAGTGAGTTGCATCTGGCTGCTCGCCTGCCTTTTATATCCTGCCAGACTTTTCCAGCACCAGAGGAGGGAGTGCTGGCTTCCTCAGGTGCCTGGCGAGGCTCTCGTGGGAGGGGGAGGGGAGGGGCCAGGTCCCCCCCGCTCTGGCCACTTGGCAGCCCAATCCTGAGTCCCCCGGGGCTGAAGGACCCCTGCCGCCCGCCTACCCCTCTGTCTCCGCCTGCCTCTCTGTTCTGGCCTCTTCTTTGGCTGTCGGCACGTCTCAGTTCATACGAGGCAGCCGATTGTGCAACATGATGAACACGAGGCTGACACGCTCGCCGTAAACACGCCCGGCGGAACCACCCAGAGCTGCGGCCGGCGAGGCTCATGCACACCTCCCCTCCTCCGGGATCCCAGCCCACAGGGCCTCTACTTTTCATGTCAGCACAAACTGGAACTCGTGACTCATCGGCGAGGGAGAAGGCTTGTCCACCTCCGCAGCAGGTTGCTTCCTGGGCTGCTCGGCCCCAGGACATGCGCTGGCCTCCACAGCCCACGCACCAGGGATCTGGCTTCACCGGGGTCTCCCAGATGGAGCCAGGGCCAGACAGGAGGGCACTGCCCTCTGAGAGCCCGCCCAGTCCCAGGGGAGGTCACTGCTGCCAGATGGCTGGGACCAGCATTCCACATTACGTACCCATTCCTTTGGCATTAAAAGCTTAGGGATGCATCCCTGGGGAGAAGGGATGGACCAGCCTCCCCGGATCCCTGCTACCCTCGCCTCCTTCAGGACAGAGAGGTGCTGGGCCCACAGCTGCCAGACCCTGGGAGCATCTTGAGTCCCCATCTCAAGTTCTGACAGTTACTGCATATATACTGCCCCAGGCCAGCGCCCCAGCCACTGGGCAGATAGATGGACACTCACGCCCCATTACCCCCAGGGTCCCTGGGATCCCTGCAGGCCCCAGATTTAAAGTGACACTCCAGGGCCAGGCAAGCATATGGCTGGGAGTAACAAGGGCACCCCAGTAGCTCAATGTCCAGCCACAGCCATGCAACCAGTGTGGGGCCCTGGCTAGTGACCAGATGACCCACCCCATCACATGGGGCCTCCTCTCTGGGACCCCACAGGGCTCTCCCAAATCCACTTACTGCCCTAGCCTGGAAACATGGACCTGGGGTCTGGGGAAGCTCAGATCCTGGCCCCAGAGAAGGCGAGAGAAAGTCTTGGGTCCCCAGGGCTGAGTCACAGGCTGAGTCACTCCAGGTTGCGACCACATGGTGAATTTTCCACCAGAGACTCCAGTCTGTGCTGACCAGAGCACCCAGGTGGCATCAAAGAAAGACCTTTATGCCATGGCCTCTGAGAATCTGGTGGGAGCCGCACGGCAAAGAAGAACAAAGTTCCAGCCGGAGAGAACAAGTGACCAGTAGCCCAATGGTCTCAACCCATCAACATTTTAATCAGTAAAAGGAATGCTGGCGAGTTCCTAACATCTGCCCCCTCGGCCAACCATCACCGTGGTCAGACACGTCAAATTTGGTGACTGGGTTTTTCCAGATTTTGTTTTTATGGCGAGTTTATCTCCAGTGGCTTCCCGCTCCATACGTATACACACCAGAGCGAGCCCCGGTGATCACTTGCTGGTGATCAAGATAAAGGCTGTTGTGGTTAAAGTTTTATTCAAGTCCTGGGGTTTTACAGCCACTTTCAGCATTCCTGACAGGGTCCTACCCAGTCAGGCCCTGGGGGGAGGGGTCCTACCTGGGCAGCCATATGCTGAAGCTCTATAACAGACCAGTTTAGGTTGAGAGAGAGTGAAGGTTTTGGAAAATCATGGGAGTCAAGAACAATAGGACAATATACTGGAGATTCACACTCAGGAGAAAAGTCTACATTTCAAATCCTAGGAGGTCTGAGTTTTCCCAGTGGAAGATTTTATTCCCTAAAATGTGGAGACTATACTATTCTTGGGGCTGATCCACCCCTCACACCAGGTGTTTCGACCTCAGCACTGCTGACGTGTGGGACCAGGTCATCCTCCATGGTGGAGGGACCATGCCAACACTTGGGGCCAGCTCATTCTCCGTGTTGGGGCTGCCCTATGCACTATGGGGTGTGAGCAGGACCCCTGTCTCACCTCCATTACTTGATGCCAAAGCACCCCCCAGGGCCCATCATCTCAGTCAGTCACTGAAGAACAGCTGCCTGGAACCTGCCCCCAAGATTATCCGAGCTCCCACCTTCCCCTTGGGAGGCATCTTGCTACCGACTAGTTTTGGAATTGAGGAAGATGGTGCAGATGGCGCACCAAGTGCTGCCAGCCCCCGCCCCACACACTTGGACCCTGCAGAGCCATCTGTGTCTCGGGGCTAGAGCCCCCGGGCCTGGTTGTCCCTGATGAAACGACAAAGACCCTGAGTTTGCCCTGTGTGGGAGCTCTTGGGGCCACACACTCCTCTCTGCCCACAGAACTTTCCAGAGATCAACACTGCTCTCCCCACAGGGTGCAGCAGAGCTGTCTGCTGGCCTCAAAGAGAAGGAAGGAAAATCTGAAGCCAACACACCGGCCCTCAGCCACCCAGAGACTCCCTTGGGGACCTCGCCTGGAGTCCCCGGATTGTCACAGACACTCAGCCACCCCGCCTGGCACAGCGCTGGTGCCCTCTCTCCACACGGACGAGTCCTCACTGACACCCACACATAAATCGGCTGGGAAACCCGGGATCGGCTCATGATTCAGGACACCTCAGCTCGGGAACGGGAATCAGCCTCAACTCCCACCCAAAATGTTTCAGGGGCTGCAGCCGACACCCAGAGCACCTGACCGACTCGTGTGTCAGGAGAAACTTTGGAGGAGTTTGGATGGTAAAAGCACCCATTTCAAATTGCAGTCACAGCTGGTCCAGGGGAGAAGAGTGTACTGGGGGCCAGGACCATGTCTCGGTTCTGTTCTGACCCATGGCCATCGTCCTGAGTCCAAACTGCCCACAGCACTCCGGGGGCAGCCTCGGCCGCCCTTGGGCAGACCCACCAGGTCTGAAGCCCAGACTCGGGTAGCGTGTTCTTGCCTGGAGATTCTTCCTCATGAGAGGAGATGGGGGCAGGAGATGATGGATGGGGGGCAGGCCCAGCAAACAGGTGAGGAACCCCCCGAGGCCACCCCCGCACCCTGCATGCCACACTCACCCAACAGGGCGTGCAGGTCCGGCCCCGTGCGCCTGCTGGTCAGCTCGTACTGGAAGCCCGTGGTCCTCCTGCTGATGTCTTGCTGTGGCGTCGCCTCCACAAACAGGCCCCCCTGCTCGAAGCCGAAGCACGGCGCCTGGCCGGGCCCGAGGTCCCCATCCCTCACCAGCAGTTTCAGTTCTCCAGTCTTTTCCAAATAAATATTGGCTCCCGAGGAGCCCCTAAGGGGCTTGATGCACAGAGTCAGGTTCCGGGAGGGCGAGAAGGTGTTGGGCCGTAGGTTCACGATGAGCGCCCCGGTCGGGTACATCCACTCGACGGTGCCTGCCGAGCAGCGCAGGTAAACTTGCTCCACCTCCTTCCTGTGGGCCTCGTGTGTCAGCCCGCTGCGGAGGGGGAGAGACATGTCAGTTGGGAGATGCACCTGAGCACCGCGGTAAAGAATCTGCCTACAGTGCAGGAGCTGCAGTAGACATGGGTTCGATTCTCAGGTCAGAAAGATCCCCTGGAGGAGGGCACAGCAACCCACTTCAGTATTCTTGCCTGGAGAATCCCCATGGACCGAGGAGCCCGGCAGGCTACAGTCCATAGGGTTGCAAAGAGTTGGACAATGACTGAAGCAACTTGGCAGGACACGGCAGCACCCCTCACCCACAGACAGGTGGGTGCTGTCGCCACCATGCAGCTGAGGGTCCATCTCCAGGGAGGGGGTGCGGCCACGTGCTCCCACCCGTCCACTCTGAGCACTTTGGTACATGTGGGAGCTCCTGGCTCCTCTCAATACCCCAACACTCCGCTGGCCTCTGAGCCCAAGTCCTTGGGGTCTCTCCCTGAGCTGGGATGGTGACAGGTGCAGCGGAGGTGGGAAACACGGAAGGGATGGATCTTCCAAAAAATAAACAGGGAAACACCAGCAAGACGTTGGCACCAACCCAGGTTCCAGATGACCAAATGAGGGTCAGGAAGCTCATTTGATGGGAGATTCCCATTGAGTGGAGTGGAGACCAGGGAGCAGATTCAAGTGACAGGAAGCAGGCTGGAATGCCACGCACAGACAATAAAGAATGCACTCCAGGGAGCAGCTTTTAAACCAAAGGGAACGTTAGCAATTTGGTTGGTGGGGGGGAGGTTGTTGGTAAGTTTTGTCTTTAGGGTCCCCATTAGACACAATGTTCCTATTGTCTTGAAGGCAATGATGTGACCGCTTTGTCATTCATTTGTAAACCTGAAGACCCTGCATTGCCGATCGTTTTTTTTTTTTTTTTTCCCAAAACAAACTCAAATATCATCAAAGCAAGATACACAAGTCAAGAAAAGGTCCTCCATGGGGAAACACAGGAGGGAACTGTGGAAAAAACCACAAAAGATCTGTGGATGCCTGTCTTCCCGATGGGGACTGCTGAGGAGTTCAGCGGGTTTCAGTCCTAATAAATGCCAAACAGGAAAAAATGAAGTGTGCTATGCTCTCGGGGTGGCAGGTCTTGAGTAAGTTGTAACGCTATGTTTTCGAGAAATTGAAACCATCAAAAACGTTCAAGTTTCCCCTACTCAAAACTTGTAATGTAAATGTCAGCTTGTGGTGACGGTTACGTCATGACCACCGAGCAGCCCTGGAACTCAACCCGGTGACTTCAACTAAATGTTTTATTACATGAAATTTGGTTCTGATCAGATCTCAGACAGGTTCACCCACATTCTTAGGATTTTTATGTGAAATAAACAATGCTATATTCAGAGCCCTGGCCTGAGTGAGTTACCAGAAACCTTTTCTGCAGAGGAGAAAACACATAACATATGGTTTGCATTTACTGTTGGTGACTCATGCTCTGGGCCCCGAAAAGCCTCGCTTTTCATACGACGGCCAGCTGCAGGCTGGGGCTGCACAGTCACCCTGCAGACCACATCAGAAGGAGGTGTCAAGGAGGTGAACTCCCTCCTAACCCCACTCCCCACCCCCAAGGCCTTGGGTCATAGGCAGCCTGGCCTCAGACGCCTACCGGGGCCGCACACGCAGAACAGACTTACAAATTACAGCCACATAAAACTCACACGAGCTCATCTGACACACAGGAGGGGATGGGTGTAATTACAGTGCTGGGCGACAAAATTAGACTAAATGGTGTGTGGTTGCCACAGATGACTATAATCAGCCCTGCTTTTATGCAGCCAAACAAACTTTATCACAGTGTCCCTCCTCTCCTGGCTCCAGCCTCGAGGGGCAGCTGGACACTTGCCCCATGCCCAGGAACCAATCCTCAACTCTCTCTCCCACAA
Source organism: Bos indicus x Bos taurus (assembly GCF_003369695.1). Classification (NCBI taxonomy): domain Eukaryota; kingdom Metazoa; phylum Chordata; class Mammalia; order Artiodactyla; family Bovidae; genus Bos; species Bos indicus x Bos taurus. The sequence continues at coordinate 50,711,304 of NC_040094.1, forward strand.
AAACCATCCCGTTAAAGGCTTTGCTTCCCTCTCAGTGGGAAGAGGGGACCCTAGGGGTCGAGGGAGTGGAGAACCCACGGCAGAGGCTGTGGGTACCTCTCACTAACTTGCCTTAACCTCAGCAGTGGAGGGGGAAAAAGGGGTGAGCTTACCCTCCACCCACGTCTTGGCAGGGGTGAAGGGGGCCCTCATGGGGACCGATGGCCAGCCCACGCTGCCCAGGGGGAGGTGGACCCGAGGCCCCGGGGGCTGCCACCACCAGCCTGTGCCCATGACCACATGCATCCATTTACTCGCAAGTCACTCGCCACCTAAAAGAGGACTAGGAACAAAAAGACAGTGGACAGACAAGAAATCACTTGGCGCCCATCACTTTACCCTCTAGCAGGTCCACCCCATCCCCAGAACCTGCACAGGCTCTGCTCTGCCTCTTCTCTCTTTTTAAAAAGTTATTTATTTTTATTTACTTATTTGGCTGTGCCAGGTCCTACTTGCGGCACACGGGGTCTGCCATCTTCGCTGTGGCACACAGGACCTTTAGCTACACCATGTGAACTCTTACTTATGGCATGCAGGACCTAGTCCCCTGACCAGGGATCAAACCCGGGCCCCCTACATTCTGAGCACAGAGTCTTAGCCACTGAACCACCAGGGAAGTCAGCACCTCTGCTGCTTCTCTCTTGTTTTACTAAAACATCAGGACCAACAAGACTCCCACTAGGCACCCAACACAGGAGTGTCCACGGTCACTTCACAGCAAGAGCTCCATTCAGACAGACATCTGCTCCGTTCAGCCTGGGGCCAGGTGAAGTAGAAGACTCGCGGTCTACCTAGTACCTACCGGAAAATCTAGTCACCACTGAAAGACTGAAAAAAACTTCTGTTAATGCAAAAGTGCTGGAGATGCAAACACACAACACATGGGTAATGGTCACTGGTGATGGTATTTAACGATTTTCATATGACATGCAAATGACATCCTAACCAAACAAAAATGAAATAACTATGCCCTGATGTGATGAAGCTAAAGGATGCAGGAAAAAAAAAAATATGGTTCTATTCAGCCGTAGGAAACTGAGAAAACTCATTTGATCTTGGATTATTTTAACTGAATTAATGCATTAAAAAGGCGGGGGGGGGGCAGGGAGTTGGGAAGTGTCACTCCCCAGGAGGACACACACCCATGGAGCACCTTTATGGGAAAGATGGCAAATTCCAAGTTGCTACAGCGACTCTCTGACAGGGTCAGTGCGGTGGCAGCAGAGCCCACACCACTCATATCCACAGCTCGGTCCAAACCTTGAGTCACCAGAAGGAAGTGATGGTCTCTGGTTGACTAAAGTCAGGAAGAGCTTCAGATCAAGGGCGAAACCAAAAGGCTCTGCTTCCTGGAGTTACCTTTCATTTCCCCACCTCGCAGGAGAGACAGCCCAGGTGTGACATACTGGCAGTGCCCAGCCCATCTCAGTGGGAAAGTTCATGGTCCACCTTTATGAGCAGGGCCTAATAAAGATAGGACGCATCCTGCCCTGGCCGAGGGAGAGGGATTTCAAAACCTACTTAATTGTTTGGATACACCCAGAAACACATCCAGCCTGTCAAATGTGAGTGGCCAGTGTCATAAAAAAGCAACTCCCTTTGTATCAGGGGATCAGAAACCGCCCGGCGCATTGGGGCTTGCACCACCCTGTGCTGTCTTTAGAACAGCTCATAAAAAGTCATAAACACTATAGAATCAGCAGGCAAACCAGTGCACCAGGGTAAGAATCTGTCAGCTGATCTGTGAAAAAAAGGTAACTGGAGGGGCAGCGATTACAACACTGGCGTGGGGGGAGGGGGGTCTTATGCTCCTGGAATGTGACTTGGACCTATCTCTGCTCCGATCCTGCCCATAACTTCTACAACCACTGCAGCCACCCTTGACAAGTTTCTACCTTTAGGGTGAGTGGAGGACATTGGAGGGTGTCCAAGACCAGGGGTTCATTAGCAATGATGGAGGGAAAGAGGGTACAGGCAAGTGGCTCTGTTTCTCCAGGTAGATAAGAGGATGCACAGGAAGAAGAAGGGATTCCTCTACTCCCTACAAACACCTACATGGTCCCCAGCTCCCTCGGGTCTCCAGGGGAGGCATCCTCTGCACACTTGTCCTCTAAGAATGTGAAAAGGGTGTCAGCTCCTCCTCTGGAAATTCAAGCTCACAGGGGTGGGACTGGGTTTCTGTTTTTGATCTGCTGAAGCAGGACACCCCAAGGCCTCATTTTGGGGATGCACTGATTCATCTAGCAGAGGCTGCAAAGCAGGGAGTTTAATTACCAGCGAGGGGGGAAAGGGCAGCCCCAGAAGAGTGTGTCAGAGTCAGAGGCTCCCAGCCAGCTCTGTGCTGGCGCCAGCATTCTCCAGGCCAACCCTCCCCCAGAGCTCGGATCTGCTGCACAGGGCCCAGTCTCAGCTCCACCAACCCCTGCTGCCGGGAGACCTTCTGTAGCCTGGAGGGCGGGTGACACCAGCCCAACCTCAGGAGCCCGGGACCTTCACTCTGGGATGGGTGGGAAGTAGAGAGAAAGGAGCAACGTAATTGCCAATTTCCACAAAGAACTGCGGGCTTCCCGGGTGGCTCAGCAGTAAAGAATCCGCCTGCAATGCAAGAGACCCGGGTTTGATCCCTGGGTGGGGAAGATCCCCTGGAGGAGGAAACAGCAACCCACGCCAGTATTCTTGCCGGGAAAATCCCACGGAGGAGCACGCACACTGGGTCTGGACATATCCAAGATGACCGGCAGCTGCCCTGCTGACGCACAACCCAGCACCCTGGCACAACCATGCCCTTCTCGGAAAAACCGTATTCACTCAAAATAACCCCATGACACCCCCACAGCATGAGGTGTCTGCCACGGGAGTCTTCCAACCAGAAGGCAGGGTTTTAGGGGCCCTGCACGGTGGGACGCCCGGACACCCAGCCCCCAAGGGAGTCCCGGCCCACTGTTTTCGGAGAAGACGACGCTAGCATCTCCCTCCCTCGGCAAACTCTTGAACCCGCAACTTCCGAAGCACATGCCGTCTTCTCCGACAGCGAGGTGCCGGGCTCTGGCCGGCGCCCTGGTAGACGACTGGTCTCGTCCTGAGTATCTGCGCTCTCCCCAACCACCCCCCTCCCCGCCCACGCTTGTGACTTGCCTGTCACACTGCAGTTTAAAAAAAAAAAAAGTCCTCGGCTGCCTGCCTTGGCGGAGGGCGTGAAGGGGGGTCGCCGAGCCCAGCGCGCGCTGCCAAGGGCGTCCTGACCTTCACCGGGCGGGGCGGGGGGCTCGACCAGGCCCAGAACTCGCCCGGCGCAAGGTGCCCGCCCGCGCGTCTCCGCCCGCACCGACGTGGTCAGCGCGCGGTCAGCGCCAGGGCCCCCTCTCCGACCACCGGAGCCGCCGCTCCCTCCTACCGACCCGTCAGTCCCTTCCCGCTCGGCCCTGAGCGCAGGCCCGGCTCCTCCCGGCCCGGGGCGCGCAACTCCTCGCCGAGGGCAGAGCCCGGGAAGGGACAGAGGGCTGACCCCCGATCGCCTCCAGTGAAGGGTCGCGGGGTCCGGGCTGCGGCTCTCTGGGAACCGAGTGGCGACCCGCGCGATCCTGCGCCGGGAGAACGGGCTGCCAGACGGAACCGACCCCACCGCGCTGCAGGCGCGCCTTCCCCTGGGCGTCCTCTGGGCCGGGGGACCGGGACGCCGCGGGCTCTTTTGTTCTAGAACCGGGGGCGGGGGAGGGCGGGGACCGCACTCGGCCTGGAGAGCGGGCCCCCGGGCCCCCGAGCCCCCGCGCGCTCGGCCCGCGCGGGAGGGGAGTGGACGCGAGGGCCGGGCTCGCGCCGCGCGGACTCACCTCCCCTTCCAGCTGCACAGGTCGCTCGAGTACTGCGCGCCCGCGCCGCCCAGTAGCACGGCCAGCAGCAGCAGCAGCGGCGGCGGTCCAGGGCCCGGGGCGGGGGGCCTCGGCCACAGCTGCCCCGCGCGCCCCCCAGCCGCCCGCGTCGCGCCCCGCATGCTCTGGCTCCGGCTCGGCCGCCTGTCCCGCGTCCGCGCCAAACGAGCAGACCCTCGACCCGGCGCGGCCGGGCGGCCGGGCTCCGAGTCCAGGCGGTCAGGTCGCGCACCCCCCGCGCCTCCAGGGCGGCCGCCCGCCCATCCCCGCCGGAGTCGGGGCCGCCCGAGCCGCTGGACCCGTGCGCACAGATCCGCGCCCGCCGCCGCCGATAGAGCCTCTGAAGTCTGCAAGTCCGCGGTCCCGGTCCCGGCTCAGCTGGGGGGCGGTGCCCGTCCCGCCGCTCCGCCCCCGCTCCGGGTCCGCCCCCGCGCGCCGGAACTCCGCCCCTTGCGCCCGCGCCCCGCGCCCAGTACGCCCGGCTGGACGCGGCGGATACCCGAGTCTGCGGCGTGGCAGGGGCGCGGAGCGCCGGGGGCGTGTGGCCCAGGGGTGGGACAGGCTAGGCCGCCGCGGAGAGGAGAGGGCTGCGCGAGGGACGGGGAGGAGGGCCCGGGAGGGAAGAGCCAGGTTGGAAAGTGGAATTTCGAGCGGGAGGGGGAAGGGCAGCAGCGCGTCCCAGGCTTGTAAGGTGCGGGGGCGGGGTAGAAACCCGAGACCCGGTGTCTGTGCAGACCCTAGCCGAGCGCCTGGTCGGCAGGTCCTTCCCGCGGGCAGACTGAGTCCAGAATGGCCTCTGGGATGTAGCAGGGGCGCCTGGCCGTGTCACTGCTGTGTGACCAGCCTGAGGCCGTCAGGGATGTTCCTGGCACCCACCCTCCACGGGATTTGAGTGTGCTTTGCGGAAGTTCAGACTGCCACGGGGGAGCGAAGGCCCGGCTGTGGCCGGTGATGTGGCTGACTCAGAGTTGAGTGTGCGGTGGACCCTGGGACACCCATTCCACAGAAAGGCTCTGGATTTGCCGGCCAAGGTCACCGCTCCTGTGCATCCCTCCCCCTGGTCACCCGCCGCCCCATCCCTGCTCCAAAGTTAGTCTCCTGCCCAAGCTTCGCGCTTGATTTTCGTGGTGGGGACCTTCTTGTGTACTGTAGGATTTTAGCAGCATTCCGGAGTAGCAGTCCCCGCACTGCCAGGCTTGGCAACAAGACCTGTCTGTTTCCAGATACTGCCAAATGCTCCCTGGGTGCAAGGTTTCCTTCTGAGCTCCCTGTTTTCGCAGCACCAGCCTCCTGAGCACAGCATGAGGAGAGCCGCTGCCTTCCCCCGCTGGTCACTGGGGCCAGCAAGTGCCTGACATCCAAACAGGAGGACAAAGGCAACTCAGAGGACCCTAGCCTCTGGAAGGATAAGGATCTACCAGGTGGAGGGAGGGAGCCCTGGCACGCCAGCCAGCCACCCCAGGAATCAGAAGCAGGTTTTTCTGCTTCCTCAGACTCGGGTGTTGATTTGAGTTCCAGAGTCTGAAACTCCATCAAACAGTAGAGAAATCTGACCTGGTTTTAGCATTTCTTTTCTGGCCAATATACATTTCGGTAGGAATTGCAAATGACTTGTGAGGGAGGGGAGTTACTTCCTATTATTTTTGCATTGCACCCTTTCATTTGGTTAGAGTTTGGAACTCTAAGTCGCTTGTAGAGATGGAATTATCACCCTCTGGAGAAGCCGGAGGCTGCAGGGTCCAAAACAGATGAGTCTGGGAGACAGCCTCTGGAGTGCTGGGGCAAGGCTGGGGGCGTGGTTCACCCTTGAAGGGGGTTACAGTTGAAGAATCTGCTTAAGGCAGCCTCAAAATAGCAGGTCAACCCACCCAGCCTAAGCCTGGAGCAAGGACCTTGCCTGGTCATAAATGGTGATGTCATCCCAAGACCCAAAGTCAGCTTTGAGGCTGGAGGACTCTACAGCCTGCTGCACCCCTCACCACACCCCCTTGGAGTGTCCACTCCCCCCCTTGCTGCAGGTACCAAGGTGCAGAACTGCGCTGAGAAGTGAGTGAGCCAGGTGAAACTGCCACCCAGGCGCAGGGGAGAGGGTTCTGCTGCTTGCAGGTCTGGAAACTGCAACCACTTCTGTGCATGCCGAGCATGTCTGCACAGCAGCACCTCTCACCCAGGGCACTTTGGGTGGTAAGGAAAGGCTATACAAGCAGCCTGGCCCAGCTCATCGACCCCTGAAGGGCCTTGGGGCTGGTCAGGGTCCAGGTCTTCATACAAAGGAAGGTGTGGGTTGGTTTGAGGGCCCCTTCTTGTTACAGATGCAGAGACTGAGTGCTGTGAGCCTGAGTGATCTGCTCAGGGTTTCAGAATTCCATAGTGACCGCTGGACCAAAGAGGAGAGCCGTTTTGCGGGGGGCAAAGTGGAGCTGATTCCTGTCCCAGGCTCAGGACTGTGACCTGGAAAGCTGCCAAACCACCTCTGCCCAGGTCCACTTCCCTAAAACAAGCTCTGCACAATGATGCTTGCCGGACCAGTGGAGCAGCAACCAGGAGCCAACTCTACAGCATTCAGTTAATAATATATCCACATTGGCTCAGCGATTATAGCACCAGTGCACATTAATGCAAGATGTCAGTAAGAGGAATCGGGCAGGGCAGGGAGTATATCGGAACTCTCTAGTATCCGCTTAGCTTTCTGTAAGCCTAAGAAATTTAAGACAATTGATTAAAGACAAAATTTCTAGCAGCGTTCTTGGGAGAATCTGATAGGCTCTTGGGACTGTCCAACCTAAGTCTCTGTGACAGGCCTTCACTTCTGGGGACACAGGTACCTCTGGATTCCTGGAGGGTCCCTGAAGCAGGAATTTCCAGATTTCCCTCCTCATGGCAAGCGCCAGCCTTGGGGTGGGGCCACAGCAGCAGAACTGGTTCCTCACTCACCTCCGGGCCTCCTGGGCACCTCTTTGTCCTTCAAGATGGGGCTGACGGCCCCTCCTGGCCATGCAGAGCCACCTCCTGGTGCTCATGGTGTCAGCTCTTGGGGGGCATGTGATGGTGGGGGTCAGGACAGCACAATGCAGTGGGTCATGGCTGGTTGAGGCTCCCCAGCAAAGACGACCTGCCCCGCTTCATCACCCCCTGCCCCACCAAGCGGGGAACAGGGAAACCCTGCAAGAGTCCAGTCAGAGAAACTTGGGGTGTGTAAGTCCACGGATGGCTGGGGTCGGGGAGCACTTCCCAGTGAGACTTTCTCCCAGTTAAACCCAGGAAGGTGGTGTGCCCACCCCACCCATAGTGAGAAAGAAGATGAGTGTTGTGGCATCTGAGAAAAGCTGGGTGCTGCATTCATGGTCCTCCCAACACCAGCATGCCCACTGGAAGGCAGAATGGAGGATCAGACCCACTGTAGTCAGAGAGCAAAGCTGCCCATCCATACACCCGGGTGACAGCCCCACCGTCCTGCCTGAGTTCCTTCCACGGCCCCATGAGGCCAGAGGAATAGGGCTCAGCAATGACAGAGACCACAGAGCACAGCTCAGCGTGCCCTTGAGGTGCACACCTCTGCTGGGCCTCGCCTCTGCAGTGACGCAGGGCACTTAACCACAGAGCCGCCTGTCCCACCTACTGGTCCACGGAGAGCACGTAATGACGGAGTCCACGGCCCAAACTCAGGTCAGTATCAACCTTCAGTCCTGATCTGTCCCTTCACTTAAAGAGATGTTTCCCAGGCGCCTGCCTGGCACATCTCTGGGGTGAGTTCCAGGGCTGCAGCCCCGGACCTGGGCCAGGCTGAGAGGCAGCAGCGATGGCCTCCAGTGAGACCATGACGATGGTTATGGCCGGATAATTGCAGCTCTGAAGTGTCCACCTGACCTGCAAGCTCCCGTGTGCTCCAGCCTCTCCAGTTGTTCCTTTTAAGTGCGGCAGGGACCCACCACCTGAGGAAGGAAGCTCGCTGGGGTGGGATCTATGGGGCCAGACATGCTTTACCAGCCTCTGAATGTCAGGGTGCAGCAGGCCCTGCGGGTGGTGGATGGACCACAGACATGGGCTCCGATGTGGCACCCCTCCATGGGTCACACAGGTGGTGGAGTCAGGTCTGTTTCTGAGTCTTGTTACCTGCAAAGTAGGTGGAATCTTGATTCTCAGGGGGATATAGAGTGTGTCACATCATCACACAAAGCCTTATATAAGGTGGGCATGATAAACCTCAGCTCCACACAGATGCTGATTCGGGGGTCAAGGTGCCACCTGACTCTCAGCAGGGCTCAGGACCTCGTGGGGAAACCCTCTCCCCAAGCACCACCCCACTGCTTTCATTGCATCGTGAGTTCTTTGAGCCAGTAATGCTCAGTCCCTGTAAATGCTTTCATTTTCTGCCCAGTCTTGAGGTTTTCAAATGTGTACTGATGATCATTCTATCATGCATAATGTCCAGTCACTTGAGTCTGCTCATTGAAGAATCAGCTTCCTCCCCTAGAAACTGGACACTTCCAGAAAAATGTTAAAAGTTTTCCCAAATGTGTCCAGAGAATTCATTCTTTGGCATTCGAAAAACACACGTTGTTGTTGAAGTTGGTAAGTCATGTTCGATTCTTTGCAACCCCATGGACTGCAGCACGCCAGGCTTCCCTGCCCTTCACCATCTCCTGGAGTTTGCTCAGACTCATGTCCATTGAGTCGGTGATGCCATCCAGCCATTTCATTCTCTGTCGCCGGCTTCTCCTCCTTCCCTCAATCTTTTCAAGCATCAGGGTCTTTTCCAGTGAGTCAGCTCTTTGCATCAGGTGGCCAAAGGATTGGAGCTTCAGTTTCAGCATCAGTCCTTCCAGTGAATATTCAGGGTTGCTTTCCTTTAGGATTGACTGGTTTGGTTCACATGAAAATACCCAGACCCCCATCTGCCAAGGGAGGTTTACACGTGGACCCAGCCCTGTCCCTCCTCAGCCCCTGGATCGCTGTCATTTCTGCCACGCCGCTTTCCCCTTCCAGGTCATTTTTGCTGACATAATTATTGTAATCGTGGTGAAATGATGGATCACGAGCAAACGCTTGTAATTTAACATTTAGCAACTGTAGCCAGCAGTGTGTAATTACAATGTGAAACAGCCAGGAGAGTGCTGGCTGGCCCCAACCCAAAACCTTCACCCAATCACCTCTTTAACCTAATTTACTGGCATGTTTGCCATCTGTGAGGTTGAGAAAAGTGGGAGGGAGAAAGTGAGGGGCTCCTGCCAGTCAGCCAGGTGTGTGCATGGGTCAGCAGCGAAGGTGGTGTGATTATTCCTGTGCCCTCATTGCCATTGTTTGCAGCGGCCACCTTGGTTCAGCCTGGGCTTGGTAGCATCTCACTCTGCCTGGCTGTCAACAGACCACACAGTGGTGATGTCTGGTGACCCCACGGCCGTCACACTGGCAGGAACGTCTCTGTTCTCTGAGTGCCTTGAGGCAGCACCCCACAGGGGAGAAGGACCCCCACCCTGGCACCACATATTCAGTGAGTACGTGCTGCCGGTGGTCTTACAACCCTCCTCCTCACCCAGCTCAGACGTCACTTCTCCTGGGGAGCCGGCTGAACTCCATCTCAACGACTCTGTCCCAGGCAGCTACGGGCCAGGCCTGGCAGTGCCCCCAAGCAGGTACACATTTCTACAGTCTAGCGGCTGCACCCGATTGGTCATCAAGGCTCCTAAGCTGGGCTGGGATCATCCTAAAGGCCTGGCGACCCCAGGGTGGTAACACTGAGAGGGCAGTGTCCTGGGTGCTGAGGGTGGCGTGCCAGGGAGCCAGGTCCAGAGATCCTGCTTCTGTGCATGGACGCTAGCCTCACTGTTTGCATCCTCACCCTCGCCAGGCTCACCGCCCCCTGGAGCTCCCAGGTGTTCCCAGGAGATGCTCCTGTATCCTCCGGTTGCTGCTCGTGTGTGTCTCCTGGTAGGTGTGCCACGTGGGCTGCTCCCCACTCAGCCACCCCGCTGGACGGCTTCTGAGGAAGGACTCAGAACCACGCTGTCTCCCTGAGGAGCAGAAGTTTCTGATACAGCAGTTACCAATGTATATCCCAGTTGGGCATTTTCAAACATCTGAAGCTGCCCAAGTCAGGTGCCGCGCGCCCAGCACCACACGCCCTTTGATTCACCCCCTTTCAGCTCGGGCGCATCTTTGTGTGTCTCATGTATGCACATTTGTTCATTTTTTGCTGGGCCCTTTATGAGTGGCAGAGGTCATGAGTTTCACCTTTAAATTCTGGAAGAAGAGTCGCTTGCTCCCTGGATGGTGCCGACAGCACTGTGGTTCCGATAGCAGGTGAGGAGCTCACAGGGAGATGAGATCCCTCTGAGGAGAGGTCCGAGTCCCCGTTTTCTCCTTTGTCCCCAAAACATCCAGTATGAGGGACAGAGTCTTTCTCTGCCCCTCCCCCAGCCAGCAGCCCTGTGCTGGGTGCACCAGTGGGGCAGGTAGCCCTGGGCTGTGGCACATATGAATTCCCAGCCACACCTGTTGATAGCTGGACACTCTTGCTGGTGCTGACCTGTCTTACGTCTCTAGGCCCAGGAACCCAGGCGTGTGGCATAGAGACAGTGACCAGGGGCACTCTGGCCTTCAAGTAACCAGGTGTGGCATCCCCTTCCTGCCCAAGAAAGGAGAAAAGGACAAGGCAGATCCTGCAGAAACTCCATGTGCACTCAGCGCTGCCCCCCCTGACCGCAACAAGCTCTCCTCCCCCAGGTCCCACGGGTGCCAGCACACTCGGGGACCCCTTTGTGGTCTCAGCCGGGAGCCCCAGCGACAGGCTCCTGAGTCAGTTCTGGGTCACCTGCACCTCTGTGACTCAGCCCGGGCAAGCAGGCGGGGGTGGCTGTAAAACACGCTTGTCTGGAGCCTGAGGGGGTGGGGCCTCATCCCTTAGCTTCTCTCTCACTTGCCCCGCCCTGGGGAGAGGCCACAGCGGGCTGGACAACTCAGAGCTGCCCCTGCTGGAGGGGCTGAGGGCAAGCCTGCGGGCCCTGCCGTGGTGTGGGGGTGGGGGGACGCCCCAGTTACTGGAGAAGGCCAGAGGTTGTCACTGCAGCCGTGGGCCATCATCCACTTGCCCAGAGGGTTCCATCTGGATGGACAGTCCCACCCAGAACCAGGAGAAGCAAGGAAGCTAGCCTGGGAGGACAAGTGAGGGTCACTTGCTGAATTAGTGGTCTGTGCCATGCAGATGTGCTGGGACATCCCGTGTGCCAAGGGGGCCTCACCTTCCCTGGGCCCCAGAACCCCGCAAAGGTTGGGTGTGGAGTGTGGGTCCTGGGGCCTTGGGGGAGTCCGGGGGGTGATCACATGGGTTGGGCAGACCAGGAGACAGGCAGACAGTGTGAGGAGGATGATGCAGGAAGGGGTGGGGGAGGGGAGGGACAGGTGCTGGGACCTGGGGCAGAAGGAATGTGGGGGCAAGGCCGGTGGCGTGAGGAGGGTCAGGTTGGGTCACTGGTGTGCTCCCCCCAAAATTGGACCTAGATGAGCTCACCAGGCAGTGAGCTGTTTTCATTACAGACTCGTTCTTCTGGCCTCTGAAGTCATAGTGGATGTGTCCAGTCCTTAGAGAAGGCAGAGGAAACCTATTCAAGAAAACACAGGACAGGAGCTGGGAGGCAGGCCAGGGTGATAGTTTGTCCCAAGTTAATGAGAAGATGTGGGTGGAGCACTCAGCACCCAGCCCCGCAGGTGGGCCTCTTTCTCCCAGAGCAGCACCCCCGATGTCAGCCTCTCCCCCCACTTCTGAAGAGGTCAACCCCACACTGCCTGGGTGACCAGTGTCGGCCTCCCCTGAGGCTACCGAAGGTGAGTAAGAGGGAGGTGTGACCCACGAGGAGGAGGAGGGCTATGCTCCCAGAGAGGGGCTTGAGTCTTCTGATTTATGGGAGCAGCAGCCCTGGACAGAGGAGAGTATGGGATACAGTGGGGGGAAGATCAAGTTGTCGGACACGGGCCCCACTGAGTGGAGACTGCAGCGGAGGTCGTGGTGCCGGGGCAGGAAGGGCTCTAGTGGGCTGTTTGGCTGTGAATGAATTGGAAATGCAGGACTTGCCTGTTTCCTGCAGGAGGGGTTCAGAGACTGGGAGATGGCCCATCATTTGAGACCTGCTCACCCACGTGGGAGGATCCAGAGACACAGCTCTTCCCACAGCGGTGAGGAATAAACCTGAGAGGGGAGCCCTGGCACCCCTGAAGGGCTCCAATCACTCCTCTGTGGGCCAGAACTTATAGTGGGAGCCACGGCCACTCAGTCTGGAAACCGGAGTGCCATGGGAGTGACTGGCTCCTGGGGTGGTTGGCCCCAGGGCGAGAGGGGTATGGTCACCACCGTGGACAGCAAGGAAGCAGGCCACCTGGCTCAGACCGTGGCCTTGGTCTTCCTGGGAGTGAGACGGATAGGAAGCCTGTTGGATTCTTACTTCATCTGTGTAAGCAGAGAAGTTCTAGGTCAAGTAAACAAAAGTCTAACCCGATTCATAAAAGCAGCCTCATGGCTTTCCATCACTTCCCAGACAAGAGCCAGTTTACAGACTTCAGAAGCCCCCAAATGAAGGGGAGGCCAGGTCCCCTTAAGGAAGAAGCCCAGTAGAGTGCCAGCAATTCATATTATTACTCTTTCTCCTCATATTCTCTGAGGGACTTGTGACCTTTCACCAGGGTAACTGTGCCTTTAGAAAATGTAACTTTTTTGGGGAATGACTGCATGCTGCTGACTCTGGACTGACCCTGATTCCAAGACCTGAAACATCATAGTCAGAGTGGGGCTGGTGGAGGTCACGTGGTCAGTGGAGTCTTCACTCAGGTCCACCTCACAGTGAGTCCAGTAGGTCCTGGAAACCATCCTGTGTTTATTTCCCCAGTTCCAGGCTTGACTGGAATAGGCATTCTCAGCAACCAGCAGAATCCCATGTTCCTTCCCCAACCTGTGGAGTAAAGGCTTTTCTGGTGGGAAAGGCCAGGTGAAGCCACTATAATAGCCTCCACCTAGTAAACCAAAAACATCTGCTTTATTGACTATGCTAAAGCCTTTGACTGTGTGGATCATAACAAACTGTGGAAAATTCTTAAATGGGAATACCACACTACCTTACCTGCCTCCTGCGAAAACTGTATGTAGGTCAAGAATCAACAGAACCGGAGATGGAACAACAGGTTCCAAATTGGGAAAGGAGTACGTCAAGGCTGTATATTGTCACCCTGCTTATTTAACTTACATGCAGAGTGCATCATGCGAAATGCTGGGCTGAATGAAGCACAAGCTGGAATCAAGATTGCTGGGAGAAATATCAATAACCTCAGATATGCAGATGATACCACCCTTATGGCAGAAAGCAAAGAGGAACTAAAGAGCCTCTTGATGAAGGTGAAAGAGGAGAGTGAAAAAGCTGGCTTAAAACTCAACATTCAAAAAACGAAGATCATCGCATCCAGTCCCTGCTTCATGGCAAATAGATGGGGAAACAATGGAAACAGTGATAGACTTTATTTTCTTGGGCTCCAAAATCACTGCAAATGATTTTGCAGCCACGAAATTAAAAAACACTTGCTCCTTGGAAGAAAAGCTATGACAAACCTAAACAGCATATTAAAAAGCAGAGACATCACTTTGCTGACAAAGGTCCATATAGTCAAAGCTGTGGTTCTTCTAGTAGTCATGTATGGATGTGAGAGTTGGACCATTCTGAAGGCTGGACACCATGGAATTGATGTTTTTGAATTGTGGCCTTGGAGAAAACTTTTGAAAGTCCCTTGGACTGCAAGGAGATCAAACCAGTCAATCCTAAAGGAAATCAACCCTGAATTTGAAGGACTGATGCTGAAGTTCCAATACTTTGGCTACCTGATGCAAAGAGCCAACTCATTAGAAAAGGCCTTGATGCTGGGAAAGATTGAAGGCAGAAGGAGAAGAGGACGGCAGAGGATGAGAGGGTTGGATGGCATCACTGACTCAATGGACATGAGTTTGAGCAAACTCTGGGAGATGGTGATAGACAGGCAAGCCTGGTGTGCTGCAGTCCATGGGGTTGCAAAAAGTCAGACATGTTAGCGACTGAACTACAACTTGGCGGAAGACAGTGGGTCTTGGAAAGTGACAGTGGAGTGTCATAAACTTAACCAGGTGGTGATTCCAATTGCAGCTGCTGTTACAGCTACGGTTCCACTGATTGAGCAAATTAACGCATCCCTGGGTACCTGGTATGCAGCCAGCGATCTGGAAAATGCCTTTTTATCCATCCCATTCCATAAGGCCCACCAGAATCAGTTTGCCTTCAGCTGGCAAGGCCCATGACACACCTTCACTGTCCTAATCCAGGGGTACACCCCTTCTTTAGGCCCACATCACAGTTCAGTTCTCAGGGAATTTGAGCCATTCCCTTCCACCAGATAGCACATTGGCCCCCTGCCTCAATGACATCATGCTGATTGGAAGTAGTGAGCAGTAAGGAGCAATTAGACTTACTGGTCAGACACTTGCATGTCAGAGTGGGGGAGTTAAATTGGACTAAAATTCAGGGCCTTCTCCCTCTGTGCGTGGGACATGCTGAGACATCCCTCCTAAAGTGAAGGATGTGCTGCTGCATCAGCCCGTCCCAGAACCACAACAGAGGCACAAGCCTTGTGGGCCCCTTGGGATGCTGAGGCAACCTGTCCCTCATTTATGTGTGTTACTCTGCACCTTTTTCTGAGTGACCTGAAAAGTTGCTGGTGTGAGTGGGGCCCCGGGCAGGAGAAGGCCCTATAGCAGGTCGTTCTGCCCTGCAGATACACTGACACATTCTCTCCGTGTTATTGGGGGAAAACCATCTTTGCTTCGATTTACCATTCCCCATCTGTAAACCGATGGGCTTCCCAGTGCAGTGGTAAAGAATCCGCCTGCTGGTCAGGAAGATCTCCTGGAGTCGGATATGGCAACCCCACTCCAGTATTCTTGTCTGGGAAATTCCATGGACAGAGGAGCCTGGTGGGCTACAGTCCATAGGGTCACAAAGAGTGGGACACCAGTGAGCACACGCACATCTGTCAATGGACCTGATGAATTCACGGTGTGTATTCTGCAGGGGCTGTGGGGGCCCAGTTGGTCTGTGCCTAGGTTCCAGGGTGGGTGAGGGTCCCATTTTCCTTTGTGATTCAGGAGCACTGACCCTCCCCTTTCTCATCCTCCCTGCTGTCCAGTCCTGACCCCCTCTTCCTAGGGTGGCAGCGTGACCGCTGGAAACTGCTGATGTCAGTTTCAGCCTGGAGGCTGGAGGGGCTGATTCTGGGTACCCTGGGCCTCTTGCTCGCTCGTGGCTGGTGGGGAGGTGCCTTCCCACCACCCTTCGACTCTGCCGAGTAGCCGCACGTGTGATGGAGAAAACAAGGTGAAAGATCATGATTGAGTCTAGAAATCTCATTGAAATGTTTACAGTCATTCTTCTTCATTTTGAAAGTAAATACACTTACTGAAAGAAAGGTGAATTCTTCTGGAAGTACGGAGAGAAAAGGAGGGGTTTCCCCTTGGTCCTCCCGACTACGCGGCACGGTTGGTGTGTTTGCCAGTGTCCTCCATGTGCTGCCGGTGTGTGTGTGTGTGTGTGTGTGTGTGTGTGTGTGTGTGTGTGTGTGTGTGTGTGTGTGTGTGTGTGTGTGTGTGTACAGGGATTCGGCAAAGTAAGGAGCATCCACAGTGGGCCTATTGCAGCTTCAGCCCTGGCAGGAAATCTGCAGGGCACTGTAGGGGCCACCCGTCTGGTTCCTGTGTCTGTGGGGCAGGGTCTGGATTTCCAGCCCAATTTTAAAGAACAAATCACCGCGCCAAGCTGTGGCTGACGGCGTGACTTTCCTTCTTGTCTTCTCGTGGTCGTGTTGTCGCCTGGGGGACGCAGTGCCAGCCGGGGTGCCGGCGTTAGGGTGCGAGGAGAAAAGACTTAAGCCTGTTGGTGTCAACAGGAAGCCCTTTTGTTGGCGTCTTTGAATTCTGCCTGTTCTCACTTCTTTCAAGTCCGGCCGAGGGCGGGCAGAGCGGCTGCCATCTCCCTGGGTGACCAGCCTCTGAATGTCCACAGTCTCCTTTGCTGGCGACCGCCCAACCTGCCCACCCCACAGTCCCCCCTGACCCTTTCTAGGGTCTCAGACTCCCCCCCGCCCCGGCCTCAAGGCCACAGCCAAAGGCAGGGATGTGACATGGCCCTTGGGGTGTGGGCCTGCTGAGCCCGGTCCCTCCTGCCCACCCCCAGCCCCCACCACCTCCACCCAGTGAAGGTCCCAGGTGGGCCCTCCCTGGGAGGACGTCAGACTGCCATCCTCAGGGTGGTGGTCAGGGCACTGCTACCAGCTAGGGAGGTGGGAGCCCCCAGGCCCGGCTCCCTGAGGTACCATGTCTTACCCAATCACATACACAGTAGGTGTTCAACAGGACTTTAAACCAGTGAAGTGTTCTGACCTCAGCAAAAGTGTACTTGAAAGGCCTGGGGCGACATCAGTCTCCAAGACATCCTCGGGGGAAAGTGTCCTGCATAGGAGCCTGTGGCTGTTGGGTGTCTGCTCCTCGTGACGCATTGCTCAGGCCATGTGGGGCCATGACCCAGACATCCCCCATCTCCCTTGTCCTCGGCGCTGTCTCCCAGAGGGTGTGAACTCCAGCCCAGACCCTTCATGTGGCCCAACTTGGGAGGCTGACTCCAGCCTCCGACACCTCCTTCCCTGACTTGAAAGAGAGGCGAGAAGTCCCTGGACTAACTGGCATGGCTTGTGTGCCCGTGAACGAGGGCCATGAAGTGGAAGGAGGAGCGGGCCCTGATCTCAGCCTCAGGTCATGATCGATCCTCCAGGGCTCATGCCACACCCACATTAGCTGTAGGGGAGGGAAAGGCATCACCTTCCAGAAGGGCCTTCTCTGGCTGGCTGAGGGTCCCAGGGCCAGACCCCATCACCAGCATTCACTGCCGAGGGCTTGCTGCCGAGAGCATGGTGGGCAGGCGTGGCTCATGGCCTGGTTCCCTGTTCTCAGCTCCACTGTGGGGGCCGTGACTCCACTGCGCGTGTCATGCGGCTGACGATGGCGGCCCCTTGGGGTGACCCCAAGAGCCCCCTCCCCCCCCGGGATCAAGCTGGTGTGCAAAGCTATTCGCAGTGACACACTTCCATGCTCTCTCGTTTTGTTTCGTTCTCTGCATTCCTGTGCTTACAGGGGTGGTTTCTATGGATCATCAGTGGCTTTGCCCATTTCCTAATACATCGTCATTTTGGTAAACTGTGAGGATTTTTCCTTCAGAGGAAGCCGAAGTTAGAAGGGATCCTCGAACTTCCTAGCAAAGCAGTGGTGCCCCGTCCAAGTCCGATTTGGGCTTTTGTTCTCCGTCACCTACGTGTGAAGGGCCTCAGCCCCACTGGGCACACTCCCTGTGGAAGATGAAGGTTTCGGAGGCCCTTTCCCTAAGTCAAACCCCATGTGTTTCCTGTACTTCCAAAAATGTCCAAGCAGGAAGGACTAAACCTCAAAAGGCAAAAATAACTGTGTCTCCCCCGCCTGAGATGGCCCTCACGGCCACAGAGCACCGTCTGGGCTGCTCGCACTCTTAGGTCCTGGGTAACGTTTCTTCTCATTTTAAATCTGAGCCGAGCCGACCTAACCTAACCCCACCCCATTCCCCCAAAGACTAAAGTTTGCTTTTCTTAGCCAGCTCAGAGGCCTTTATCTATGGCCTGTCTCACTGAGACAGGCTTCCCTCATGGCTCAGATGGTAGAGAACCCACCTGCAATGCAGGGAGACCTGGGTTTGATCCCTGGGTTGGGATGATCGCCTGGAAAAGGAAATAGCAACCCACTCCAGTATTCTTGCCTGGAGAATCCCATGGACTAGAGGAGCCTGTAGGCGGGCTACAGTCCATGGGGTTGAAAGGAGTTGGACATGACTAAACGATTAACACTTGCAACTTGTCTCAGTGGGGTCCCCAGGAATCCCTGCAGGGCAGCCACAGAAAACACAACTGCAGATACCCGAGCAGAGGGAAGGGAGTGCGGGGCTCAGGCCTAGTCAGTGCGGGCTGTCCATGCCTCTCAGGCCTGGGACCAGGAGCAGCCAGTGTGGTCAGCTGGATGTAATGGCTGGGCTCAGAGTGTCTATGGGGTGAAACAGCTGTCCCGGGGATATTAGGGGGATCTGAGAGAGGCCTGGCCTGGGGCCTCATGGTGACCCTCACCCCAGCCAACATGGCATTCTTGTGCTTTTTGTAACGTTTTTCCACTTGAGGGCTGACGAGAAGCCAAGGTGTGAATCAGTGAGGATGACAGGTGACTCAGTGTCACCCTTCTCAGAGGCAGCCCACCGGTTTGTGCCCTCACTGGGCCCTCCTTTTTCAGTCAGGAAGCAGGCTCTGCGTCCCACAGGCTGGCTATGGGGAAGCCGGTTCCCCCCTGCAGCTCCGAGGGGTCCTCCTGACCCAACCACCAGCCTCCCCTTGGGTCACATGAGGCCTGGACTCTGACAGTCAGGACACACACATACTGTCGTTGGGGCAGGACCTGGGCCAGGCAGTGACTGGATAGAGGGGAGGGCAGAGCTGAATCTGGGCAATGACCCACCACTGCTGTTGAAATTGTTCTTGTATTAATACTTTCCTGATAGAAATGGATAAAATGGAGAGGAGGAATTCCCACAGGAAAGGGCAGCCTGGTGACATTTCAGGGTGTCCTCACCAGGGTGGGGATGGAGGGACCGTGGGAGAATCCCTGGCTGTGAACTCAGGAGCTTCTTACACTGGACATGGCCCAAGATGCCCAAGACTGTGGTCCCTCAGGAGAGCATGGCATCTGTCCCCGGTGGTGTGGCTAGTAAGGCAGATAATTTGGGGTGTCTACAGGCAGGGCTGGTGCTGCAGGGGTGCTGACAGCCACAGATGGTCAGGAGTCCTAGCCTTGTTACCTCCCAGAGTCATCCTGAAACATTCTGGGCCAGGAAACTCTCCCAAGGTGAGCCAACCAGGAAGGGGTGACTGGGTTCCCGACACCCTGGGGTGTGAGAGCATCCTTGTCCCCATCTACTGGGGGTTGGGCAGGCCTGCCTGGGACGAGGTACCTCTCCCTCTCATGGGCCCCCGTGTGTGCCCCCAAGCGTGTGCTGTGCCCAGGTCCTGTCGGCCAGACACTGGTTCTTGTTGGAGCTTGATGACCAACAGTCCTGATTTTCTGGGACTAAGGGGGTCCTGGGACATGGGACTCTCGGAGTTAAAACCAGAACAGTTTTAGGTAAACTGGGATGAATTGCTCAAGGCTGATTCTGCCGAAGCTGGAGGGAGGAGGGCTCTGACCTGGGTGCCCACACTGGAAGCTCTGCTACTCCTGGTCACGCAAACCTCTAGAGGACAGTGGGGCCCATGAGCCAACAGGGGCCACATCCACTGACAATACTGGCAGGGCACGGACTCAGCTTCCCTGACACCAACCTTACCGGGACACTGACAACCAGCCAACCCTATGATTTTTTGTTTTTTAAATTAATTTATTTTTTCCTGAAGGATAATTGCTTTACAGAATTTTGTTGTTTTCTGTCAAACCTCAACATGAATCAGCCATAGGTATCCCCAACCTTGTGTTTTTTAAAGTCAGGAGTTCTGATTCACACATACTCCAAACTCATGCGTTGGGTGATGCCACAGAGTAAGGTCAGCAGGAAATCTGAAAACCAGATTTGGGCTCCGTGAGAATGTTCCTCAAGGCTTCGTGGACCACACCCCATCTGGACATTTCCCCTTGTCTCCTTGCATGTCCCCGTGACAGCTCCAGCAAGGGCCCCATGTGGACACTTTTCTCTCCAGCTACCCCTGCAGCTCCTCCATGGTCTCCCTGCCCCAACCCCTCCCTTGGGTCCTTCGCATCACTCAGGGATACAGACATTATTCGTCTGCTTTGAAGGCAAGGACGTGAAGCTGAAGGGAGGCTGTGACGAGCTGAGATCTGCATTGCACCTCGGTGTCCGCCCAGCACTCTGTGTGGGCCAGGACCTGGCTGGAAATGCTACTGCCCTGGGGTGAGATGATTCAGGGGTGCCAAGCAGTCAGAGCGTGCCTTTCTCCACGGCCAGGCCACTCCAGGGTGGCAGGGCTGAGGCAGGACCTGAAAGGCCATGCAGAAGCCGGACAGCTCCCAGCTCAGCTAGGGGTAACCGGGGGCATCTCAGAGGCACTGCTGTGGCCACTGGTGCAGCCCTCAACTCCAGGGGGAGTGAACGACCCACCAGTTGAGCATGCATGCTGTCGCTTCTGTTGTGTCCAACTCTTGGCGACCCCACGGACTGGAACCTGCTGGGTCCCTCTGTCCACGAGGTTTTCCAGGCAAGAATACTGGAGTGGGTTGTCATTTCCTCCTCCAGGGGATCTTCCCAACCCAGGGCTCAAACCCGGGTCTCCTGCATCAGCAGGCTGGTTGTTTACCGTCGCATAGAGTCGGACACGACTGAAGCGACTTAGCAGCAGCAGCAGCAGCACCACCTGGGGAAGCCCCACTGGCTGAGAGTTGAGGCCAAAAACTCTTCACCTGTTTATGGCTTTGTGGTTTGGGCTCTGCATAGTTCTTTGTAAAGACCCCTTGCGCTTCCTCTTTCTTGGCCTCCTGCAAGTCACCAAGACTTACCAGTCCAGTCAGCATCCAGATCCTCGTGCCAGGAAACCTGCAATTCACGAGCATCAGCACACAGTTTATGAGCAGTGCCTCTCATTCCAGTTACTAGATCTCCGTATATTTTGTAGATCTTCTCAGGAGAAAACCCTGACTTATCTTTCAGCCGGTCGGCTGTGGGCCGGCGGAGGACTGATGTAGATCTCTCGGCAGGCTGGTTGCAAACTTGGGATTTGTTGAATCGCTGGTTGGAACACCAATCATTAGACTGGGACAGACTGGCAAGAGTCAGTGTTCTGGGGCCAATGCTCCTTCCTTCCGAAGTTTGGCAATGCTCGGTGTTGCTGGTTATTATTTCTTGTTTTTCCGTATCATTAGTTCAGGAAGCTCAATAGTCATGCTGACAGGCACAATGGGCAGTGCAGAAATGCCAGACATGGCCTCAAGGGACAAGTTTTGCTTTAAAATACTCTTACATTTGAGTGTTTTTTTGTTTTTTTAATTAAATGCTCCTATTTGATTAGGGCTCTATCCATTTTAATAGAATTTTAGAACTTTGCAGTATGTACAGAAGTGATGCCAAGCGCCTTACAGAGAGATCTTCCTGCTCGGGAAAGGCAAATAAGTCACGGACATCGGTGACCAGTGAGGGGGCTCGACTCGGGGAGGGGTCCTCAAAAACTGCAGCTGTGATGACGGTCCACTCACCTGTCCTGGGCAGTAGGGCCTGGGCAGGACATTCGAGAGAAGAACCCCCACCCAGTTCCCAATGTGGATTCCAGCAGGGGACGGCATGAGCCCAGGGTTGTCAAACAGTCCAGTTCTAAGAGAAGCCAGGACCCAAACACTATGGGACTGCTGGATGTGGCTACGGGAGTGGGAGGCTTGTAGCCCCACCCACAGCCTTGGAACTGGACCATGTGAATTCCAGGAGAGCCTGAGTTATCAACTGACTTTACTGACCACACCAATCAAAATAACCAGCCATTTATCCAGACAGAATATACCTTGTTCAGTCGCTAAGTTGTGTCTGACTCTTTGTGACCCCATGGACTGCAGCACTCCAGGCTTCCCTGTCCTTCACCATCTCCTGGAGCTTGCTCAAACTCAAGTCCATTGAGTCAGTGATGCCATCCAGCCATCGCATCCTCTGTCATCCCCTTCTCCTCCTGCCTTCAGTCTCTCCCAGCATGAGGGTCTTTTCCAATGAGTCAGCTCTTTGCATCAGGTGGCCAAAGAATATAGCTGGGGTTGGGCAATTTCTACACTGACCACATGAAATTTTGAGTTATTTGATAACATTATTAAGGACTCTACCTGGGCTCCCCCAGTGGCACTAGTGGTAAACAACCCACCTGCCAACATAGGAGACATAAGAGGCTTGGGTTCGATCCCTGTTTCAGGAAGATCCCCTGGAGAAGGGCATGGAAATCCAGTTCAATATTCTTGCCTGGAGAATTCCATGGACAGAGGACTCTGAGGGGCAATAGCCCATAGGGTCACAGAGGGTCAGACATGACTGAAGCGACTTAGCACAGAACTCTAACTAGATCCAGTGTAGGCACATCTCATTTTCTAGATTTTGTTATAGGTAGACTGTCCTGCATGTATTCACTTATTCTTTCCTTCCTTTTTTTGTTCCTGGTCAGGTACCCTGTGCCTTTCTGTTCTGAGTCAGAGGCTCCAGTGAACAGCTGAGCAGTGTTTTCATGGACCTGGCCTCCCAGAGCGAGTAAATCAACTTGGGGATTTCAGGGACAAGGGTGAGTGGGGAGCAGGGCCGTGCGCTCTGCCTGGGGAAGCCCCCCCACCTCTGCTTCACCGGGCTGTGGACTGCAGGTGTGCAGAGCCAGACAGGGGCTCGCTCTTGGGAACCAGCTCCCCCATTTCCCAGCCTCCCATCCTGGCCCCGCATCGGCAGCCGGCTCACGTGGCTGCTGGCCTGTGCCAGCCGCAGAGAGCTGGCAGTGGACAAAAAGACGGTCCCTGCCCCCACCAAGGCGGCAGCTTAGAGGGAGACAGTGCAGTGAGCACTTAGCGTAAGGACCCACGCAGATGGGCCAGGGGGGTGCTGGGGTCTCTGAGGAAGTGAGCCACGGGGGAGGCCCGAAATTGAGAAAAGATAAAAGTGCGTCAGTGTTGGTACTTGCCCCGTCATGCTGGGGTTTTGTGCGCTGATTTTCCTCCCTGCCTTTCATCGGCCGGGACTCCTCAAGCTGGTGGGTCCAGGGCAGGTCCCTGGAAGGGAGGAGGGGGTTGTGAGGGTGGGACGCTGCCCAGAACCGTGAAGGAGTCAGAGCTTTCCCTCGACTTCAAGCTAACGGGATGGCCAGCTGGTCACATTCTTCAGGTGCTGACTGAAATACAGGCTCCTGTGCATATTTTGTGTGTGCGTGTGTGCTCAGTCATATCCAACTCTTTGTGACCCCATGGACTATAGCCTGCCACGCTCCTCTGTCCATGGAATTCTCCAGGCAAAAATACTGGAGTGGATTGCCATTTCCTCCTCCAGGGGATCTTCCCGATCCAGGGATTGAACTGGCATCTCCTGCATTGGCAGGTGAATTCTTTACCACTGAGCCACCTGGGAAGGCCCAAAGGAGATTATTACTTGCAGGAAAAGCAGTGGTCAGAGGGTCAAGATTAGCACGTGTGTTCCTGGAGCCTCCGTTCTCCCAGGGGTGACACAGTGGAGCCCTGATGGACACTGACATGCAGGGGGAACAGGATAGAGGCAGCAGGCAAGCCCGCTCTTCCTCCTGTAGGGCACCATCACCTCATTCCTCAAGGCTGCTCAGGAAACAGCCCAGGTAACCAGGGCACCCAGCTGAGGGGGCAGGAGCTTGGGAGACCCATGCAGGAGTATCTCTCAACAAAGGCCAGTTAAGGAAGCTTTGAGATCCAACCTCAGGTCTCGGGGTTCCGGGAGGCAGTGCTGAGGGCCAGACGATGCGTCCTCAGTTCACATACAGGCCACCGATTCCTTGGTGGCTGCTGGATGCCGTTCCCTCATCAGGGTCACGGTCCTGCCTACCTCTTAGGCCTGATGATCTGTGTGCGGGCAGCACCCCGGTGTGGAGCCAGCCCTAGGAAGCAGGAGGCCTGGCTGTGGGCTGAGGGGACAGACAGCTCCTCATGGGGAGGGCTGGCTAACGTTTCCCTCTTTGCATCCTGCAAACTCTCACTCTGCCCCATAAAAGGGGAAACTCACTGCTGGACCTGGGCTTCCCAGGTGGCTCAATGGTAAAGGATCCACCTGACAATGCAGGAGATGACGGAGATGTGGGTTCGATCCCTGGGTTGAGAAGATCGCCTGGAGGAGGAAATAGCAACCCACTCCAGTATGCTTGCCTGGAGAATCCCATGGGAGGAGGAGACATAGGGTTGCACAGAGTTGGACATGACTGAGTGACTGAGCACACACACAGGCACTGCTGAATCCAGCCCCACGGTGCACCCCACTTCTGGGGTGGTCTCCTCACTAACAGCCTGGCCCTGGCCTTGACAGTGACGTCAGCAGCACTGGCAGGTGGCCCCTAAAGCCTCTGGTGTGCCTACTCTTCCGCCAAGTTCTATCAGATGTGCATTTATCCAAGCCTCTGCTCCCACACATGACATTTTCCTATTAATATTTAGGAGGAAGATGTCTGGTTGGCCTCTCCTAGCCTTTCACTGAATACCCAAGGGCCTCAGGCACTAGTACCCTGTGCTGTGCACATAGCTCCCGCAGGCACCTGGCACCCACCCGTGCATCATCCCAGATTGGAAGAGCAGTTGCTAAAATCACTCCAGAAGGATCCACATGTGCTAACTGTACAACAGGGCGGTTGGAGGGGATGCTATTTTGAGTTTCCATCTGCCTTCCTGATCACACATCAGGCTCCTCTGGCCCCTTGTTCCACCCTTCCTACATTCCTCGTCCTGACTCAAGTCCAGCCACTGCACACAGTTCTGGGCAGGTCTCACCTGGCCTACAGCGTGCTGTGCACACCAGTGCTGAGGGCCACCTGTGGGATCCTGAAGTCACCCCCCAGAAGAGTAGGAGAGGTAAGGTTTCCTTCCTTCTCGCTCAGGTGGTCAGCTCTCCAGGTCTCAGGAAAGGTCTAGGGGCTCAGCTCCCGTGTCCATGATGGGGGCTGCCTCAAACACAGCATGCTGGTCCTGGACTCTCTCCTCCCCTGTCTTACTCCCCTGCTGCAACTTCCTGGGGACAAAAGCCCAACTCAGGCTCCGCGTTCTGGGCTAAGGGGGTTGGCATCCAGGACGCACAAACATTCTATGTGATACTTGAACGCTCCTGTCAAATCCATACCAAACATTTGCTCAACTATTAGTTGAATGCTTCCTGTGATGGGAACCTCATTACTTCCCACAGCTGGTAAAAAGTCCAGCTTCAGTTTCTTAACTCAACACAGTGAGTCTCAACTAGTCATTAAAAAAAAAAAAAATGAGAGAGGAGAAGACAGGACACTGGTGCGCATGACAGTCACACTCTGGCTGCTCTGCTGTGAATGGATTCATTATCAGGGCACTTTGGCCACCACAGGCAGCCTGTCTTCACCCATTCAAGTGCACTGTCCTCCATGGTGCTGGGCAGTTCCTGACCTCCCAGCAGTATTACTGCCCAGTAGAGGTCCAGCTGGAGCACTGTTGGGGTCTGTCCCCTCAGGAAACTTGGACAGGATGCTTGCTTGGTGGCCTTGCAGTGTGGGCTGTAGGGAAACATCCAGCGGCTGGCTTTAAAGCTTGACTTCACTCTTCATGGGCACGCCCAGGGCAGACACATTCTGACTCTGGGTCCGGTGTGGTCAAGCCTAGACCTCTTTACTGCCTACACCCACCTCATAAAAGGGCTTTTAAATTTTGGAGGCCCTGGCAGTTGGCACTGGGTTTTCTGAATATAACCAGGATTTGCCAAGAGTCTGCAGAAACAACATTTAAAAATAAAGAAAACTGTCACTCATGGGGTGAGCCAACAGTGACAAGAGCTTTGGGAGACCTGCATCACTTCCTCTCCAGAGGCCCATGACTTTGTCACCTCCTCATCCTCCCCTATGTTCATGTCCCTCATGGTGGGGGGGTGGATGGGGGTGGGTTGGTGTCAGGCCTCATAGCCTGGCCCCTCTGTTGAGAATCTTCCTACCATGAAGAGAAGAATCTAAACGTCACCCCACCCCCATCCCCAGCCAAATCCTGCACTTTTGAAGTGCCTCTTGGCACTCTGAATGTTTGCAAAAAGCAGACTCTAGCCAAATTTTTATTAGGGGGAAGGCAGTGAAAAGCAAACTTCTGGCAGCAGGAGATGTACAGGAAGCAAGACAGGAGCAGCCAAGCCCAACTCTGATAGCATGTGCTGTGGAGTGGAGGTGCCAGACGCCGTGGGGACCCCTTATCTCTTCCTCCCACTGATTACTGAGACAGTCGAGCTCCAAAGCCCACAGTACGATCTGGAAGTTACAATGTGACTTTTTACCGAGTCCCTTAAAATGGAACTATTCCTAACATACCAACCCTTGGAGCACACCAGGTCCTTGGAAACAAATCCTCAGCTTGCTTTTTTCCCATTGTAGATAAGGATGCATTTTTCACTCATCTGGCCTAAGCGTTCCAATTTTTACAACAGGCTTTGAAAACACTGATGCAATTTAAGGAACAATGACATTTGAAGCAGTGCTTGCAAGACATGAAACAGCAGTTTGGCTTTGTCATAATTGCTGGTTTGTCGAATGATTTGCATTCAACGTTAGTTTGGGTGGTGAAGGTTATGAAGTTGTGCTCACTGACCCAGATGGGTCGGGACGCCCGCGTGACAGCCGGTGCACTCGGGCGCCGCTCAGGCGCCCCGTCCCCCGAGCAGGGAAGCAGTCACCTGCTCTTCATATAGAACCTTTCCATGTCAGATGGCGCAGAGTCTTCCCACCAACCCCACCTCCTGCACAACCCAGGCACTCCAGTAACACAAGTGTCCCTGAGGACAGAGGAGCTGAATAGCTCTCTCGGGAGCCCTCCAGCCCGACTAGACCGCTCCTCTCCACCGCCCGCGGGTCCCCGCTTGATCGGCGTCCCTCTGCGCCAATCGGAGGCGCTCGGCCTCGGTCCCGCCTCCCGGCGAGCCGCCCGCGCAGGCGCTGTAGCCCGAGGTGGGCGGGGCAGCCCGAGGAGCGCGCGCCATGCAGGCCAGGGGGTCCCCAGCCGCCCGGGCGATGGGCCCGGCTCGCGCCCCCGCCCAAGTGGTAGGTGCCCGGCTGGCGGGGGTGGGGTGTGGGAGGGCGCCCTGCCCCTCCCCGGCCCTCCCCGCCCCTCTGCTCCAGTTCAGGTCCCAGTCTCTCAGACTCCCGCTTCCCCTCATCCGCTCCTCACGTCACACCTCGGTCCCCCTCACCTCCATCCTTCGACTCTCCGCCCCTTCTCTCTTTTCACCTCCATCCCTCTTCCCTCCATCCTCTTCTTCTCCGCCCTGCTCCATCCCTCCATCCGTCTCCCCTCCGTCTTCCCGGTCTCCGTTTCACACACTACCACCACCTCTTCTCTTGGGCAGCCTGTGAGGATTTCCGCCCAAATAAACGTTTAAGCACCAACAAGCGTGCGGACAGAGTAATCCAGGCTCATCTTTGGCAGAAATTCACATTATCTTTTGTATTGTAGATCTTGAGAACAGTAAAAATATTCTCTCCTTTTTTCCTTTAAAAAATAATTCCAAAGTAAATATGTAAGTAAGTTAGGGAGCTACTTTTGTGGATAACATAAATCTAGGAAGGGAATAACACTGTTGAATTAGATCTTCAGAGTAAAGAACTTGCCTTGACAGAACTGTATTTTCAGTACTTTTATCTGTGAGCTTTTCATAACCATATAAAGATTTAGCATTTAAAACTCCTATCTATGCTTTGTATAGATGTATTTGCACATGTGTATGCATATATGCATACGTACACACTCACTTGAATGACCTGTGTTTCTGTTTTCTTGTTTAGAAATATGTCCACTCTTCTTTAAGGTATAAACTCAAGAGTGGGGACTGACTGTAACTTCTATTTTCGTACCCAAAGTCTGTATTGCTTAATGTGGCAGTATACAGAAGATAAATCCTGTAATCAGTTGTTTTGTTGGCACTCAGGTTTCACTGTTTTTACTTTACACACTTCAGAAATGTTTGCTTTATGTGGGCCCTGTGAGAAGAGGATAGTGCCAAAGTGTCCTGGAAAACTGAATAGAGCAAAGGAAGAGAGTGCTGGAGGCAGGTTACCTCCCTCTTCCCCAATGTGTGTATTAGTTGCTCAGTAGTGTCTGACTCTTTGGGACCCCAGGGACTGTAGCCCTCCAGGCTCCTTTGTCTATGGAATTCTCCAGGCAAGAATACTGAAGTGTAGGGGGGGGTACTTAAAAGGGTTTCTTTGTTGCAGTTCCTCCAACATCATGGTTTACTGAAAATGCTTATTTCATGAGTGGGTTCAAAGATACACAGATGCTTGTTTCAACCAAAATGATGATGTTTCTGACCACTGATTGGGAACCACATGAATTTGCCATTGAATTGGGAACATTTTTGATGCCTTTCAGATTTTGTTTCCTTTTTAAAAGCAACCAGAAAGACCAATTCAGGGAAATCTAAGACAACAAATCTTGAGAGGAGGCGTAGGCACCTTTTGTTTGTCAGGTGGTACTCTCCCTGGAATCCTTATTCTGGGTTGTTCTGTAAGTCATGTCTCGAGCTTGGAAAATGAGCATTGTGCAGATGGTAATGGGGAAGTAAATTAGAGTCTTGGAAAGAGAATTCAGTTTCCACACTTGTTTCTCAATTCATTTGTTTTGAATTCCAGTCTGTTATCCTCCCGGTCCATGACGCTGAACCGTGGTTGGACGAATGCTTGGGGTCGGTTTTGCAGCAGGACTTTGAAGGCTCCATGGAGCTCTCCATTTTTAATGATGCCAGTAAGGTATTTACAAACTTCCTGTTGGTCATTTAGCCTTAGTGTAAGTCACCTCTGACCGTTTGGAGGAAAGTTTCCTGACCTGCCGACCTCCTCGTACTTTCAGGACAAGTCCATGACTATCATCGAAAAATGGAAAAAGAAGCTGGAAGGTTCCGGCATCCTCGTGGTCATTGGAGGGCATGATTCTCCTTCTCCCCGAGGAGGTCAGTAACCGTGTTTAGTTTATTATTCTTATCAACTTATGTACTTAAATAGTTTCCTGTTGTTTAAATCTTGGTGAAAAGTACGCTAAGTAACATTGGAGTGTACCACTTATTAAGGACCCGGTAGGCCTGGCTTTCTTGTGCTTCAGTAAGGATTTGTGTACGACCTCTGCTCATTCTTGTTTTTACTTTTTACTTTGTATTGGGGTATAGCCGATTAACAATGTTGAGATACTTTCAGGTGAAGAGTGAAGGGACTCAGCCATACACATACGTGTATCCGTTTTCCCCCATACTCCCTTCCCATCCATGCTGCCACATAACGTTGAAACCCTGCTCATTCCTTACTTATTTAGCCTAACAGAAAGCCCTTAAGTGTTTTTATTCCTGGTGTGATTGGTCGTTATTGATCATTTCTAATTCTTTTTTTTTTTTTGGCTCTACTGGGTCTTTGTTGCTGTGCGTGGACTTTCTCTATTTGTGACCATCAGGGGCTGCTCTTTGCGGTGTACCGGCTTCTCACTGCAGAGGCTTCACTTGTGGAGTATAGGCTCTAGAGCACACGGGCTTTAGTAACTGTGGTCTGTGGGCCCTAGAGCATGGGCTCAGTAGTTGTGGCCCATGGGCTTAGTTGCCCCTCGGCATTTGGGATCTTCCCAGACCAGGGATCAAACCAGTGTCCCCTGCATTTCTAGGCGGATTCTTAACCACTGAACCATCAGGGGAAAAAAAGTGAAAGTTGCTCAGTTGCCTCCAGCTCTTTTCGACCTCATGGACTGTAGCCCACCAGGTTCCTCTGTCCATGGAGTTCTCCAGGCAAGAACACTGGAGTGGGTAGCCATTCCCTTCTCCAGGGGATCTTCATAAACCCAGGGATTGAACCCAGGTCTCCCACATTGCGGGTGGACTCTTTACCATCTGAGCCACTAGGAAGACCTGGACCACCAGGGAAGGCCCCTCTAATTCTTAAAATCCTTTTCTTGTGACATTAGATTTGTTTTTGTCCATTTAAAAAACAATATTCTTGAAGAATCAGCTTTTGGTTTCATTGATTGTTTATATTGTTTTTCTTTTTCCTATTTTGTCTGTTTTCTATTTCCACTCTGAATTGCATGATTTTCTTTTTTTCTGCTTACTTTGGGTTTAATTTATTCTTTTTTGGAATTCTTAAGGTGAAAGCTGAGGTCACTGGTTTGAGACCTTTCTCATTTTCCAAAACAGACATTTAGTGATATAAACTGCCCCCTAAGTATTGCATTAACATCCCACAAATTCTGATATATTGTGTTTTAATTTCATTCAGCTGCAAAATATCTTCTAATTGCTTCCTTTGATTTTTTATTTGATTTATGGATTATTTGAAGTAGAGTATTTAGTTTCCAAATATTTGAGGGATTTTCCAGATATCTTTATGTTATTTATTTCTTATTTTAATTCCTCTGACGTAAGAGAACATACTTTTTTGATGTGAATCTTTTAAGTTTAGTAAGATTTACTTTACAGTCCAGGATAAAGCCTATCTCGGCAAATGTTCTGCGTGCACTTGAGAAGGTTGTGTATTTGCTGGTGTTGGGTGGAGTTCTCTGTAAACACAAATCCAGTTGAACACAGTCTTGTTTAAATCTTCTGTATCCTTGCTGATGCAAGGTCTGCTTGTTTTATCAGTTACTGAGAGGGGGTATTGAAATCTCCAACTCTAATTGTAGATTTATTATTCTTTCTTGCTGTTCTATCATTTTTGGCTTTATGCATTTTAAATTTTACTCTGTTAAAATTTGAGACTGTTGTGAAGAATTGACCCCTCCATCATTATGAATAACCCTCCTAATCTCTGGTAATGTTCTTTGCTCTGAAATGTACTTTGTTTGCTATTAATTTAACTGCTCTGGCTTTATTTTGACTAGTGTTAGCATAGTGTATCTTTTCCATCATTTTTCCCCTTAACCCATTCCTGTGTTTATATTTAAAGGATGCCCCCTTCGTTATAGATTCTTGTAGGGGCTTCCCAGGTGGCGCTAGTGGTAAAGAATCTGCCTGCTAACGTAGGAGATTGAAGAGCCATGAGTTAGATCCCTGGGTCAGGAAGATCCCCTAGAGGAGGGCATGGCAATGCACTCCAGTATTCTTGCCTGGAGAATCCCATGGCCAGAGGAGCCTGGCGGGCTACAGTCCATAGGGTCACAAAGAGTCAGGCATGACTGAAGCGACTTAGCATACACACACACGTAGACAGCATATGATCATGCTTTTTAAATCCAGTCTGACAATCTCTGCCTTTTAACTGGGATGTTTGCATTAGATACATGTACTGTGATTATTGATGTGGTTAGATCTGAGTCTCTCTTCTTGCTATTATTTTGTTAGTCACATCTATTCTTCACTCCATTTTCCTCTTTTTCTGCCATTGTTTGGATTAATCAAGTATCTTTTATAACAATGTTATTGAAATATAATTTATACACCACGTAAGTCACCCATCAAAATGTATAATCAAGTTGTTTCTAAGTAGGTTCCCAGATGTGTGCAACCACCACCGCAGTCAATTTCAGAACATTTTCATCACCTCAAAAAGGAGCCCTGCGTCCTTTAGCTGTCACCCTCCATGCCCTATCCCCCCAGTTCCGTGCAACCATGGACTTACCTTCTGTCTATAGATTTGCCTATTTTGGACATTTCAGATAAACTGAATCATACAATACTTGTGATTTTTGTGACAGGTTTCTTTCATTTTTCAGTGTTTTTAAGGTTTCTGTTGAGGCATGTATTAGTACTTCATTCCTTTTTATGAGAGAATAATATTTAGTGGTATAGGTGTACCACATTTTGTTTATCCATTCACCAGTTGAGGCACATTTGGGTTGGTCTACTTTTAGGCTGTTGTAAAGCATGCTAGTGTAAACATTTGTGTATAAATTTTTGTTTGAACGCAGGTTTTCGGTTTCTTTGGGTATATACCTTGTAGTTGTATTGCTGGGTCATATTGTAATTCTTTGTTTTAACACGCTGAGGAACTGCTGAACTATTCTTCACGTCAGCTGCACCATTTTACAATGCCACCAGCCATGTATGAAGGTTCCAGTTTCTCCACATCCTCACAAACACTTCTTATTTTCTGGGTTTATTTTTGTTATGGCCATCCTAGTGGGTATGAAATGGTTTCTCACCTCATTGTAGTTTTTATTTGCTTTTCCCTTCTGACTAATGATATGGAACCTCTTTTTGTGTTTGTGTTGGCCATTTGTGTATCGTCTTTGGAGAAATGTCTATTCAAGTCATTTTAAAATTTGATTGTTTTTTTCTTGTTGAGCTACAAGTTCTTTACATATTCTGGATACTAGACTCTTATCAGATATATGATTTTCAGATATTTTCTTTGGGTTGGGCTGTCTTTAGGTTGTCTTCTCATTCTCCTGAGAATATCCTTTGATGCACAAAAATTATAATTTTGATGAAATCCAATTTATTTTTGGATTTCACCATGTACTTTTGGTGTCATATCTAAAAACTCATTGCCAAATCAAAGTCATGAAGATTTACTCCTTTGTTTTTTTCAAAGAATTTTATAATTTGAGCTTTTCTATGTAGGTCTTTGTTCCATTTTGAGTTCATTTTTTATATAGTGTAAAGTAAGTATAACTTCATTCCTTTGCATGTAGATGTTGAGTGGTTCTGACAGTATTGGTTTCAGACTATTCTGTCTTCATCAAAAGTCTTGGTACCCTTTGGAAAATCAGTTCAGTTCAGTTGCTCAGTCATGTCCAACTCTTTGCGACCCCATGGACTACAGCATGCCAGGCTTCCCTGTCCTTCGCCAACTCCTGGAGCTTACCCAAACTCATGTCCATGATGAGTTAGTGATGTCATCCAACCATCTCATCCTCTGTCATTCCCTTCTCCTCTTGTCTTCAATCTTTCCCAGCATCAGGGTCTTTTCAAATGAGTCAGTTCTTTGCATCAGGTGGTCAAAGTATTGGAGTTTCAGCTTCAGCATCAGTCCTTCCAATGAATATTCAGGACTGATTTCCTTTACAGTTGACTGGTTGGATCTCCTTGCAGTCCAAGGGACTCTCAAGATTCTTCTCCAACACCACAGTTCAAAAGCATCCATTCTTCAGCAGTCAGCTTTCTTTATAGTCCAACTCTCACATCCATGCATGACTATTGGGAAAAATGTAGCTTTTACTAGACGGACCTTTGTTGGCAAATAATGTCTCTGCTTTTTAATATGCTGTCTAGGTCGGTCATAACTTGTCTTCCAAGGAGCAAGCGTCTTTTAATTTCATGGCTGCAGTCACCATCTGCAGTGATTTTGGAGCCCCCCCCCCACCCAAATAAAGTCTGTCACTGTTTACATTGTTTCCCCATCTATTTGCCTTGAAGTCATGGGACCAGATGCCATGATCTTAGTTTTCTGAATGTTGAGTTTTAAGCCAACTTTTTACTTTCCTCTTTCACTTTCATCAAGAGGCTCTTTAGTTCTTTGAAAATTAGTTGCTGGAAATGAATGCAGTTTCTGGACTCTAAAGCCAGTAAGTATCACACTGCTTTGATTACTATAGCTTTGTGATAGGTTTTGATATTGGGAGGTATGAGTCTTTCAACTTTGTTTTCCTTTCTCAAAATTGTTTTACAATTTCATATGAACTTTGGGTGGGCTTCTCAGGTAGCACTAGTCATGAAGAACTCACCTGCCAATGCAGGAGACACGAGTTCGATCTCTGGGTCAGGAAGATTCCCTGGAGGAGGGCATGACAACCCACTCCAGTGTTCTTGCCTGGAGAATCCCATGGACAGAGGAGCCTGGCGGGTTACAGTCCATAGGGTCACAAAGAACTGGACACAACTGGAGTGAGTTAGCATGCACACATCCATGAACCTTAGGATCAGTTTTTCCATGTTTTTAAGAAGGACCATTAGAATTTTGATGGGGGATGGCTTTGAATCTGTAGATCTATTTGGTTTGTAGTATCACTTTGGAGCAGGAAATGGCAACCCACTCCAGTACTCCTGCTTGGAAAATTCCATGGATGGAGGAGCCTAGTTGGCTACAGTCCATGGGGTTGCAAAGAGTCAGACATGACTGAGCGACTTCACTTTCTTTCTTTTTGTAGTTCCTTTTGGAGAAGGAAATGGCAACCCACTCCAGTGTTCTTGCCTGGAGAATCCCATGGACAGAGGGGCCTGGTGGGCTACAGTCTATGGGGTTGCAAAGAGTTGGACACGACTAAGCAACTAACACACATCACTTTAACAGTAGTAAGACTTCCAGTTCGTGAACACAAGAGTGTCTTTCCTTAGGTCTTCTTCGATTTCTTTTATCAATGCTTTGTAACTTTCAAGGTACAAGTATTTCACCTCTTTCTTCAGCATTTGTTTTTTCATTGATCTTGTGAATGGAATTGTCTTTTTAATTTCCTTCTCAGATTGTTCATTGTTAGTGTAAAGGGAAACTGATTGTCCTGCGTGTTGATCTTGTATCCTGAAATTTTGCTGTACTTATTTATTAGCTCTAGAAGTTATTTTGTGTGTGAATTTTTAGGATTTTCTATATTTAAGAACATGTCATCTGCAACTGAAATAGTTTTACTTCTTCCTTTTTAATTGGATGGCTTATTTCTTTTTCTTGCCTAATTGCTCCAGCTAGAACTTGCAGTGTTTAGTAAGAATGGGGAGAGGAGACATCCTTATCTTGACCCTGATCTTAGGAGGAAAGTTTGTGGTGTTTCACCTTCGAGTATAATGTTAGCTGTGGATTTTTATAAATACGGATTTATAATCATGCTAAAGAAGTTACCTTCAATTGCTAGTTTGTTGACTGTGTTTTTCTTAATCAGGAAAGATTTTGTCCATCCTTTTTTCTATATCAGTTGAGATGATCATATAGGTTTTTTTCCTTCAATTCTATGAACGTGATATATTAACATCAATTGATTTCATATGATGAACTACCCTTGCATTACTGGAATAAATCCCACTGGGTCATAGTGTATAATCTTTCTAATATGCTGCTAGATTTAGTTTGCTAGTATTTTGTTGAAGAGTTCTATAAAGATTCATAAGGGATATTGGTACGTAGTTTTCTTTTCTTTGGATGTATCTGTCTGGCTATAGTATCAAAGTAAGCTGGCTTCATAGAATGAGTTAAGAAGTGTTTTCTTTTCTTCTTCTTTTTTATTTTTGGACGAGTTTGAGAAGGATTGTTGTTAATTCTCTAAATGTCTTGTAGAATTCATTAGTGAAACCATCTGATCCTAGCCTTTTTGTTGGGGGATTTTGATTACTGATTCAGCCTATGTTTTTGTTATAGGTTTGTTCAGATATTTTATTTCTTCTTGAATTAGTTTCGGTAGTGTGTTTATAGAAATTTGTCCTTTTCATCTAAGTTTCTAATTTGTTGGCATGTAGTTGTTCATAGTATTCAATTATAATCTTTTTAGGCTTCTGTTAAGTTTAGTAGTAATGTGCACACTTTTTTTGGGGCTGTGCTTCACAGCTTGTGGGATCAAACCCACACCCCCTGCAGTGGAAGGTGCAGAGTCAACCGCTGGGCCACCAGGGAAGTCCCCCCCGCTTTCATTTTTAACTTTAGTGATTTGAAGCATCTTTGTTCTTAGTGTCGCTAAAGATTTGTCAATGTTGTTGATCTTTTCAAAGAACCAACTTTTGGTTTCATTGAGTCTCACTTTTTTTTTTTTTAAGTCTCTATTTCGTTTTGTCTCTGCTCTGAACCTTTTATTATTTCTTTCCTTCTGCTAACTGTTTGTTTAGTTTGTTCTTCTTTTTCTAGTTCTGTAAGGTGTAAAGTTAGGTTGTTGATTTGAGATCTCTTATGTAGACACTTATAGCTATAAGTTTCCCTCTGAGCACTGATTTTGCAGCCTCCTATAAGTTTTGGTGTGCTGTATTTTTATTCTGGGCTTCTCTGGCAGCTCAGCTGGTAAAGAATCCACCTGCAGTGTAGGAGACCTTGGTTTGATTCCTGGGTTGAGAAGATCTCCTGGAGAAGGGATAGGATACCCACTCTAGTATTCTTGGGCTTTCCTGGTGGCTCAGACAGTAAAGAGTCCATCTGCAATGTGGGAGACCTGGGTTCGATCCCTGGGTGGGGAAGATCCCCTGGAGGAGGGCATGGCACCCCACTCCAGTATTCTTGCCTGGAGAATCCTCATAGACAGAGGAGCCTGGTGGCCTACAGTCCATGGGGTCACAAAGAGTCGGACACGACTGAAGCTACCAAGTACAGCGCGTTAGGTCTTTGAGCATGTGTATAATGGTTGCTTTGAGGTCTTCATTAAATCAAACACATGATGCTCTCACTGGAAGTTCCTGTGCCTTCTTTTCTTTGGTGTCTGGGTCTTGCTTTCCTGTTTCTTCACTTGTCTCCTAATTTTGTTAGAAACTGGACATAGTAGATAACATGTCCCAGGTTCTGGTTTCCCCTCCGTCTAGGGTTGTTACTCTTACTGACTTGTTTGCTTGTAAAGTGACTGCTTGAATAGTTTTAGTAAAGTCCGCTCCCCTGTGGCTGCAGTGTGAAACCTGTAATGCTCTGTCTCAGGAGTGCCATGCCGGGCGTGCCCATAGGCATCCTGAGGGGGCAGCGGTGTGGGCTGGCCTCTCTTTCCCTGACCACACCCAGCTGTCAAGCTCCACTGATTGCTGACTGCTTTACTGTTTTCAGTGATACCTAGGGGCATAAGAATAATTCAAGTGAATTCAAGCTCCTTCAAAGGAATAGTTCTTGAGGTCAGTGTTTAAAGTTTGTTCTGACACCGGGAGGGCTCTTCCCAGCTGTCTCTTACCAGTTTATGTTTGACAAACTAGTCGTCCCACAGCTTAACCTGTATTGTTGATGAATCTATCCGTCGCTCTTTGGAAGAAAAGCTGTGATTTCCTCTTCCAGCTGCCTTTACTTCTGTTTTGAGTGTACCCTAGGGCTTAAACTTCGCACCCTATTGCAAGTGAAGTAGGGGAAGGGCAGCAACCCTTTATCTCTCTTCATATGAACCCCCTACCCCACAAGCCAGGGCAAGGGCATTTGGGTCCCCAGTTTTCTTGGTGATACCACACCCAAGGTAGACAGAGCATACAGTGCAGCATGGGGGCTGGTGGGAAAAGGGGGTCCCACTTTTCGACTGCTCTTGCCTGGGCCTCACCCTCAGCAGCAGGTGCCTGGGGTCAAGACGAGAAATGTCGATGCCCGATCTCTTCCAGGAAAACAGCTTTTGACAGGCCAAGCAGAAGAGGGAAGCTTGTATTTTTGGCTATATCTGTCTAGGGTGGGTTTCCGCCTTAGGCGGAGGGAAGGAGCAGATCTCAGCTCAAATGTCTTGTTGTTGTTGTTCAGCCGCGCAGTTGTGTCCAACTCTTTGAGACCCGATGGACTGTAGCGTGGACTGCAGCCAGACTTCTCTGTCCTTCACCATCTTTTGGAGTTTGTTCAGACCCATGCCCATTGTCTTCAGTGATGGCATCCAGTCATCTCATCCTCTAACGCCCTCTTTTCCTGCCTTCGATCTTTGCCAGGATTCAGGCTCCTTTCCAGTAAGTCGGCTCTTTGCATCATGTGGTCACAGTATTGGAGCTTCAGCTTCAGCATCAGTACTTCCAGTGAATATTCAGGGTTGATTTCCTTTAGGATTGACTGTTTTGATCTCCTTGCAGTCCTAGAGACTCTCAAGAGTCTTCTCTAGCACCACAGTTCAAAAACATCAATTCTTTGGCACTCAGCTTTCTTTATAGTCCAACTCTCACATCCATGCATGACTACTGGAAAAACCATAGTTTTGACTAGATGGACTTTTGTTGGCAAAGTTATGTCTCTGCTTTTTTGTCTAGGTTGGTCATAGCTTTTCTTCCAAAGAGCAAGCGTCTTTTAGTTTCATGGTTGAAGTCACCATCCACAGAGATTTTGGAGCCCCAGAAAATAAAGCCTGTCACTGTTTCCCCATCTATTTGCCATGAAGTGGTGGGACTGGATGCCTCCATCTTCGTTTTTTGAATGTTGAGTTTTAAGCCAGCTTTTTCACTCTCCTCTTTTACCTTTATCAACAGGCTGTTTAGTTCCTGTTCCCTTTCTGCCATAAGGGTAGTGTCGTCTGCATATCTGAAGTTTTTGATATTACTATTATTGAGTTTTAGTAGATTTTCTTGAATAATTTTTTTTTTCATTTGCTTGGTGCCCTTAGGGCCATTTCCAGAGACTGTAAATGGTTGGGTTTTTAAAAATAAGTTTCACCAGTTTTGCTGGCAAGCAGCTGTGGAGCTCTGCTTACTATCATACCAGCTCCAATAAAAATTCCTTATGGTTCTTCTTCATCTTCTTTGTTGGCTTATTAGTTACAGTTCCCTTTTTTGCTGTTTTAATGGTTGATTTGAGTTTATAGTATATACAACTTAGCAAGTTCAATCCCTCAAATGTGTGTAGAACTTCATGTATAGTGTGAGAACTGGACAGTGCACGTCCATTTCTCCCTTCCTACCTTTTTTGAGGCTGTTGTCATGCATTCTGCTTTTACATGTGCTGTAGACCCCACAAATGCTGGTATTAACTTAGTTTAAACAGTCAATCATTTTTTTAAGGGATTGAAATAATAAGAAAGAAAATTACTCATTTACTCATTAATTATGGTTTTCAGTGCTCTTCATTTCTTTGAATTGAACCAGATGCCCATCTGCTTTTCCTTCTGCCTGAAGGACTTTTCAAAACATTTCTTGCAGTGATGGTCTGCTGGCAATGAATTCTTACACCTTTCGTATGTCTTTATCTGGTGCATTTGAGTGTTGGCTGGTGAATCCTGTGATGAAGAAATTTCATCACAAGCTTTATTATCCTTCCTTTAGTCCATGAGAAGGAAATGGCAGCCCACTCCAGTACTCTTGCCTGGAAAATCCCATGGATGGAGGAGCGTGGTAGGCTGTAGTCCGTGGGGTCGCAAAGAGTCGGACTCGACTGAGCGGCTTCACTTCTGCCCCCAGAGCCCTTCCCCATTCAGGTGAGCCTGTCTCTTAGGTAACCTGCCTGTACTGCTTTTGCCTTCCTCCCTTTTCTTCCCTTCTGTTCGTCCTTCTATCTTACTCTGTTCCTTTTCAGAGTGGACGGGGAGAAGAGAAGGGGAGGCCTTAGGTGGCTGGTCTTGTGTATTTGTGGGAGCAGCTTCTCCCATCCTGTGCTGCCTCCTGAACCTGCGGTTCTTGTGCTTCGCAGAGATGGAGGGACGGGTGGGCAGTCAGCTCACCAAACAGCAGTGGGTGGAGGAAAGACCACAGTGCAGAAGTTCTTGCCAAGCAAGGCCCCAAATTGTGGTGCTGGGTTTCCTTCCACACTGGCGTCCGACCTCTTTCTGTCTCCTCTTGAGGCTCCTACAGTTTTTCAGTTGGGTGTTCAGAGCCTTGTGATCTCTTGATCCAGGTGTTGACTTGGGTAGAGAGGGAAGACTCCCAGTTTCTTTGGTTCCCTGTCATATCCAATGCCAACAGTTTATCACATTATCTTGGATTTTCTAGTTAGGCAATCTAATCCTGAATAAATATTTTAATTTTGTTTCTTTATTTCTAATTTATTCTTTATTTTCATAAGTAGTATTGGGGTAGGAAGTCTAGAAGAACAATGTGGGATCACATTAACTAGTCCTTTTATTGTGCTGGCTTAGTGGAAATGTTTATAGTGTTTCTGTGCTACAAGCATGATATTTACTATTGCTTTCTGATAGATACTTTTATCAGGTACCTTGAGATCTCTAATTTTGTAAGCCTTCAGAAAATGAGGTGTGAGTATAGAATTTACTTAAATGTCTTTTAGATATCTGTTAAGGTGATTGTTTTTTTCTTTCCTCCTAACGTTTTTATTGTGGTAAATTACATTAATATTTTTCTTAATAATGAATCACTCTTACAGTGCCAAAATTAATCAACAGTGACAGTATAGTGTTTTTATGCAATGAAATTGATCAGCTTTCTTAAGGATTTTTACATCTGTGTACATAGAGAACATTGGTTTGTAGTTTTCTTGTGTGAGTTACATGTCTGGCTCCATCTGGGGCTTGATAATGTAGCTTCGTAAGAGCAATGACTGCATAGAACATTTCAGCCCCCCTTTGTTTCAACCTCCCCAGTAAACTAGCTTCCAGCCTGCATTTAGATGGCAGGAAAACCATTTACTTATTTTCATGAATAAATGTCTGCTTTGACTAATTGCAGATATTTTTAAAATAAAGAAAATGTGGTTAAAAAAAAAGTAGACGTATAGGAAAGTCTGCAATGAAATGTAAAAGCCCCACGCCCAGGGAGCAGCCAGTGTGTTTTAGTTCCTACTGGATTTATTTAACTCACAGAATCAGTTGATACTTGCTATGAAAGAGGAAACATTTAACCCACTGAAGGGACTTCACACTTCCCTTTCTCTTTTTTCCTCCCTCAGAGTTTTAGTTTGTTACATTTATATTGTCAGTGTTTATAATCTTCACATTCTGTTCTATAACTCTTGTTGTTTTATATACTTGATTAATAAGTTGATTCCAACAGCTTAAACCTTGTGAAAACAGCAGTAGTGGTTTTTAAAATAAGTGACTGTTCTTCACTGCAGACCACCTAGCGGATTAGACTTGGAAGAGGAACTGAAATGAATCTGCTGCTAACCCCGTGCTGCACACTGAGGGGATTCCCAGGTGCCAAGATCTATGGAGCCTTTAAAAAACCTTCTGCTTTATTCCCTTCTATTTATATGCACGTGCCACCGTTTGTTTTTTTCCCTTCGCTTTTTATTTAGTTTTCTTTTTAATATGTTCCTTTTTCATTTCTCTGGAATACTTCTTCAAGTAGTTTTTCCATATCTGGTATGTGGATGGTAAAATATTCAGGGTATTTACATGTCTGAAAATGTCTTTATTTTGTACTATGGTTATTTGACAGTTTAGCTGTGTATAAAATTCTAGGTGGAAAGTATTTTTCCTTAGAATTTTGGAGTAATTGCCTCATTATCTTCTGGTGTCCGCTGATTCTAGTAAGAAATCTTATGTCAGTCTGATTCTTATTATTTTAAAGATATCTTTTCTGAAAGTGTGTAAGGTTTTTCTCTTTATGTTTTGAGTTTTGAAATTTCATGAAGCTGGGTCAAGATGTGGTAGTTTCTTCATTTACCCTCGTTTCTATACAGAATGATTAACTTTGCATTCTTAGCCTTAATTGTAATCTATTGTGCTTCCAGTAGTTTGACTTTACAATTTTCATGTAAAACTTGAGAATAAGTTTATATGCCTGCACAGACTGCTAGAACTGGAGGTGGAGGCAGGACAGATGATAAGACTGGCTGGCGGACAGGTTCCTATAAGTTTTAGGAGTCGTGTCTTTCTTTAATTTTGGCTGCATGTTAGAATAGTCTAGCGGGCTTTAGGAAACCTGATGCCCAAGTCCTACCCTAAGATTTTCTTGTGTAATTTGTCTGGGGTACAGACATAGCAGGGGATTTGTAAAGAATCTTCCCAAGAGATACTGAGGTGCTAAGCTAAGTCGCTTCAGTCGTGTCCGACTCTATGTGACCCCATAGACAGCAGCCCACCAGGCTCCCCCGTCCCTGGGATTCTCCAGGCAAGAACACTGGAGTGGGTTGCCATTACCTTCTCCAATGCAGGAAAGTGAAAAAGTGAAGGTGAAGTCGCTCAGTCGTGTCCGACTCTTCGCGACCCCATGGACTGCAGCCTACCAGGCTCCTCCATCCATGGGAGTTTCCAGGCAAGAGTACTGGAGTGGGGTGCCATTGCCTTCTCTGGCTGAGGTGCATCCACTCCTTTAAAACCCTCAGGAATGTGCAGCTTCACTCTATGGTGGGCTTGGTCCTGAGGGAGTCTTGTTAGGTCCTGACACAGCTGAAGGTTTGGGGTCCTCCTGGAATAGTCCTCAGATGAGATCCAAGGGGGTGTTCGCTTTGAGATCCCATTCGGACCCAGTGGGTGACTTGCCAACACACAGGCTCGCCGCTGCTCAGATCCTTTCCTGGTGAGGGGGTCAGTAGGGTTTAGGTCAGGACTGGAGCATTCAGGATAGCTCTCAGGGGAAAGGTGTGAGTGGGAGAGAGAGTCCTGCTCTCTCTACACCTCTTGTCCTGTAAGCCCCCTTCTCATCTTCCTGCTTTCTCTCTGGTCCTTTCTTCCAGCGCTGGGTGGTCAGGGGACTATGTCACTTTCACTTGATGATTCTTGCTTGTGCCCCTTGCAAGTTCACGTGGTTCTCACCTGAGTTCCGGGAGGACTGTGTTGCTACCCCTGGGGGACTTGCTGATTTACCTGGAGTTCATCCCCGACCCCCGAGTTGAGCTCTCTGAGGCCTGCCCTCTAATGGGTTTAAACATCCCTGAACACTAGCTCTTAAGGAATATGGTGCACTGTTCTGTGAAGTGCGCTTATCCTCCCACCGAGGGCAACCAGGACCAGTGCCCTTTGCTTTGCCTTTTGTAGCTTCCAGCCAGTATTTTTATTTTTGTTTCTTGGGTGAATTCACCCTTCACAAGTAAAGGGTGAATGTTGGTGAAGGTGAGTTAAGAAACAGTTGGACTTTTGCGAATGAAACAAACTTCTCTCCCAAAATATGCTCCCCTGCCCTGCCTTGTGTTCCTCACAAATAGCAGCCAGTGCCCTCTACCTAGGAAAGCAGAAAACTGTAGAAAATATTTTAGAAAAAAATTAAAAATCAGAAATAATTTTAAAATCTTGGTCCTTTAAAAGAAGAAAGCTCTCTCTTTTTTTTTTTCCTCCTTTTAGAAGGTTCCTATGGAAAGACTGTGTTGTTTGACATTGCACAGTGACCGCATGCAGAGGTGCCTTTTGGTGGGTGAGGGCGCCACGGTTGGGTCCACTGCACCCAACCTATGCCTTGACTTCCTTCTTTGTGAACCAGCCGTATCAGTAGTGCCCATGTGGGTGTTGGCAGGCACAGGACAAGCTGATGGGAGCAGGGATCCAGAAGAGGCCACATGTGGTGGGCCCTCAAGGAGTCTAGCAGCTGTTCGGTTATTGTCTTCTTCCTCCTCCTCCTCTTCATCATCTCGTGCACATTTTTAATATATCCCCCCAAATATTTCTTGTTTTCATTATCTTTAGTCTGTTAGAAATTGTTTATAAATCAGTTATTGTGGAACATCTGTTTCAACTTCCTTCTGAAATCTGCCGAAGAATTGATACTTTTGAACTGCGGTGTTGGAGAAGACTCTTGAGAGTCTCTTGGACTACAAGGAGATCCAGCCAGTCAATCCTAAAGGAAATCAGTCCTGAATCTTCATTGATTCTGAAGCTGAAGCTCCAGTGCTTTGGCCACCTGATGTATAGAGCTGACTCACTGGAAAAGACCCTGCTGCTGGGAAGGATAGAAGGGAGGAGGAGAAGGGGATGACAGAGAATGAGATGGTTGGATGGCATCACCGATTCAACGGATGTGAGTTTGAGCAAGCTCTGGGAGATGGTGAAGGACAGGGAAGCCTGGCGTGCTGCAGTCCATGGGATGGCAGAGTCAGACACGACTGAGCGACTGAACAGCAACAACTATGAACAACCTTTGAAGATTTTTTAAAATCAGGATGTTTTACATCTTCCATAGTGGAATGAGAGTAAATTAAGGGCATTTTGATGACCCCTGTGATTGGTTGTATAATCTCTACTTTAAAAGCAAGTTTTGTTTTTTTTTAAAAAGCAAGTTTTATCTTTCATAATATGCTTTTTATAGAGTAGATATAACTTGAGCCACATCACCTTTGTATATATTCTATCAATAATAAAAAAGTAAATTGTAATATTGTGAAGAAATGATTCTGCTGTCTCTTTAAGGTTGGATAAGGCGAATTCGTGGGAATCCTGTGTTACACATTAATAAAATGGAGTTAATTTGATTATGTCTGAAAGGACACATTTTCCTATAATAATATTTTCTTAAATAGGCAATGTTATATCGACTATTGGATACTGTAGATCCAAAGTATCTATTTTGAGAAGTGTTGGGTATTTAAATTGGGTTAAGATTCATTTACTATTATTTCATATCATAATAGAGCAAAACATTTCTTAATAATGTGATCACTTGCTAAAATTGAAGTAAAACACAATCCCACCCTCTTCTCTCCAAGAGTAAGGAATGTTAATATCTCACCGAGGCGGGAGTTTTTCCTGCTGTGACCATGACAACCGACTCCCCTCACAAAGGGACAGGCCTCCCCAAACATCAGG
This sequence comes from Bos indicus x Bos taurus, assembly GCF_003369695.1. Classification (NCBI taxonomy): domain Eukaryota; kingdom Metazoa; phylum Chordata; class Mammalia; order Artiodactyla; family Bovidae; genus Bos; species Bos indicus x Bos taurus. The sequence continues at coordinate 50,755,170 of NC_040094.1, forward strand.
CCCTGGCACAAACATTTGACTTTTCAAGGCAATAATATTAAAGCAAATTCCTTATCTTTGCCAAACACAAGACTCATCGTGAGAAACTTTCAGCTTCCTTGGTAGATGTGTTTTCCTTCATTACCCAAATTCTTGGGGTCAGTTTTTCCCCTTCTAAAACCCAATGCCAATAAAACCACTTTCTTGCTGATTTCCAAGTGATTATGAAAAGTCTCTTCCCGTTTTTTTTCGTTTTGATTCCATGTGCTCTCTCTCTGGGCCTGCCTTGCTTTGCAGTGACGATGGAGATTCAGCTCTAGCTACTAATCCATCCCCAGGGGTCAGGAGGCAGGCCCCTGCCTCCCCTTCTGTGCTTTTCCTTTGCTTGCTTGTTTTACCTGTGGTTCTTTGAAATCTGTGACAGTCCCACTAACTGGTTTGGGTTGGCCAAGCTTTAGGATTAACACTGGAAATTAAGGTGCTACCTCACGTGATAATAGCCAGACACTGCTCTGGGTCATACCCTTTGACGCCCTGCGCGAGGGCCGCGGTCCATCCTTGTGGCTGCAGTGCAATTTGCTCCAGAGCGCCGCCGAGTAACGGGAGGGACCTGCTTTCTCCTCCTGCTCCCCTTACTGCAGAAAACTGGGGAGCACCTGGGGTGAGGCCTGGGGCAGACCTTTGCTGGTGTCCTCTGGGATGGCCACAGGCTTCAGGTCATCTCAGCTTTGAGTCAAAGGGATTTATTGTTTCAATTCTGCACACACCTGTTGTGCTTTGTGTGACTTTCCAGGGTGGCACCAAATCTAAGTGTCTCTGTAATGCAATTAGGGTACCGGAACCTCTTTTCTAGGGAGGTGGGAATTGTGCCCCTCAAAGGCCCCTTGGCTCCTTCTTTGGGACTCAGTGCCTCCTCTAACCTGCCCTGCCCTCGGCATGCAGACCGGGCCTGCTGTGTATTGATTTCTGCGCTCTGTTTCTGTTCTGAAGCCTTTCCTAGCTGCCCTCCCTGCGAGTGCTGTCTGTGCTCCCCATGCAGCTCACTGCCCAGTCCATCACTCGGAACCTCATTCTCTGAATTTAAACTCATGTTGCCTCTCTGACCCCCTCTGCCATGGTCTCATCTCCTCTCCATAAGCCTCCCTAGTGCTTCCCACCGTTCATTTGGCACCTTACATAGGTTTTCGGTTACCTCTCTTTCCACCTCAGTTGTAATCTCTTTGAAGATGAGGATTTTAAACCATTCATTAAAATGTAATATCCATGTAGGAAAGTACACCTATCATCAAAGTACAGCTCAGTTATTTTTCCACAAACTGAACACACCCTGCAGCCAGCTCCCTGAGGCAGAGCTGACCTCACCGGCCCTGGAAGCGCCCCCATCCCCGGGCACCGCTTCCTTGATTTCCAGGCACAGGTGAATCTGCAGCCTTTGTGCTCCACGTGCTGTCCTGGTGCTCAGCAGTGCAAGTGGCGCCGGCTCTGTGTGCGGCCAGGATGTTCATACACGTGGTCTAGTTTCTATTCCGTGAGGGGTTCTTGTGCCAGTCACGTCTTGGTGAAGTTGGGTCTGCACCTCCTGGGGGAGCTGGGGGGTCCCAGGACGTGTAGGAAGAGTGGACACTGACAGGGCCTGTAACTCATCCCCGGAACAGGTGTTCAGTGCAATCTGTGCCCATGAAGCGTCTAGTCCAATGAGCTGCTTCTACCAGCCGATCTCTCGTGTTTGTGGCCCCATCTGTCAGGTAACTGTATCGTGACTTTTATCAGCAGAGGCTTTAGAGAAAGTGTTTCTGCCAGTTCTATTCAAGTCCTTCCATTCAGGGACATTGTAATTTTGTGTTTTAAAAATACTCCCCAGGGTTACCTTAGTGCTGTGCTGGATAGATGTTTGCCGGCTTTATTTTCCTTCTGTGAGCACGTTCTGCCTTAACACCAGTACTGGGTGGACTGTTGTCTGTCGTCATTATATTTACTGCGTCAGTTTCACCTAAATTGGTCTGAGTTTTTACTTGGCAGTGAGGAGTGTTCCTAGCTTTCCTACTGTGTACATCGCAGTAAGTTTTATGCAAGAGAATCCACTAAAACTGAGTTCTAAAAGAGCTTTTCCTTTTCTCTTTTAAACAGTCGGATATTCCAAAAATCAAGCAGTAGCACAGAGCTCAGGGTCTTACCTTTGCTTCTTGGATGCGGTAAGTAACTGTTTTATTTAAAATGTCTGACTATATGTTGGTTCAGTAATTAAGAGATATTACACTTTAGTGTAGTTCTTTAAAATCATTGTTCTAATATGTTGCAATCAGTCTCTAACGTTGGCAAGTTGTTTCAGTGTAACTGCTGTAGCACCTGTTGAGGGGATTGATTTTTGATAAATGGGGTTACATAAAAGCAGAAAATTGCACAACAGAGAAACATATAAACAAAGTGAAGATAAACTAAGGAGATGTTGACAGATAACAATACTTAGAAGATTAATAGCCTTTAATAGAACTAATTCATGCAAGTTGGTGAGAAAACACAGAGTAAAGAGTAGTAGATAAACAGAAAAGGACAGGAGTAGAGACTTTCAGAGGCAGATATGCAAGCAATGATTTTTAAAGATGTTACATCATTTGTGATCAAACACAAATTGAATTAGTTTGGTGCTATGTTTAAAAATGAAATTTAAACATGTAGTGTTTGGAAATGCCGTGTGAACTGGTAGCGTTGACAGCATAATTTTGCATTTTGTATTAAGAACTTTAAAAAAGGCTTATGCTCTGGACCCTGAATTTCACTCTAGGTATCCTTGAAGTTCTGAAAAAGATATATGTACAAAGAAGCTCTAGTGTTATTAATTATAATGGAAAATTAGTTAATGGAAACAAGTTAATACTGGACAGGAGAGTAATGGTGAAGTGAACTGTGGTCAATCTGTATGAGAAAATTACTGTAATGTTCATAAAGAATTTTTAATAACATGACAAATGATGATTGTGAGTGAAAAAAGAACCCATGATTGTATGTGTTGTGTATACTCATGTGTAGATTTTCTCTTTAGTGGCACTCTGAGAACATTTATCTGTAGGCAGTCTTCCTTGGGCCCCTCCAGGCCTGGGGGTGCAGGGTGGGCTGCACTCCTTTTGTCTGACCTCTGCCCCTGGGGCTCCTTTTCCTCTATCTCTGTTTGTTTCGTTTCTTTGAGTTTTGATCTTTGTGGTTTTACATCTGGATTCATCCTGGTGCTCCACCTCTGACACCTGAAATTGGAACCTGGGCTCCATACTTGCAACCCTTCACTTCTCTGAAGTGCAACGTAAGACAGTTGTTTTCTTCTCGTGACAGCTGTGTGGTGTCCCGTAGGTTCTGAGCAGAAATCTTAGCTTATTTTCCAGTGTCCATGGTAATTCCTTTCCCTCTTTGTGAACGTAGGTCCCCAGGTCATAGGGGCACAGAACTGGATGAACCCTGACCCTGGGTTCAGGACGCATCCTGGTTGCTGGGCTGTGCATCCATCTCCTCGTTTGTTTCTGCACCCATGTCTCTTTTGCTAACGCTCAGCACCCATAATCCTGCCGTCCAAGACTAGCGCTAACTCCTGCTCCAACCTTGTTTACACTGCCTTCCACTCCTGGCGACCAGCACACAACGCCCTGTCCCCACCCGCTGCTGAACTTTTTGGTGTCTAAGCAAATCTGAAAAAAAAAAAAAAAAAGCCAAGTAAAAAATTTTAGTTGTATTTAACTTTATAAAAAGGGCACCAGGCTGTATAAAATATTTTGGAACTTTGTAAGGTTATATTGTTAAGGTCCATGCATATTGTTGCACGTCATTGTAGTTCATTCTGTTTTGTTTTTGTTTTTTAATTGAGGGAGAATTTACATACAGTGAAATGCAAGATTTTCATTTTGCATCAAAATGTGAAAATGGTGTACAAAATGAGCCACGTGAGGGTTCTGACACCCGTACACACCCCTGTCACTCACAGCCGAATCGGAGCAGACGACGATTCCGTCAACCAGAGCTGCTCCCAGACAGGCCACGTGGTGTGAGTGCCTGCATTTAGCATCCACACCACGTCTCGGGCACCTGTGACTGCGAGTGCTGGCGGGCTGTTCTCTGTTTTACTCAGTGGTGTGAAGGTGCCATGCTGATGGTGCTACCACTGGTCAACATTCAAGCAGTTACTAGTTTGGGTTATTTTAATAAAAGTGCCATCAACATCACGATGAAAGTGTTCCTGTGGGTGTGTGTTCCGTTTCTCTTGGGAAGATAAAAGCTGCGGGGTTGAAGAACCACAGGTAAAGGGACCTGCCGGGGCAGTGTGGCCCATCTGTCTGCGCCACGTTCTCCCAGCACTGATGAGTCAGCCTCGGCTTCAACCCCTCTAGCAGAATCGAAGTGCATCTCATTTGTTTTCATTTACATTCCCTGATGGCTAGTGATGTTGAGCACCGCCTCATCGCTTTACGGGCCATTCATAAATCCTTTTTGGTGAGATATCAAAATCTTTGCCCATTTTTAAAAAAAATTGGATTGTCTTATTGGTTGTCAGTGTTTGGTGTGTATTCTGGATACAGGTCCTTTGTCAGATACCTGCTTCCTGAGTATTTTCTCCCCATGTGACTTGCCTTTTCATATTTTAATGGTGTCTTTTGGTAAGTAGAAGTTTTAAATCTTGATGGAGTTCAAATCATTGATTTTTCTTTTTTTATAGTTAATTTTTTTTTTCTGAGAATTCTCTGCTTACCCCAAAGAAGTTATTCTCTTGTTTTCTTTCATATTTAGAGCCATCATCCACCTTGTGTTCATTTCTGTGTCTCCTGTGGTAGGAAGCAGGGGTTAATTTTTTCATATGGATATTAAGCGGCACCAGTGCTGAAGAGACTTTGTTTTCGCGGTTGTATTGCCCCGGTGCTTTGTTGAGAATCAATTGGCCGTGTCAGTGTAGGTTTATTTCCAGACTCTCTGTTCCGTTCTGTTTCTCTATTGTCTGCAGCTCATTCATTCGTCTGCTGTACAACATTCCACTGGGCAAGCACACTGCGGGTATTCACCCGTGCTCCCACTGACGGGCACCCAGGCCGTTTCCACGCTCTTGCCCTTGTGCATAGCTGCTGGGGACGTTCTTGCACGCACCCTCTGTTGTACACACATGAGAGTTCCTCTGGGGTTCACACCCAGAAGTGAGTGCCCAGGCCTCAGGGGACGAGCAGTTTATCTACAGGAGAGGAGCTGTGCTGCTGCCACGCGGCTGGAGACGTTGTCCCTCCTGGCAGGTCACTGTGGGTCCCGAGCCTCCCCAGCACTGGGTGCCCTCAGGCTCTTAGATCTCGACCAGCAGGCGGGAGCAGACTGGAGCCTCACTGTGCTTTGATGTGTGCGCCCTGATCTCGAGCCATGGTTGGCATCAGCCCACGCTGATTGGCCCTGTGGGTTTCCTTTCTTCATGACGTGTGTTTGCATCTTTTTGCCCACTTCCCTTTCCAACTGCGAGGAAAGTTGTAGGGATAGTACAGAAAACTCTGTTTTCAAGGCCAGCATCGCTGACCTGTTCCTCATCATCCCTGAGCCCGTCTGTGTGTATTTCCTGCAAACAAGGACATCTCCTCTGACCCAGAGCAAGGACGTCCTGCCAACAGGTGGCTGACCCTAGTGCCCACCTCCCTCACAGTCTCCGAAGGGCCCCAGAATCCATGTTGCCTTTACCTGGGAGTCTCTCGTCTCCTCATGTGGAACATTCTGCAGGCCCTCCCTGACTTTCTTCATCTTGATGTTTTCAGAGATTCCCAGGCACTTTTGTAGAATACCCTTTAAACTGAGTGATGGTGTTGGGCCAAGTGTCTGTCCAGAAATCTCAGAAGGGGCAGTGCCTCTTCTCATTGCCTCCTTGGGTACCTGTGATTTGTGCCCCAACCCTGATGAAGCCCACTGGTCACTTAATGAAGAAGGCATCTCCTATGTGGGATGGCCCACAGGGCCTCCTGCAGAGACCTCCCCTTTGGCCTGGCCTTCCTTGGGCAGGGGGTGTGGGAAATGGGCCTTGGCCCCCTGAGCACGTGCCTTCCGGGAGAAGATGATTGTGGTCTCCAGCGAACACCCAGCTTGAGTGTGACCAGTGTGTTCTGTCTCAGTGCAGGAGTGATGCCAGCGCAGCACAACCACAGCCTGTGTCAAAATGGACCGTTTCTGCAGGAAGATTGGGTTCACGAGGCCGCTTTGCTGGGGCATCGAGGCTGTATTTGGACTTGTTAGCTTCCTGGGATGCAGTCTGGTGACTGTGCCTGGATTCAGAACATATTTCACTAGGAGCAATAGCATAGCTGGGGGCCAGCTCCCATGCTGCTCCTGTACCAGAGCTCATTCGTTCATCAGATCGGTACCTGGATGTGCCAGGTACATCAGCAGGTGCAGGGCATACAGCAGCAGAAAGACAGATGGAGACAGCGAAGGCCAAAGCTCAGGCAACTTCAGGCCCTGAAGTCGCTGCCTCCCCAGCTTCCCCTGACAGCAGCTACTGTGCCTCCGGCTCCCACACCCCCCACCCACCACCACCCCAGGCCCTGTCCTTTGTCTCTTTCTCAAGTACTTGCGTGGCCCACCGTCCCCTCTGGCTTCTCAGTGATACTCTCACCCCTCCGCATGTGGTGGGACCTGCCTGCATCGGGGATGTCCTTGCCCCTGCACTTCAGTTCTGCATGCAACATTTATCACCTTCAGTGCTGCATCCTTCATTATCGTCTTTGTTTGCCTTCCCTCGTAGAATATCAGCTCCACACCGGAGGAGTAGGGCTTGTTTTTTCCCTGATGTTTCTGAAGCACCTGGAACTTGGCAAATAGTAGATATTAATAGATGGTTGTGAAATGAATTAGTGGGGTTTGGGTTTGTGTGTTCAATATAAATGGTTACATCAGATTGAATTAGTTACTTCTGTATACTTGTCTTGGAACCCAGCCATCCTGTTGGCTGTCATTTCCATGGAGAGCGGTCTTGAGTGTGTTTACAGATGGATTTTCGGCACCCATCGCTGTAGTGCAGCCCTTCAGAGAACGTGCTCTTAGTAGCCGTTACAGACTGCTGCCTGGGGCCAGTAGTGCCTTTCTAGTGGGTTGGAAGGGCCACCCGGGGCAACCTCAGTGTCACTCCCAGTCCCCGATGTGTCCAAGGATGTTCATCTTGGAGAGAAAGTGAGTCACACAAAGATCCCAATTGTCTCAGAGGGTGTCCATCAACAGTGTTTCTGGTGAGTGGGAAGTTGATGCCCATCCCCTCATGGGAAGGTGACGTCCTCAGGCACAGTCCCTCCAAACCTGAGAGGCAGAGCACAAAGCTCAGGGACACAGGGACTCACCCCAGAGGGAACCCATGCAAAACAGGCCTGGCGTCTCTCACGAGGGCTTGAGGGCTCTGTCTACAGCCTTCAGAGGACCCACACTTTGTGATCTGGGCACTGCTGTCAGGAATAAATTCCTACTTAGAAGGGGGTGTCTGTGTCCTTTCCTAAACATGTGTTTTGCATTTGCTTACATCATCTTTGATTTCTTTCATCAACATCTTGTGGTTTTTCACAACACAGATCATGTACATATTTTGTTAAATTTGCACCAAAATATTTCATTTCCTTTGGAGCACCTGTTCATGAACATAGCATCTCTAATTTCTGTGTTCATTGTTAGCATCTAGAAATGTGATTATTTTATCTGTTGATCTTGCAGAACTCACTGCTTCTAGGTTTTTAGAGTAGATTTCTGAGGATTTTCTAGATGGACAGTCACATCATCTGCAGACGGTGGGCAGTTTGATTTCTTCTCCTCTGATCTCGAGGCCCTTTTATTTGCCTTCTTGCCTCATTGCTCCAGCTGGAATGTCTGTCCTGTCCTGAACTGGGAGGAAGCACCAGCCTTTCACGTTGCGTGTTGTCTTCCATTCCTAACTTGCTCAGAATTTTTATCTTGTGGGCAGGTGTTGGATTTTGTCACATGCTTTTTCTGTATCAGTTGGAATTTGTTGGTTTTTAAAATACGGTTGTTACCGAAGATTTATAAGATTTTTTTCCATCTTCTTGGAATTTGGGAATTTTTCTCTGTGTGTCAGGAATCATTTCTGGAATGTGGTGAGCTCTTTTAAAATGCAGACTCAAGGTTTTTTCCAGATGAAATGAAATTTTCTGTATTGGCTGTTAATTCCTTCCTTGTGCCTTGTTTCTTCCTTTGGCTTCTGGTGTTTGAATGCTGGGTCTTATCATTTGCTCATTGCCCTCTTGATTTCTGTTTCTCTATAACTTTGCATTTTATAGTTTGACCCTCCAGTTCATTTACTCAGTTGTGAGCTGTGACCACCCGTTTTGTCTTCGCCTTTGCTGTCAGAAGTTAGATGTATACTTTCCATTCCTCCACGTCCTAGGGCACCTTTGAGAGCTCTTCTTTTTTGTATCTTCCTCCAGCAACTCTAGAGGACTGCCACTTTGTTTTGTGTCCTGGGTCCTCTCAGGTTCATTAATGGTTGTTTGTGGCTCTCTGCTCCGTTGGAGGCCGGACCACATGGTCCAGGGACCATGGCAGCAGGCGAGCCAGGAGGTGTGGGGCCTCCTGTCCTGGGACTGAGCCCTTCTGTCCACGGGTGGGAAGTCTCTGCTGGGTCTGGGAGAGACCTGTTTCCAGGTGTCCTATGTTTTTGGCCAATTCAAAACCCAGCTCTCTCCCAGCCTCAGGGGTGAAGAGAAGCTTAATCATTTGGCGTCCCTTTTCCCTAATCCTCCCAGCAGCTCTGCAGACCTTCCTGGTGTGGCTGGGCACATCGGCCCTCCCCAGGGCATCTGCGGCTCTGCAGGCTCCTGGAGCTTGTGGTCGGTCCTGGGGCTGCTAGCCACTCTACCCGGGAGTTCCTGTGCCGTTGTGGCCTTTTGCTGCACTCTGGGCTGGCCATTTGTTCCAGGAGAGACTGTCCTCATGTTCTTGGCTCTGTGCCACCCTGCCCCCACCCCGTTCACCTTTGGGTCTAAAAGGAGATGTGGGACAGGGGGGCCCTGGGCCAAGCTGAGTCCTCCCTGTGCCATGCCCACCGCAGTCTGGCTTTTTTAATTTATAGGATCAGAGAAGGAACTGGGTTACAGAATCTGGTTGGGGGAAGAGGGGTCTTTTAAATAACTGATTTACAGGTGACTGGAAAAGTGATTTCAGCCTCTTTTGCCGTTAAACATTTTTTCCAAACTTCTGGTAAGTGGCAACATTGACTGGTGTAGATATTAGTGGTTTGTATTTCTATTTCCCCTCCAGTTCTTCCCTGCGCTTGTGGGGAGGGGGAGGAACGTGGACACAGAAGGGAGAGAACTGAGTGCCTCCCGCCACGTACCTCCTGGGAGTGGAACACGAGGCCACGCACTTTACTTTGAGGTTTCTTGAGAGCACAGCTTTTGACCACAGGGCATGGTGGTTACCACAGGGCTACTGAATAATGTTATTTTCACTATATTTGGAATGGCATCCTTGCCAGTAACTTATTAAATGCAGATGTTGCCAACAGAGTGAGGAAGTTTGTTTTTCCTGTCTCTACAACATATGCCGCCTTACTTTTTAAAAAAATTTACTGAAGTATAGTTGATTTACAATGTCGTATTAATTTCTACTATACAGCAAAGTAACTGTATATTTATATATATATATTCTTTTCCATTATGGTTTATCACAGAATATTGAATATAGTTCCCTGTGACCACCTGATTTTTCTGTTTGACTTGACAGTTTTAGTATGGGATCATTCAGAAAAGAATATTATTATCAGCTAGAGAGAATCTGCTACAGCTTGAGAAAACAGTTGAGAAATGTGCTTTCAGGTCTGGAACAGGTGGAGGCTGCTGCTTTCCCAAGCGTGCCGCCTGGGAATTTCAGCTCCACAGGTAAGGGTTGCTGCCCCTCAACCCCAAGCGAAAGACACGTTGCTGGGAAGCCCCAGGAGAGGGGCAGCCAGGCCGAGAAGAGCCAGAGCATGAGGCGCTGGGGACCCTCAGCTCCCGTCTCTTGGCATCTCGCTGTCCCTGAGTCCTCTCCCCTGCCTTATAGCTGCTGGTGCAGAGGAGGTTGTGTGTTTTCATGTGAATATGTTTATAATTGAGCTGAACGTCAGTGGTTTTCACGTCAAAGATACTTCTGCCATGTTTTAAAGTTATACTTTGATTTGAAAACCACTGATGTTCAGCTCAATTATAAACATCTAAACACACCACTCACTTTCCTTTCTGCTCCCCCTTGCCTCTTCTTTCCATAGAGAAAAATTATGGACTTGGTTGGACCCAAGACCTGAAGGGTATTAGTTAGCTCAGGAGCAGGGCCGTGTGCTTTAGTGATGGCTGTTTCCCAGGAAGCTCAAGCAACACCCCTGGGAAGTAGATTAGGCCCTTGGTGTATCAAGGAGGGGAGAAAGGGGTGACCCCTTATTTGATGGCAGCTGCAAATTGGTAAAGATCCATGTGTGTAGAGTCTTCTACTTCTGTTCTTTGAAAGAAGAGATAGTCCTTATTCTTAACACTTCTGTTCAGAAGGGTTTTTCTTGAACGGAGGAAAGACATAAACGAGTTGAAGGAAGACCTGAGAAATCTTGGCACCCTTGCTACTGACACTTCCTCAGCGTCAGCCACTCGGTGCCCTACATATTCTTGTTTTGTCGCCACCATAACCTGTTGTGCTTGGAAAGCTATAGTTCTTGCCAGGTGCCACTGAACTTGGTGTTTTAAAAGAGAAGATGCTTCAGACACTGAGCTTTTGAGATGCTTTTTATTTGTGCAGAGTGTTTTCATTTTAAGGCTTGGGGAAGGGAAGTAACCCAGGTATTTGTTGGGCTGCTGCTCCCCAGCACTGGTTCCAAAACCTGCTGGCCAGGGAGAGAGTCTGTTAGAAATGCAGATTTGGGGCCCGTTGCTGCAGGGGCTCAGACTCCAGGTCTTCTCAGCAGACCTGGCTTTAAGGAGCTCCACAGTGGTTCTTCTGTATCCAGCCCAGATGGCATGCATGTTTCTACTATCAAGTAGGTCGGTGCTGGACTGTATTGTCCCAGGCGCTTCATCCACGGGGCTCCCGAGGTCTGAGTGGTCATCTTGTCCACTGCTGTGTCTGGCCCTTACTGCCAGTTTCACTGTCCCTCTCTATCTTACCAAACTGCGGGCACTGTGAAAGCAGAGGCCTCTCTGCCTCCTGCAGTAGTGTCCTGGGCCCGGTGGGCACTAAATTCCAAGCTCCCGCCCTGCAGAGCCTACCACCAGGGTGGACTTGCGGAGAAGTGGCAGAGTTGTAAGGAAAGATGGTGTGGATTCCACCCCAGAGAGGGCGCGGTCTGCTCTGCATGCGTGTGCTCTGGGCGGACCAGGACCACGGACAGTGCCAGGCGTGTCCTCCCCCTCCAGACTCCCTCTGCCCGCCTTCCTGCCAATCTCCTGCTGGTCGGAGGGGATTCTTGTCTTTTCTCCCAATTAAAGGGAATTCCTTCCTCCACCCACCCAGGACAGAGCAAGAAGCAGGGGCACGGGCATTGGCAGCACTTAGGTTTTGGGTTCTGTTGGGAACGCTGTCAGCAGAGGGAAACGCACAACTTGAATTTTTGTGTATATAGTAAAATTGCATGTTTGATTCGAAGTTATTTTTGTGCTTTTCTTATGCTGTAATTACAGCTGTTGAAAAATTATATATGCATATCGATGGAGACTAGAAGGGAACTTAGGATGGTGAAGATAGTATGTTCAGAGGATGATGATATTGTGTAATATGTAATACTGAGCATTTCTGGCATTCCTGCTGTGGAGCTTGTGCAATAAACCCAGAATTATAATATTTTCCAAAAGTGCCACGGACTGAACTCAGATTCATTTTTTTCTAAACACTGAGTGTACTTTTTGGTGGGTCCCAGCAGCCTCCGTCGATGGTTGTGCATCAGATAGTTGCAGCTTCTGTGCTATCACAGGAGATGAGCGCACATCCTTCTGCTCCACCATCTTGACCCGGAAGCCCAGCGCTGAGTGTACTTTGTGAGAGACATTATACTTTAAAAGGGCTTCCCTTGTGGCTCAGCTGGTAAAGAATTGGCCTGCGATGCGGGAGACCTAGGTTCAGATCCCTGGGTTGAGAACATCTCCTGGAGAAAGGAAAGGCTACCCACTCTAATATTCTGGCCTGGAGAATTCCATGGACTCTATAGTCCATGGGGTCACAAAGAGTTGGACATGACTGAGTGACTTTTACTCACTTAAGAATCAGTATTACTGGAATAGTACTTACATATAATAAAGTACACTCATTTAAGTGTACATTCCATGGGTTTGACAAATGTATACACACATATAAAAGCCAACTTAGTCAAGTTTAGAATGTTTCTGTTGCCATAAAAAGTTTCCTCATGCCTCTTTGCAGTCATTCTCCCATGCCTTGAAGCAACCACAAATGTGATTTCTTTAGGTTAGTAATCTAATTATATTATCTGTTCTTTCAGTACGTTAGGTTTTTTCTCCCGTTCTAGAACTTCATGTCGGAGAAGGCAATGGCAACCCACTCCAGTACTCTTGCCTGGAAAATCCCATGGACAGAGGAGCCTGGTAGGCTGCAGTCCATGGGGTTGCTAGGAGTCGGACATGACCAAGCGACTTCACTTTCACGCATTGGAGAAGGAAATGGCAACCCACTCCAATGTTCTTGCCTGGAGAATCCCAGGGACGGGGGAGCCTGGTGGGCTGCCGTCTATGGGGTCGAGCAGAGTTGGACACGACTGAAGTGACTTAGCAGCAGCAGCAGAACTTCATGTAAATGGAATCATACAATACGTACTCTTGTGGTTGGCCTTTGTTGGCTCAGCATATGTTTTTGAGATTTATCAATATTGTTTCTTATACCAATAATTCAGTCTTTTTATTGCTGACTAGTGTATCCTAATGCATGGATAAACCACAAATTGTTTATCTGTATAGTCATCCATTGATGGACGTTTAGGTGGCTTCCTGTATTTGGCTATGATGAGTGCAGATGCTATGAAAACTTGTGTACAGGCCTTATCATGAGCATATGTGCTCATTTCTCATGGGTAAATATCTAGAGATAGATTGCTAAATGATACAATACATGTATATTTAACTTTGTGAGAGACTACAAAACTGTCTTACAAAGAGACTGAATCATTTTACACTCTCCCACCAGCAGTTTGAGAGACTTCCAGTGGTTTCGTGTTCTTCCAACACTTGGAATTGTCTATATTTTAAATTTGAGCCCTTGTAGTGCACATGTGTTTCTGTCTCATTGTTTTGGCTTGCATTTCCCTGATAACTAAATATGTTGAACATTTATTTGGGCGCTTAGTGATCATGCTGGAGAATCCCAAGGACAGCAGAATCTAGGTTGCTTCCATGTCCTAGCAATTGTAAAAAGTGCTGCAATGAATATTGGGGTACATGCATCTCTTTCAACCCCATAGCAGCTATAGTGATAAAGCTGCAGTGTCATTTTATTGGAAAAAAAAAAAATCAGGTATTGTAAATCCTCCAACTTTGTTCTTCCTTTTCAAAGTTGTTTCAAATCTCTTTAGCTCTTTCAGGATTTCCGCAAAATTTTAGAATCAGCTTGTCAAGTCTGCTTGGATTTGTTATTGAAATTGCATTGAATTTATAGTTCTGTTTGGGAATCTTAATATTGAATCTTCTAATCTATAAACATGGTATATCTGTCAATTGATTTGGGCCTTCTTAAGTTTCTCTCAGAAATATTTTGTAGTTTTTGATATACAGGTCTTACATAAATTTAACAAAATACTTCCCAAGTATTTTATGTGTTTTGGTGCTAACAAAAATGGTTCATCTCCCAGTTTCATTGCTATAAATATACTATTAATAGATTACCTTATTTGTTTTAGTTGGTTTTGTCTTGCCTTCTGTTTTTTCGATTAAGAACTCAGTGTTTAGTGACCATGGTATCTGTGAGTAAAGACTCTGCCTCTTTCTCTCTGGTCCACATGTTTTTCTTCTTTGTTCTTGGCCCACTGTCTGGGCTGGGACACCCCCATGCAATGTCAAATAGGAATGGTTCTGGTGACAGTCCTTGTCGTGTTCAGATTTTTATTTGTTTCATCATTTACATCATGGGTAAAAAAGCACACTTAGAGAGGAGCATAAAACACAAAAGTACAGCTCAGTAAATCATCACCTGGCGAATGTTTCTGAACTAGCATAGAAAATAGCCACCTCAGCAGCACCTTTCTTGCCCTTTCACAGTTACCTTCTTCGTCCTCCCCAAAGCTAAATATTGCCCTGCCTGTTTTGGAAGATTTTATAAGTGGAATCATGTATAATCTTCCACGTCTGGCTTCTCCTATTCTGTGGCTTGTCTTTTCACTCTCTGAAAGCTGTCTATTGATGAATAGAATTCTTTAAGGAGTTTGATTTAGTAATCTTTTCCTTTATGGTCAGTGCTTTTTGTCTTCTTCATGAGTTATTTTCTCTTACCTGAAGGCCCTGAAGTTATTCTTTAATGTTCCAGATGCTTTTTTTTTTTTTAACCTTTTCTATTTTGATGTAAACCCCACTTGAAATTGATTTTGCTTATTTCTGTTTAACGTATAAACACAGCACATAAGTGCACAGTCTGTTGAGTTTTGAGGAAGTGAACGCTCCAGTGCAGCCAGTGGCCCAGCCCAGGAATGGAACATGGCCGGTGTCACACATGCCCCCTGTTCCTTGTCAGTAATTCCCCTCCTGTTCTCCACAAAACAGCTGGGATACTAACACCGTAAGTTAGTCATTTGACCTTTATGTGATTCATCATGTGTTCTGTGCCTGCCTTATCTCACACAACATTACATTTTGGAGACTAGTTCACATTATTTTGTGGAATGGAAGTCACTCCTTTTCATTGCTATGTAATATTCCATGATACGAATGTGGCCAGTTTATCCATTCTGCTGTTTGGACACTGGGGTGTCTGAGTCATGTGCCAAGAAACCCTTGTGCTTTTCTCTTGTCACACGTACAGAGGCACGTGTAGGGATGGGACTGGGGTGTCCTCAGGTGCCTGTGCTGTGTTTTGCTGGTTGCTGCCAGGTTCCCATGGAGGCTGGTCAGTTTGCACTCCCTCTAATGAACAGATATCCTGGCCGATTTGTATCCTTCCTTGCAGCTCTGTGAGCTGACTTTAGCCCAGCGTGAATGTGAGTGTGGCCTGTTTCTGGCCTCTGTGTTCTGTCTAGTTGGGTTGTCAGTCTGTCCTTTTGTCTGCTGATACAACAGTGTAGCTTTATAGAACATCTGATTTCATGCTATATGTTCTCTTGTTCATCTATGTAGTAGTTGGGACTAGTTTAAAAAAATCTTTTTGCATTGGATAGATGTTAGCGTAATTTTGTTCATTTTCACAAAACCTGCTTTGAGTATTTTGATTGGATTATATTGAAGCAATAGATCAATTAGGTGAGAATAGCTTCTTTACAATATTTAGTCTTCCTAACAATGACTATATGTTTGTTGATTTATTTAGATCTTCTTTAATTTATCTCAATAGCCATGAGTAGTTTTCATACAGAGGGCTTACAGTCCTTTGTTAAATTAATTCCTTGATATTTGATTTAAAAAAACACATTTTTATCAGCTCTCTTGAGATGCAATTCACATAAAATCCACCCATTTAAAGTGTACAATCCAACGGTTTTTGGTATATTCACAATGTTGTGCAACTGTCACCACAGTCTAATTTTAGACTTTTTCCATCACCACAAAATTAAACCCCGTACCTATTAGTAATTACCCCTCATCCCCCCAGCTCCCATCTGTGGGCAGCCACTAGCCTCCTTTCTGTCCCTGTGGATTTGCCTGTTCTGGACATTTCATATAAATGGAATCTACATCATGTGGTCTCTGTGAATGGCGTCTTTCACTTGGCGTGATGTTTTCAAGGTTCGTCATGTTATAGTATGTGTCAGGACTACATTTCTCTTTATTGGTGGGTAGCAGTCCTTTGTATGAATATACACTTTATCTGTTTGCTAGTTGATGAACATTTGGGTTGTTTCCACTTTTTGACTGTTATAAATAGTGCTGCTATAAACATTCCTGTACAAGTTTTTGTGTGGCTAGGTGTTTTCAGTTCTTCCTGGAGTGGAATTGTTGGGTCATATGGTAACTCTATGTTTAACATTTTGAGGAACTACCATAATGTTTTCCAAAGTGACTATACCACTTTACATTCTCACCAACAATATATGAGAGTTATTTGACCTTTCTTGATACTACTGTAAGAGACATCATTGTACCTATAAAGAAATTATTTATTGATCTTGTATCCAGAAACCTTATTAAATTCATTTTTAATTCTAATATTTCTCTGTTGATTATTTTGGGTTGTTTATGTAAGCAGTCACTTTCCCTCTTTCTACTAAGCCTTGTAACTTTTATTTTAAATACTTCTTTATTTGGCTGTGCCCAGTCTTAGTTGCGGTGCGCAGGATCTTTAGTCGTAGCACGCGAACTCTTAGTTGTGGCATGTGGGGTCTAATTCCCTGATCAGGGATCAAACCTGGGCCCCCTGCATTGGGAGCTCAGAATCTTACTCACTGGACCACCAGGGAAATCCCAAGCCTTGTATCTTTTATTTCTTTTTTTCGACTCAAGTCTCCAGTGAATTGTTAAATAGAAATCATGATAATAGGCATTCTTGTCTCCCTTCACAATCTCAGAGAGCTGAAATCTTTCACTGTTAAGCATAATATGTTGTTTACCATAGGTTTTTTTTTTCATATATAGCCTTAATAAATTCTCTTCCAAAAGCCAAAGAAATATAGGATACCCTGAGACAGAAAAAGTGTACTGGGATTGGGTGGAAATGCTTCAGAAAAGTGTCATTTCTATTTCCCTCCATTTTAACTGCTCTCCTGGCACTGTGAGCTCCATCCCACTGTGGTCATCGTCCCTCTGTGGTCATCACTCACAGGACTTCCATTCAGGATCTCTCCTTCAACTAAATGCAGTAACACTCACCTCTGCAGTAGACTGCTGCTGCTACTGCTGCTAAGTCGCTTCGGTCGTGTCCGACTCTGTACGACCCCACTGACGGCAGCCCACCAGGCTCCGCTGACTCTGGGATTCTCCAGGCAAGAACACTGGAGTGGGTTGCCATTTCCTTCTCCAATGCAAGAAAGTGAAAAGTGAAAGTGAAGACGCTCAGTCGTGTCCGACTCTTCAAGACCCCATGGACTGAAGCCTACCAGCCTCCTCCATCCATGGCATTTTCCAGGCAAGAGTACTGGAGTGGGGTGCCATTGCCTTCTCCCTGCAGTAGACTAAAAGATCTTAAATGTCAGGAAGGAGGTCATGTCTTTAGGGTGATACTGGTTAGTGCTGGATATAGAATTTGCAAATGTTTCCCCAGTCTATGGTCTTTTTACTTTCTTGATAAATTTATACTTAAATTCAGTTCAGTTCAGTTCAGTTGCTCAGTCGTATCCGACTCTTTGCGACCCCGTGGACCGCAGCACGCCAGGCCTCCCTGTCCATCACCAACTCCCGGAATTCACCCAAACTCATGTCCGTTGAGTTGGTGATGCCATCCAACCATCTCATCCTCTGTCATCCCCTTCTCTTCCTGCCCTCAATCTTTCCCAGCATCAGGGTCTTTTCAAATGAGTCAGCCCTTCACATCAGGTGGCCAAAGTATTGGAGTTTCAGCTTCAACATCAGTCCTTCCAGTGAACACCCAGGATTGATGTCCTTTAGGATGGACCTAAATTAAAACACAAAATTTTTAACTTTTGAAGAAGCCCAGTTTATCAATTCTTTTTCATTATTTGTGCTTTTGTTGCCATATCTAAGAATTCTTTGCTTAATTCAAAATAACTAACATTTGTTCCTAAGTTTTTTTTCTTAAGATTTTTTTAGTTTTATCTCTTACATTCAGGTCTGTGGTCTATTTTGAGTTAATTTTTGTGTCTGGGTAGGGTCTTATTTACCTTTTCCCTGTGGTGATCCACTTGTCCTAGCAGTTGAAAAGACTGTTTTATTCCTGTTGAACTGCCTTGAATCAACCATAATTGCCAAGGTAGCTCTCTATTCTCAGTTATGCTTTACTGATCGCTGTGTTTATCTTTAGGCCACCACTGTAGCTTTCCAGTAGTGAGTTTCAAAGTTAGAAAATGTGCAGAAGCTAACACAACACAATTGTGGTAAAGCAGTTATATTCCAATTTTTAAAAAGTCAGAAACTGTAAGCCCTCCATCTATAATATTTCTTCCTTTTTCAACATTTTTTCCATTCTGGATCTTTTATATTTCCAAATGAATTTTAGGGTCATCTTGTCATTTTTACAAAAGAAGCAAGTTGAGATTTAGATTTCAATTATATTGAGTCTATAGGTCAATTTGGGGAGAATTGCTTTGCTGAGGAATTGAGTCTTCCAGTCCATAAACATGAGATATCTGGTTTGTTTATTTAGGTCTTTAATTTCTTTCAGCAGTGTTTTGCAATTTTTACCATACAAATCTTATACTTCCTTTTGTTAAATTTATACTTCAATATTTTGTCCTTTTGATGCTATTGTGAATGTATTATTTTCTTAATTTTATTTTGGATTGTTCAATGCCAATATATAGAAATAATATTGATTTTTGTATCTTGATCTTATATTATGTGACCTTGCTGAATTTGTTTGTTAATATTAGTAGTTTTTAGATCTAGTAGCTTTTGATCTCTTAGGGTTTTCTAAATACAAAATCTTATTGTCTGCAAATGGAGGCAATTTTTCCCTTTCCAATATGGATGCCTTTTATATCTCTTTCTTGCCTGATTGCACTGACCAGACAGAAGTCACAGGAGCAGACATCTTCCCTGTTTCCAGCCTCGGGGAAAGCATTCCATCACTCAACATTAAAATGTGGCTGCAGGGGTTTTGTAGGTGAGTTTTATTGGGTTGAGAAAGTTCCTTTCCTCCTACTTTGTCAAGAATTTTTATCATGAATGAAAAGTGAAAGTGGAAGTCACTAAGAAATGTCCGACTCTCTGGGACCCCATGGATTTCTGGAATCCAGGTCAGAATACTGCAGTGGGTAGCTCCCTTCTCCAAGGGATCTTCCCAACCCAGGGATCAAACCCAGGTCTCCCGCGTTGCAGGCAGATTCTTTACCAGCTAAGCCACCAGGGAAATCCAAGAATACTGGAGTGGGTAGCCTATCCTTCCTCCAGCGGATCTTCCTGACCCAGGAATCGAACCGATGTCTTCTGAATTGCAGATTCTTTACCAACTGAGCTATCAGGGAAGTCCATGAATAACCATTAGATTTTATGAAATGCCTCTATGCACTTACTGAGACCATCATGTAGTGATTCTTCTTTTTTTTCTTTCAATGTGATCTGTGACATTAATTGGCTCTCAGATAGTAAAGCAACCTTGCATTTCTGGGATAAATCCCGTTGCTGATATTTTGTCAAGGACTTTTTAATCTGTATCCATGTGGGATATTGTTCTGTACTTTTCTTGTGATATTATTTTCTTCAGTATCAAGTAATATGAGCCTAAAAGAATGAGCTGGGAAGTGATGTTTCCTCTTCATTTTTTTGGGAGACTTTGTAAAGGTGGGATGTTCTTTATTCTTTGAATGTTTATAGAATTCACCATCTGAGTTTGGACTTTTATGTGTGGAGATTTCAAATTACTAGTTCTTTTTTTTTTTTTTTTACTTCTTATAGACCTATTCAGATTCTGTATTTCTTCAGTCAGTTTTAGCAATTCATATCTTTCTAGAAATTTGTTCATTTCATTTAAACTGTCTAAATTGTCGGCATGTAGTTACTTATAGTATTCTCTCATGGTCCTTTTAACTTTGGTGAAGTCAGAGCTGCTGTCTTACTTTTTCACTCCTGAATCGGTTATTTGTGTCTTCTGTTTTTCTTGGTCTGTCTAGCTCAGGAGTCTACAGACAGCAGCTCACAGGCCAAACCCACTGGCAGCCTGTTTTTGTATAGCCTCTGAGCTAAAAATGGTCTTTATATTTTTTAAGTGTTGTAAAAACAAGACAACAACACAAAAGAATATTGACAGAACCCATGTGTGGCAGAAAAGCTAAAATATTGACTATCTGACCCTTTACAGAAAAAGCTTGTTCATCTCCGGTCTAGCTAAAGGTTTGATACATTTGTTGATGTTTTCAAAAGACCAACCGTTGTTTTAATTGATTTTCTGTTTTTCTTTTTTTATTTCCTGCTATAATCTTTGTCTTCCTTCTGCTTACTTTTGGTTGAGTTTGCTTTGTGTGTGTGTATGGTTGGTTCCTAAGATCTTTCTTTGTTACTTTAGACATTAACAGCTATAAAATTTTCTCCAAGAATTGCTATAGCTGTTTTGTATTGTGTCCTGTTTTCATTTTCATTCAAGTACCTCGGAGTATTTTCTAATTTCCTTTGTGATTTCTTCTTTAACCCATTGCCTATTTATTTTTTAATTTTTTTCCCCATTGCCTATTTAGAAGTACATTGTATATATCCATATATTGGTGGTAGATTTCCCCAAATCCTATTTTTGAATTCTAACAATTTTGTGTGATCAGAGAACACCCTTTATATGCTTTTGTGTGCTGTGGCTAGTCGCTCAGTCATTTCTGACTCTTTGCAACCCTGTGGACTGCAGCCCACCAGGCTCCTCTGTCCATGGGATTCTCCAGGCAAGAATACTGGAGTGGGTTGCCATGCCCTCCTCCAGGGGATCTTCCCAACCCAGGGGTCAAACCCAGGTCTCCCTTATTGCAGGCGGGTTCTTTACCAACTGAGCCACCAGGGAAGCCCAAGAATACTGGAGTGGGTATCCTGTCCCTTCTCCAGGGGATCTGATCTTTAAAATTTTACAATCCCTTTTTTGTGGTGTAGTATACAGTCTGTTGTTATAGGGTAGGAGTTCAATAGGTAGATGTCAGCAAGTTGATGTTATTGGGTGGGTGTCCATAGAGAGAAGTCAGCTGGTTGATGTTGTTGGTTGGTGGTGCTCATATCATCTGTAGCTGCACTATTTTGTCAAAGTTATTCTGTCCATTCTTTTTTTAATATATTTATTTTTTTATTGAAGGATAATTGCTTTATGGAATTTTGTTTTCTGTCAAACGTCAACATGAATCAGACATAGGTATACATATAGCCCCTCCCTTTCGAACCTCCCTCCCATCTCCCTCCCCATCCCACCCCTCTAGGTTGACGCAGAGCCCCTGTTTGAGTTTCCTGAGCCATACAGCAAATTCCCACTGGCTATCTATTTTGCATATGGTGGAAGTCATTTGAGTCTATTCTGTCCATTCTTGATGGTGGGTTCTTGAAGTCTCCAACTCTTGTTGTTGAATTGTCTGTTTTTCTCTTCAGTACCATTCATTTTTGTTTCTTTTTGTACCACTGTTGTCAGATACATGCATATTTATCATTGTTATATCTTTCTGATGGATTGACCATTCTGTCAGTGTTTAATGTCTCTCAGTTTCTTTTAATGTTCTTTGTTTTTTTTTTTTTTTTTTTTTTAGTGCCTCCAGCAGAGGCCTTGCACCCAGCCTTTCATACCAGATGCCCTGATGCGAAATGGCCACACCTTCTGTTCTTTGTTTTAAAGTCTGTTCTGATTCATGTTAGTAAAACTACATCTCTCTTATGGTTATAGTTTGCTTGGTGTATCTTTTCCCATTCTTTTACTTGAATCTATTTGTGTCTTTGAACCTGAATTTTTGTCTCTTGTAGATAGCTTATGGGTAGAACTTGTGTGTGTATGTGTGTGTGTTTTATTGCAGTTTGACAGCTTTTACCTTTGATTAGAGTTTTGAATTTATTCACATATTTAAGTTTTTTACAATTGGATTTATGTCTGCCATTTTGCTATTTATTTTCTTTTCTATTTTCTGTGACTCATATTATTTTTGTTCCTCTGTTCTTTATTTACTGCTTCCCTTTTAAAAAAATGAAATAGTTATTTTCTAGTGTACTATTTATAATAAATTATTATTTTTAACTCTTTTTAAATTATTTTCTTAATGGTTGCCTTGGGAAGTCTTTTATTATCTGTTCTTTTGTGTGTTTTTACTTACATGTCCAGTTGTCTTTGCGTATTGGTCATTGTATTTGAATACTTCTCTGTGGAGTTAATTTGAGGCCATGGATGAAAGTTTTTTCCCTCAGAGATTTTCCTCTGCTTCTTCCAGGTTCTTGGGAGAACCACCATCCTGGGACCCTTGTTATCCTGTTTTGAGGCTTCTGGGCTGTTTTAGGCTACATAGCCCATTCACCTTTTGAGGAGGTAACCTGCCTTGGCCCGAGCTCAGGACTGTCGTGGTTTGACTAGCAGGCCCCACCCCCACTCCCAGTCTTGAGCAGACCCCTGGCTCTCATCTCCACTCCTGCAGCCTCGAAGGGTTACCAGAACCATGGCTCAGAGTTTAGCTGTTTCTTGTAGATCAGCGAGGACTTGCGGGCAGAGGTGGCTTGCTTCCTCTCTCAGCTGATGATTCTCAGGGATTTGGGCTCAGTAGTCCCCACTACCTTGTACCTGTCTGTTCAAGACTCTTTCAGTATCTTTGGGAATTGTTTGTGTGCCATTAGCCTGTCATTTCTGCAGGTGGATGTGGAGGCATTTTGACCTGCCTGGGGGTCCTGCCCTGCCATGACTTAGTTACCCAGGCTAAGTAGCAAATCACAGAGACAGCTTCTCTCAAGCAGACTCGCTTCCCCTCAGTGTCTCAGGCTTCGGGAAAATGGAGGTAGGTCACGTGCCTGAGTCCCTGATGCTGTGCTTTGGAAATCGGCTCTTGGCGTGCAGGTGGGGCTTCCTCTGCTCTCTTCCCTGTCCTTCAGGGTCCTCTGTGTGAAGTGTGCGTCCTGAGGTTGAGGTGTGACCAGGGAATTGCTACCTGTGTCTTCAAATCTTGTCCAAAAGTCAAGCATAAGGAGACTTAACAGAAACCACAACATCGACCTTGCTATCTTCACAGATCTTCTTGGCTGTTATTTCCTTCATCTGCAAGTGGTTCCTCCTGCCCCTCACCCATCCTGGGAGTTGATCATCCCTGGGGGTCCACAGCCTTGCTCCCTCAGACAACCCTCTATTCAGAAGCTACTGAACTCAAAGATGCAGGTTTCTTTTAACTCAAATTCTTTGACCAGATTAGTTTTTCTCTACCCAACATTCTTATGGTCAGAAAGGGAACAGTGTTTCATCTTGAATTAGTGTTATTTTTATAATACATTAAAATTCTTTCCCCTTGGCTGCCAAGAACATTTCTTACCTGGTAATCATCGTGGAATGTTGCACACTTTCAGCAAATAAATCTGGAGGTTTTGAATCCTCCTTCCTGTGGTAGGGAAAATCTGTCTCCAGATACACCTTGGGATCAGGATACGCAGACTCTGGGTTTTACTAGTTCATGCTTGATGACCTTTTATATCCGTCCTGTAGGCCCCCTCCTGTTTGCATTGCAGATACCGGCTGACTTTTATTAAAACCAGCTCCTGGTATTGGGTACCAGCGGTGAGCACAGTGATCTCAACCAGAGCGGGCCCCTCCCTGGGATGGACATCAATGAAAGGCAGTGGGATCACAGCAGAAACACATCTGGGCTTGTTATTAAAATATCACATCACTTTTCATGGATAATAAAGAT
Source organism: Bos indicus x Bos taurus (assembly GCF_003369695.1). Taxonomy (NCBI): domain Eukaryota; kingdom Metazoa; phylum Chordata; class Mammalia; order Artiodactyla; family Bovidae; genus Bos; species Bos indicus x Bos taurus. The sequence goes on from NC_040094.1 coordinate 50,778,757, forward strand.
CTTTTCATGCTCCCATCTTTCAGCAAGTTTTTCCTCTTTCAAAATGGTCTTGGTAGAGCAAGTTGCTTATCTATAATCTGCAGTCACTGTGCAGCTGAGACGGTCTGTTACCCTGTTACGCTATCGCTTTTTGACTTGAATGTTTACTCATTGTGTTCATCCTTGACCTTCTCAGCTTGGGGTCAGGGGTGTGTTAAATGTCTCCTGTATTCTCCTTGTACTTGCAGATGTTCACTTTATTCAGACACCTAGCAGCAGAGGTGATGGAAGACTGTATTAGAATGTTCTTGAGAGCTAAGACTTTTGGGGCAATTTTGATTTTTGTGTAAATCCTTTAGCTGTAAAACTGGACCTGCATTCAAATTTTAATCCTGACGTGTAATTGCTATGAGATCTTGAATGGGTTCTGTAGAGATTCCAAACCTTGGTTTCCTTGGCAAAAAATGGGGATAATACTAGCTGCTCTGCCTCCAACTGTAGAAGACGGTGATAAATAGCACACACACAATAAAAGAGTGTTGTGTAAATGGTGAGGTGAATTGAAAATACAATTCCGCCCTGAACAGACACTTCATTTACTCGGCAAATATTTTTGAGGTCCAGCCAAATACAACAGCTGAGCTGGTTCACACACGATACCATTGCCGTGGATGTCTTGGTGTCATTGAGTATGTATGGGAACCAGAGGCCAGAGGCTTGTGGTGGGTTCCCGGGGTTCTCACCTGAGTTTGGAGGAAGTGGGGCTTGCGTGTGTGGTGGTGCTACTGCACAAGGTCCCAGGGGAGGTCATGCTGTGGGCAGAGGCCGGCCCTGACCCTGACCCTGACTGTGGCTTCCTCAGCCCTCCCCACTTTCACTTTGAAACACTCCTCACCTAGTCCTGTGCTGACCTGTGTGCCCCTTCCCACTTGTAACCAGGAGTCGGGGCTGGTTTAGGAAACCCTCAGAATTTCTAGGATTCAGCATGAGGCCACCAGACACGGGGTCACTTTTCAGGAATTTGATCAATAGACCTTCCCTTTCAGGGAAATTTCCCTCTTCTGTCTCTGCCCTGCTGCCTTGCTGTGCCCTTTGTGGGGGAGAAATAGGCTGAGCTCTAGCGTAACTTCTTTTTATTCTCCTCACATCGCACACCCCACCCCCTACCCGCTACCCCAACCACCACTTCAGTTTTCCTTGTTTTCCTCTTTACTGTCTGAGCAGCCAGGGAAGCCCCCCTGATCTTCCTTTTTAAGATTCCCAGCTGCGGTTGACCACGCACATGCCCACAGGCGTGGTCCTGATGGGAGCCAGGGAAGGATTTGGGCCTGGAATAGACAGCTCCTCCACTCCTGTTCTGACCGCTTCCTCCCTGCGTTTCTGTTCCTGCCTGCTGAGGGCGCCGCTGCGCCTGGAGGGGCCCCTGCCCTGCCGATCCCCTTCTTCTCCCCGTCCTCTCCCTCCTCCTCCCCCCTCCCTCCTCCTCTTTCATCACCTCCTTCCCCCTCCTCCCCACATTAGCCACAAGCTTCCTCTCAGCTTACTTCATCTGCAGTTCATTTGATTAGCACGTTAGCCCATGTGGCCATGTTGAAGAAATGAGAGACACAATGCAGGTCTTTAGTTTATCTCATTGCTCAGTTTAAAGATAAATATCTTCCCAATGACATTATTTTTAGCTCTTCTATTAGGCATATTGATACCATATTTGAATTTTTATCAATTTAAGGCAGTTTTAAAATTGTGAGATGAAACATACCTATAGAAAAATACACAGAACATACATGTACACTTTAAAGATTAATTAGTAAGTAAATACACATGTATTTACCTCCCAGTAAGTAACTGCATTGCTAATACTTAAGAGGTATACCCTGATCCCCTCCCTACAAAATCACCACTATTCTGACTTTGAGATTCTAATTTTCTTGCTTTCTTTATGGTAGTTCATATTATATGTATGTGTGTATCTTAAATAATCAGGTTAATTTTGCTTGATTTTGAATTTTAAATAAATGGAGTAATACTATATATATTCTGTTGTCTTGCCTCTTTCCCTCAGCATTGTATCTGTGAAATTCACTTACGTGTGTGTAGCTGTCATTCACTCTCAGACCGCAATGGTATTTGACTGTAGAGATGCACACAATTTGCTTACCTTTGCTGATCTCTGTGAACATCAAACTGTTCCCCATTTTGAACAACACTGTGGTGAACATTTCTCTACATCTCTTTGGTGCGTATGTGTAAGCCTTTCTCTGCCCGTGGGGTAAATTAAGTTACTGGCTCTTGGGGAATCAGAGTCTCCATCTTGCTGGACACGCCCCACTGTCTTCCTCAGACCATTCCTCCCAGCTGTGTGGTTCTTACTGGAATTGTCCAGCTTCTCACTCATGCTCCACTGCATCCTGGGCAGTTGAGTTTCCCGGATGACTGATGGGGTCATGGGCCACTGGGCAGTGGCTGCACCGCCTGTTCTGGTCTCCTGCCTGCTTTGCCATCAAGCTGTCTGTCTTCTTGCTTGTTTGTCAGAGTTGCTTCCTGAAGTTTCTTTTTTTTTTAATTTATCTATTTTTAATTGAAGGATAATTGCTTTACAGTATCATGTGGGTTTCTGCCATACATCAACATGAATCAGCCATAGGTATACATACATCCCCCCACCTTTTAAACTGCCTTCCCCACGTGCACAATTCTTTTTTTTTCTTTTTTATTTATTTTAATTGGAGGCTAATTACTTTACAGTACTGTAGTGGTTTTTGCTGCTTTGCCGTCAGGCTGTCTGTCTGCTTGCTTGTTTGTCAGAGTTGCTTCCTGGAGCTTCAAGTGTGCTCTCTCCTGCAGGACGACGTGATGATGCCTCAGAGAGTGAGGCTGCAACACGAAGCCGCTTTGCGACACCCGAAAAGTGTGAGTATGGATGTTTGTGCACATCTCTACAACTTTTGGTAGAAATGCCATTACAGTTTTTTTAGATTAAGGCCCTTCCTTAGGACTGAGAGAGTCAGTTTGTAGCCAGACTGGCCCTCAGAGAAAGACATGTGCCCGGTGTGGCCACGTGCTCACGGGTGTGCCCGGGGTGGCCACACGCTCGCGGGTGTGCCCGGGGTGGCTGCACGCTCGCGGGTGTGCCCGGGGTGGCTGCATGCTCGTGGGTGTGCTCGGTGTGCCCATTGTGGCCACACGCTCGCGGGTGTGCCCGGGGTGGCCACACGCTCGCGGCTGTGCCCGGGGTGGCCGCATGCTCGCGGCTGTGCCCGGGGTGGCTGCACGCTCGCGGGTGTTTTCCTTTCAAGAAAAATGTGCTTCTTGTTTTGAGTAGCACTTGTTACTTTCAAATGGGTCCAAAGGATTTTTAAATTTATTTTTTGGTTTGGTTTAGTTTTATCAGCATTTTTAGAAGCTGTGTACCTTGGACATGAAAATAGATTGAGAGCTGTAGGGTGTATCAGTTAAAAAAGTCTTACTATCTACATAACCTCAGACTACACTCTCATCTTTAGAATGGCTTCCTCATTGGCCCCCATGAGTGAGGCTCCCCAGGACCCATCCTCCAGGGCAGGGAGGCTCACGTCCTCCCACAGGAGCCCCGTGTAGGGGAGCATCTCCCACCCACTTAAACTTGGAAGGACATCTCAGGCCCATGGGTCACTTGCCCCCTTGAGGCTCAGGGTCCAGGGTGGCCCAGACCTGGTGTCTGACCACAGGGCACTGCTCAGATGTCTATTCTGAAGTTTTAGTAAAAACAGCTTTGAATCCCTGGTTTTGAAAGTGGGAAGGAGAAGGTCCAGGACGGCCTTAGGGTGCATGTGCCTGGCTGCTGAGGAACGGCCCTGGGTTTTGCTCACCTCTGTCCCTGTGCTGTGTCCACACACCAAAGTGTCTCCAGGTCGTGAGTACACGAGCCCCTGAAATCTGATCCCTGTTGTCTGTGAGGCCTGACACTATGCATTTCTCACGGGCTCCAGGTTCTATATTTGAGGTTTGACTGTTGCCTCTTGGCCTTCATGAAGGAGAGAGCCGGTTCACTCAGGGCTCAGAGCATGCACCCCATGAAATGTGTACTGAGTGAAGACAAATGTTCAAAAACACACTTCCTTCAGATGGTTTCTCAAGGAGTTTGAAGGATTTTCTTCATCCAGGATGAATTCTTTCTCTTCCAATAGCCCCTAATTTTGGAGCTCTGAATTTAATCTGCTGATTTTCTCCTTCTAAGAAACAAAGATCTGTATAGTCAAAGCTATGGTTTTTCCAGTAGTCATATATAGATGTGAGAGTTGGGCCATAAAGAAGGCTGAGCCCCAAAGAATTGACGCTTTTGGACTGTAGTGCTGGAGAAGACTCTTGAGAGTCCCTTGGACTGCAAGGAGATCAAAGCAGTCAATCCTAAAGGAAATCGACCCTAAATATTCATTGGAAGGACTGATGCTGAAGCCGAAGCTCCAATACTTTGGCCACCTGATGCGAAGAGGTGACTCACTGGAAAAAACCCTGATGCTGGGAAGGATTAGAAGGCAGGAGGAGAAGGGGATGACAGGGGACAAGATGGTTGGATGGCATCACCGACTCAATGGACATGAGTTTGAGTGAGGTCCAGGAGATGGTGAAGGACAGGGAAGCCGGGCGTGCTGCAGACCATTGCTTCGCAGAGTCAGACACCACTGAGCGACTGAACAGCAACAACAAAGAAATGTACCCCTCGTGCTGTGTCCGACGGCCTAGCGCCACACATGTGACTAGGACTCTAGGACTTGGCTGTCCTGTGAACACACCTGCACACTCCTCCTGAGAGCTTTTGTTGTCTTTTCATGGAATAAGTGATTTTCACAACCTTAAGTTTGATGTTGAGGATTCTTATTCCCTAAATTGTGATTGCACTTATATTGCTTACATTTAAACATTGTTAATACAAACATGTCCTTGAAATATGCCTGTAAGAAGATAAAAACAGCTGTCAGCTATGTCTTGAGAGTCCACGCCACTGCTTCTCAGGCTGAACGTTTCCAGAAGGCTGGACTTGAGGGAGGCTCAAAAATGCCCAGCTGCTCCTTTATTGACAAATGGCCCTTCGGCCAAGGTAGCATCAAGGGAACCAGTGCGTGGCCTGGGGGCTGGTGTCGCCAACTCACCAGGGCTGCTAGAATCCTTGGGCCGGTTCCTCGTGGCCCAGAGTCTGTTCCGTGACCAGGAGGTCAGGGGTGGTGGTAGCTAGAGCAGCCTTTAGAAAGGAACCCACATCCTCTACTCTGGCCCAGCAGCCAGCACTGCCTACCAGAAGCTGCTCCCAGTGCTCCCAGGTCCATCTGCAGTGTCTCAGAGGTCTGCTCTTCCCAGCAAACTCCCCTGCATGCTGACCAGGGCCTGTGGGTTTGTATATGTCCTTGCCCTAGCCACCTCCCCGCTTTCCACAGGTGGACATTCCAGGCTTCCGGGGCCTTGGAACTGTCTGAATGGGACTGGGCTGCAGTATCAGTCCCTTTTTGGGTTGTGCCAGCGTATGATACTAGCTTGCCTGCAGACCTGCTCTATCCGTAGGTCCTAGGGGACCCCCATGATGCTGTGGGTACAGCTGAGGGAGAGGTCGGAGCCACAGGTGGGTGACCTGGGACCTCCACCCTCGTCTGCATAGCTATAGAGCCACTCAACCTCATGCTTCAGTGTGGTCTGAGAGTGCCCAGCTGCTGGTGGGCAGTGTGACCATGTGCCCCAGCCACATCACGTTGAATGGCCCACAGCTCTTGTCACAGGGTTCTGGGGTTTGTGCTGTGACAGCCCCGTTGGGGCTGCCGGTCTCCATGTTGTTGACCACCACCAACTTCCTCCAGGGCTGTGCAGCCTGAGGGCCAGACAGTAGGCCTGTGCTTCTCCAGACCCCACTCTCAACGAGGGTCAGGGGTAAACAGGACCCCAAGAGGACTAGGGAGACCTGCCCAGTCCTGTGCCTCTCTCTGCATGGACCCTCACCTCAGAGAGGGAGACGTGGTGCCCAGACCTCTGGATCCGAAAGTTTTGCTCACCAGGTGCCACAGATGTCCTCAATAGGGTGGCCATTGTGGGAATGTCCAGCGTGCAGAACACTGAAAGATGTGAAGACAGCAGAGAGGGTCCCTAGTGCTGACTTGCTGATGCAGCATGTGAGCGAGACGAATGCTTCTGCAGGGGTGTGTGGGGACCAGCACCCCCATCCTTCAAGCCTCCGGGATGGCCCAATCTCTGCCTTTTCCTCAGAATGTGATATGGTGTTCGACTTCCACTCACCTGGCCCTTCTCTTACACGCGCCCCTAATCACATTCCAGGGAACCCGAGTGAGGGCTCTGCCAGGCACTGAGCCTGCGCTCTCTGGTTGCAACTTCAGGAACCCGGAAGTGGTCACTGGTAGGGCCTGTGTGCGCATGAGCCCAGGTTATCACTGACCCATGGACCCTTACTCCTGTGGGCGTGGTGGGCCTGGTGTCACCTGTGTCCTGTGTCCAGCTGCCTCATGTGAGCGGTGTCGCCTCCTAGCCTTACATCCTGCATCCTGAGTACATTGCCCTTGGCATCGCAGGCCCGTCCTCGTGGGTGGGGCCTCTCCCTCAGCTAGCGGGTGAGAGCTGGTCCAGGTCTGGAAACATCAGAGGCGATTTTCACATAACTGGGAATGACACGCAGTTTCCAAACACTGAGAACACATTTTGCCTTGAAAGAATTTTGTGTGAAGAATTTTGTAACCAGTGTTGACATTGTAGAGAGTGAGATACTTTTAGATGTATTATTCCCCCCACTTTTTTGTGATTGGCTCACATGTGAAGTTACTTTTGGCGGTTCTCACTGGAAAAGGTCAGTTTTCATTCCAATCCCAAAGAAAGGGAATGCCAGAGAAGTTCAAGCTGCTGTATATTTGCGCTCACTTCACATGCTAGCAAGGTAAAGCTCAAAATCCCTCACGCTAGTCTTCAACAGTACGTGAACTGAGAACTTCCAGAGGTGAAAGCTGGGTTTAGAAAAGACAGAGGAACCAAAGGTCAAATTGCCAACATCCATTGGATAATAGAAAAAGCAAGGAAATTCCAGAAAACATCTACTTTTGCATCATTGACTATGCTAAAGCCTTTGACTGTGTGGATCACAACAAACTGTGGGAAATTCTTAGAGATGAGAATACCAGACCACTTTACCTGCCTCCTGAGAAACCTATATACAGGTCAAGAAGCAACAGTTAGAACCAGACATGGAACAGTGGACTGGTTCAAAATTGGGAAAAGAGTACATTAAGGCTGTATCCTGTCACCCTGCTTATTTAACTTATATGCAGAGTACATCATGTGAAATGCCGGGCTGAATGAATCACAAGCCAGAATCAAGATTGCCAGGAAAAATATCAACAACCTCAGATATGCAGTGATACCACTCTAATGACAGAAAGCAAAGAGGAACTAAAAAGCCTCTTGATGAGGGTGAAAGAAGAAAGTGAAAAAGCTGGCTTAAAACTCAACATTCAAAAAACTAAGATCATGGCATCTGGTCCCATCACTTTATGGCAAATAGATAGAGAAGTAGAAACAGTGACAGATTTTATTTTCCCAGGCTCCAAAATCACTACAGTGACTGCAACCATGAAGTTAAAAGATGCTTATTCCTTGGAAGAAAAGCTATGACAAACCTAGACAGCATATTAAAAAGCAGAGACATCACTACCAACAAAGGTCTGCATAGTCAAAGCTATGGTCTTTCCAGTAGTCATGTATTGATGTGAGAGTTGGACCATAAAGAAGGCTGAGCATCGAAGAATTGATGCTTTCAAACTGTGGTGTTGGAAAAGACTCCTGAGAGTCCTTTGAACTACAAGGAGATCAAACCAGTTCATCATAAAAGAAATCAACACTGAATATTCATTGGAAGGACTGATGCTGAAGCTGAAGCTCCAATACTTTGGCCACCTGATGCAAAGAGCTGACTCATTGGAAAAGACCCTGATGCTGGGAAGGATTGAAGGCAGGAGGAGAAGGGGGCAACAGAGGATGAGATGGTTGGATGACATCACTGACTCAATGGACATGAATTTGAGCAAGGTCCAGGAGATGGTGAAGGACAGGGAATCCTAGCATGCTACAGGCCATGGGGTCACAAAGAGTTGAACACAAATGAGCAACCGAACAACATGTAAGTTCAAAGACCTTGAAATCTAGGCATATATAAGGAACTTGGGGAAAATATAGGCCGTGTCAGTTTATCTTGTGAAGTGAAAGTCACTCAGTTGTGTCCAACTCTTTGCGACCCCATGGACTATACAGTCCATGGCATTCTCCAAGCCAGAATACCTTTCTCTTCTCCAGGGTATCTTCCCAACCCAGGGATCGAACCCAGGTCTCTCACATTGCAGGCAGAGTCTTTACTGTGTGCAATACAGTAAAGCTTATCTTAATCTTCCAGTTTATCTTAATCTTAATTTAAACATTGTTTGAGGTTCGAGGTTAGGCTTTTCTCGCTAAGCTTGTGTTAAGTGCACTGCATACTTTTCCAACAAAGGAGAAGCTTTTCTCCCAGCAGTGGCGCAGCTGTGCTTCCTCCCACATCACAGGTCTGCAGTGAGACCAGGGATTCAGAGCAGCCCTGCTGCACCAGACAAAACCAGCCTGAGAAGGGTTGTTACTGTGGAGCCGGGTTTTATGAAAGTCATGACCTACAAAAATCTTGATTTGCAGTTGCCATTTGGTGGTTTTGTTGATTATATCATATAGTTTGTTTGGAAAGAATGAAATGAATGCTAAGTATATGTTTGTCCTTGGTCATTACTTCTTTAAGGCCATTTACAAGAAAGCCACTTGATTATGAGGGTGGCAGCTCCCATAAATCGTGCAGCTGCATATTCTCTGCAAAACTTCTGAGATGGTATGACAGGCGTTTCCCCACCCACCTACTGAGCATTGTGGAGCGAGGGTCGGCTCTGGGACAGGAGTTGTGTGGGGTCAGGGAAGCCGCTGTGTTTGCTCCGGGCCCCTCCCTGAGGGTCACCTGTGATGGGCGGAGGTGGGAGCTCTGCATTCTCAGGAACATGGAGGCACTGAGGGTGAAGGTGCGGAGGAGGCAGGGAGCACCCTGCGGAGGTTCAGGGCGGCACAGAGCTTTTCCAGCACTCGTGGGCGGGTCCTTCCCTGTGCTCTTGGACAGGGCGATGGCAGGACTTCCCTACATCCCTGTATGTGAGTCTCCAGGGGGCTCGGGAGGAGTCCTCGGTGACCTGGCCTTTGCCCACCCTGCCTGGTGGGAACATGAGGCGGGAGGCAGGCACTGTGGGCCAGTCTCCATCTTCAGGTGACACCAGGGCAGTCATCTCCCCTCTGCGCAGTGCAGCCTCATCCTGCCCTGTGGGTGTGGCCACTGTGACCTCTGTCCACAGAGAGGCACTGACTTGGTCAGGCTGAGTGTGTGCCCGGGAGCAGTGCCAGCGCTGCAGAGAGGGCACAGCTGTTTGAAGGGGCTGGCAAGGAGCTCACGCTGCACGAGGCTGGGAGGCGGGTGGGTCTGCTGTCAGCACCTAAAGCCCAGTAGGCGCTGCCTCACTTCTGGCTCGGTCCTCACTGCACCTCGCACACAGTGGGCACCATCTGTGTACCCAGCAGAGGCTGGAAGAAGTGGGTGCAGATGGGGGCTTCACTTAGTCACACAGGACGGAGTCTGGTGGCCGGACCCCATGGTCCAGCTCTGCCTCACAGCACTAGAGACTGGCTGGGGAGCCCTCTGGCCTGCAGCGCCTGGGGATGGGTTTGCATGTGGGCTTGGGGGCCTCTGTGTCCATGGCTGGCCCTGATGGAGCCTGGGGAGGGGGCGTGTTGCAGGCCAGGCACCCATCTCTTGGTATTTGGGAGGTGGGGTGAGTTGGGAGGGGAAGAGGGTGACTAGGGGGCTGTGGGGAGGCTACAAGAGCCCTGCTGAAGATGGACCTGGTCCAGTGCCCGGGAGATTTGAGAGGCAGAGGCGATGAGGGCACCTCACCTCCTACCGTCCGGAGAAGTTTCTCAGGTTAAACATCACAGTGACAGAGCGGTGTTCTTCCGCATCTGCCCCGTGTTGATGTAACTGCCGCACGTGGACAGCACGCGTCTGTGTGTGTAGGTTTCGGGGAGCGTGGCCGCACCACACCCCGTCACACCTGATACACCCCGCTCTTGATGAGTAAACACGGGTGAGCCCCTCGGGAGCTAGGGGGGTGTTTGAATGACCCTGTTCCCTGGTGGTGGTTGTTGCCCAGGTTGTTACACGTTGATCTGTAAGTCATGATTCAGAAAAGATTTTTGATGACAAGAAGCATTTGGGAGTATGAAATAAGGAAAATAGTTAATCTAACTTAAAATAGTAAAGCACTGCCTCCGTTCCTAAATGTACCCACTTTAAGTATTTTGAGGATTGGATCCATAAGGCAATTAGTTCTTAATGAAATCTAATTTTTGTTTATATTTTAGTAATCTTTAAACTATTGATGAACATAAATTAGAACTAATTTCATAAATGTAGTTAATAAAATTTTATGCTCTACACTTCCCCCCACCCCCACCCCTTACTTTTCATCCTCAGGCCGTGGTTTTGAGAGGGCTTGCGGGAGGGGCCCTCCAGCCACACCGTGAAGACAGTGGGTGGGGAGGGGGGGCTGCCTTCCTCTCAGAATTCAAGGTGCAGGTCCTGGGCTCATTTTACAACTTCCTATTCAAGCTTGTTGTCTGGTTTGTTATGTGGGTTTGTAGTATCAGTTCTCATTTCCATGAAGAACTGAGGTTAGTGAAATTTTAAAAATTCAGTTTCTGGGACTTCTCAGATGGTCCCAGAAACGGAATTTTTTGATGGTCCAGTGGTGAAAACTCCCAATGGAAATGCTCCCGATGCAGGGAACCCAGGTTTGATCCCTGGTTGGGGAGCTAGATCCCACGTGCAGCTAAAGATCCCATGAGCCACAACTAAAACCCAGCTCAGCCAGATAAATAAAAATAATTAATTTTTAAAGATAAATTTAAAAATTCAATTCCTCAGTAAGAGCTTGCATGTGGGTACTGATGCCAGCAACAGCCAAGCCAAGCCACCTTGCAGTGGCCCCCCTCCTAACTCAGCCACATGCCAGTCCCTTCCCCCTTTTTCTTCTATTTCACTGACTTTTGCTTTTTATTACTATGTTCCTTCTGTACTTTACGTAATTGGTCTTCATCTTCTGGTTTGTGTTTTGCCTCGAGCCTCTCTCCTCTGGCTCCCCCTTTTCCGTGTTTGCCCTGATCCCACTTTACCTGTGCTGTTGCTGTATCCGCTATGCCTCTCTGTTTCGCTGGTTTTCAGTGGTCGGCTTCGGGCCACGTGCAGTGTTTACCTTACCCCTCACACTCTACCGCAGATAGATGGCAGAATCTCACGTGGAGCGTAAGATCACAGAATCACATCCCGTCACACAGTTTATGCTGTAAACCCCATGCTAGTTGTTTTTCTTTTTACCAAAATCAACTATCTTATAAAGAGGTTACACATGGCAAAATGTCTTCTGCTTTTACACACGTTTACCATAACTGCCACTTACCATTCCTTGTTATCAGTCAGATCGTCTTCTTTTCCCCCAAAGAGCTTCCTTCATCTTTTTTGGTAATTTAACTCTTCTTGTGATGAATTATTTTGGCTTTTGTTTTTCTGAAAAAGTCTCTTTTGCTTTAATTTTTGAAAGCTATAGCAGCTGGCTAATGAATTCTAGGTTGAAGTCCTTTCTTTCTTTAAAGATGCCTCTCCCTGGCCCTTCCCTGGTGGTCCAGTGGCTAAGACTCTGTGCTCCCAATGCAGGGGGCCTGGTTTTGAGCCCTGGTCAGGGAACTAGATCCCGCATGCCACAGCCAAGAGTTCGCATGTTGCAACTTAAAAACAGATCCTGCATGACGCAACGAAGATTGAAGATTATGCATGCCACATCTAAGACGAGGCTCAGCCAAATAAACACAAATAAAATATTTTTTTAAAAAGATCCCTCCCCCTTGTCTGGTTTCCATAGCTTCTGCCAAGAAGTCTGCTATCTTCCTTATGCCTCTCTGTGTAATGGGTGTTTTTCTCTTGACTGCTTTTAAGATTTTTTCTTTAATATTAGTTTTTAGCACTTTGGTTATGATGTACAAACTTAAGTTTTTGGTTTTTTTTTAACAGGTTGACTCTAATGAGGCTTTGTTGAATTTCTGGGATCTGTGGTTTTATAGCCTACATCAAATTTGGAAAAATTTTTGACCATTATTTCTTGAAGTGTTTTCTCAGTCTCCCACTCTTTGTATTCGTTCAGCCTGTGCCTACTGAGCACTGACTGTGTACGGGCCCTGTGCTGGCGTGGTGTCCACAGCGGCCTGGCATGAAGGCAGGGCAGGCAGCTCAGGAGAGGAGCTCGGCGCCCTGCCACAGGCGCCTCTGTTTATGGGTTGCCTTTGTCTGCCCTGTGGCCCAGGCCAGCATTCTTTTAAAAAGTGTTAACGCAAACAAAGGACTTCCCTGGTAGCTCAGATGGTAAAGAATCTGCCTGCCAATGTAGGAGACCTGGGTTCAATTCCTGGGTCAGGGAGATCCCCTAGAGAAGGAAGTGGCAACCCCATTCCAGTATTCTTGCCTGGGAAACCCCATCGACAGAGGAGCCTGGCGGGCTACAGTCCATGGGGGTCACAAAGAGTCGGACACGACTGAGTGTCCAACTTTCACAAGGCAAACAAAATATCCTTTCATTCTTTGTAGACCAACACTCACATTGATTAAAGCCTCCAAGAACAGCCAGCCCCTGAAGCTCCAGCTTCATTTCATGTCCTCCTAGCCCTGCTCCCTGTGAGACTCCACCCAGTGTGGTTCAGCCTTCCTCGGAGGCAGAGTGGAAGGCGTGGTTTGGGAAGGGGGCTCAGGTGTTCACTGAGGAAATAGCGTGAGTCAGCTCATGTCCCAGAAAGGCCATGTCCGCCTGCCCGCGGTCTGGCTAAAAGTGTGTCTCTCAGCGTGGGCTGGGCTGTGCTAGCCTGACCCTCCACCCCCAGCAGCTGTTCATGACACAGCAGTGTGGGGCTGGAGCCTGGCTGTTTATACAGAAGTTAAGCCTCTTCATCTTCATGTTTGGGAATACTTTTGAAACAGAGGGTTTCTATCTCACAGCTTTGATCCACGTTTCCTTTTTTCTTCAAGACCTTTTCTGTTCAGCCATCAAATGCAAGCCAGTGTCAACGATACCAGAAAACAGATGGAATAGACAGTTAAAAATATATGCCTTGGTCAGTTCAGTCCTGCAGCCTCACACTGGGCAAGCTGCTCATTCAAGAGCTGTTCTGATTTGTAACTGTGTTTAGTATGTGCTTTTAGGAGAAATACATAAAAGGTCCACAGAATTTAGTAATATGTAAAAAAAATACACACCTATGGCCAAGTGTGTTTTATCCTAATCAGGAAATGGATGAAAGACACTTCTCTGGAGGGTCAGGCAGATGAGAAATAAGCCCGCGGAAGGAGGTTCAGCCTCACGAGCCATTGGGGATGCGTGTTCTAAGCGCGAGTCCACACACACCTGTTGGAAAAGCTAGACCAAAACACATGCGAGGACGCGGGGAAACTGGTCACACGTGCTGTTGTGGGGATGGAAGTGGTGCTCAGGGAAACAGTGTCCTAAAACATGAAACTACCGTACGCCCCGCAGTCACACTCCTGGGCGTTCGTCCCAGAGAAACGAAGACTTCTGTTCACACAAAAGCCCCTGCATGAGTGCAGCAGAATAATAGTAACAGCTTCAAACTGGAAATAGCCCAGGTGTCCTGTAGAGGGTTAAGCTGTGGAGTATTTTTCAGCCAAAAAAAAAAAAAAAAGGGAACAAATCTCCAGGAAATCACCCAATTGCTAAAGGCTACACACAGTGTGATTGCATTTTTGCAGCGTTCTTGAAAGAGTTACGGCATTGAAGTAGCAGGTTTGTGGCCCCGAGCTAGCAGTGTGGGCACGGGGCAGGGCGGGTGGGGGGGGTGTGGGTGGCTGGGGGGGCGGGAAGCAGCCATGAAGGCACCAGGAGAGGCCCCTGTGGCCGTGGACACGCCCAGTGTCCCTGAGCCCAGTGGAAGCCAAGTGTTGGTTTTTCAAGATGTTACCATTAGAGGAAACCAAGTAATAATACACATGGGATCTCTGTGTGTTATTTCTTACTACTACATGCAAATCTACCATTTCTCTCTCTCTGTCAAGAACAGATTAAAAAACCACAACAAACAAGGACCTACTATATAACACAGGGAACTCTACTCAGTACTCTATAATAACCTGTATGGGGAAAGAATCTGAAAATGAATGGAGATGTGTATATGTATAACAGGATCACACAACACAACCACAGCAACAAAATTCAAGCAAAGCAGACAAAACCCTTCTGAAAACTCTTCAGTAGCATAACTGAATTAATATAAATTAATCACCATGTGTAAGTGTTGTGTATATTAGAGCAAGTTTTAAGAAACTCACGAGGTGACTTTTGCGCATTTCTCAATAAGGAGACTTAGGCAGTGACATAAGTCAGCCAGCCACCCTTGACCTTCCTCACTGTTACCCGATGGTCGGGAAGGTGGGGAAGACAAAGCCTGGAATCAGAGGTTAGTGTCATCTTCCGAGGTCAGCCAGCCTGTGAGAGCCTCATAGGACCCTCACCCAGGGGCAGGCTTTCTGCCATCCTCGGACACCCCAGCTGCCCTCCCCTGGCCAGAAAGGGGGAGAAAGGCCTCCTCCTGCGCTGCGAGGGGCTCCTCCCTCGGAAACCAGCCCATTCTCTGCGTCTGAGCCCTGGGGCTGCTGGTCTCTGAGCATCAGGACCCCTGATATCTGCGGGAGGGGCCAGCCTCTCTCCAAGGCTGCCTCACTGACGGGATGGCTGGACCCTTTACCTCTGAGCATTCTTAAGGGTGTTTAAATGCACTGCAAGCAGATACCTGAGGAGAGCATGCAGGGGGGCTTCCCTAGGTGTTGGGTGCTGGGAGTCAGCCTGCGAAGCTGTGGAGAGGGGATGGTGTCCATGGCCAGGAGGAGGCAGGGCCAGGTTCCAGAACCAAGAGCAGAAGGAGGGGTGAGAAGTAATCTGGCAGGGTACAGGAGAGGATTTATATGGCAGCTAGCATGGATTCTTCCTGGGGCAGGAGTGCCTGTCTGATGGCATCACCATGGGGGCTGCTGTGGCAGCCTAGACAGAGGAAGCCGGCGGGGGGGCAATGAGCTGTTAGGGCTGCAGCTCTTGTTTATTTAGAAGCTGAATGGAGAAAGTTATCAAAACACGGGGCTGCCCCCAAGGCTGCATGGCTTTAAGTCCTGTTTGTTATTGTTTCACAGATTATCGGTTGTCAAGTGACTAGGGAGCCCCCCAACTCCACCGAGCGTTACACGCGGTGGATCAACCAGTTGGCGCCCGACCAGCTTCTCACCCAGGTATGTCTGCCGTCTGGGGGTGGGAGGGAGTTTCTGTGCTCTCAGCACCTGTGCCTGCTGCCTCTTGGGTGCCAAGCACCATCCTGGTAGGCGCTGCCTGGAGGAGGGGGAACAGCGTTTCACAGGAGCCTGGCCTGGGAAGGAGCTGGAGCCAGGAGGCAAGTGTGGAGGGTCTGGCTCAAGACTGGGGAGCAGGACCCATGCAGCCCAGTCACACGGGCTGAGGTGGATGGAGGCAGAGGGCAGGAGGTGGGGGCCTGGGCAGTGCTGAGCAGCTGCAGGGGTGGGGGTATCCAGGAAAGGTCTGAGTTTCTAGTGGAGCAGGGCCACCCCTGAGCAGGGCAGCTGGAGGGGGCCCGGGTCTGGGGAACGAGCTGAGATGCGCTGTGCAGGAGGTGGACCTGACGGGCAGGTAACAGAAGTCCACGGAGCTGGAAATGGGTGTAGGCTGAGGTCAGACTAGAAACCACGGCAGGGCAGGGGGCTGGAGGAAGAGGTCAAGAAGGGTCTCAAGGTCTCAGCCTGGGGGGTGTCCCAAAGTCCATGGGACGTCGAGGGAATCCTGCGAACTGACCACATGATGAGGTGTTAAGTGAGGATGAGAACCAAATGTTCTCTTCGTCCAGCTTTGAAAACAAGCCACTGCCTCAATGTGTCTGCACCCACTTTAAGCTCTGTAGCAAGTTACCCCAAAACAGAGACCTAAAGTTGCCCCGGGCTCTTGGGGATGGGCCCAGGCCTGTTCTGTCTGCCTCCTGGTCCGGCCCTGGCTGCCCCACCAACAGCAGACGCTTCAGGCCCCATCTTGCTGGACAAGCCCCTCCCAGGACCTAATCCCCCAGGGCGGGAGAAATGTGTTCCTCAGGGGCTGGGCCACGTCAGAGTGGGGAGCAGCCCCCCAAAGCCCAACCAGGAAGAAGCTGTGGGAGGCGTGGAAACGTTCTCCTCGCAGTGAGGTGCTGGGGTCTGTCCCACATTGCAATTCCTTGCAATCCTGCTGTATAATGAAGTGCTTTTTTCTAAACTCTGGGTTTTGAAAACTGAAATCTCAGTATAATGGAATGATTTATAATGATAATTGGCTTCTGAAATTAGAGCCGCTTATAATTCTGGCATCAAGCTTTCTGTTTGCTGAATTCAAAGTGATGCTGAAGAAACCCTGAGAGTTGAATGGTGCCTGGGACCACCACGTCCCTCTTGTGGGCTATTTCACATAGTTCTCTGGATGATCTGAGTTCTTTACCCTTTCTTCTTTAGGTTTGGGTTTGCCTGTTGCTTCTGTTACCAAAGCTGCTTCACCAGCTTTTAGGTTCTGTGCCATTCATGCTGGTCCACACACATAGAAAGTTCTTTTGCATTTGGATTTACTTTTCCAAATGAACTTTTTTGAGATGACTATTCCAGGAGCGGCCCAGTGGCCACGGGTGGTGCACTCAGAACAGCTGGTGATAATAGATGCACTAGTAACAGGGGAAGGTGGCGAGGGCGCCGGGACGCTCAGTGGTTTTCCTGCTGCTCCTCCAGCCGTGAGGCAGGAGAAGAGCCAGCGTGTGTCTCCCAGGAGCCGGCAGGGTCTCTGGTAGTGGTGGGAGCACTCGGGTTGATGTTGACAGTCACGCAGGACAGGGGCAGCTCTGTCCTGTCTGCACTGGGCGGTCCTGGTTCACCCACAGCCACACTGAGCGCCTGGTTGTTGCAGAGCTGTTGGGAGGCTGTCCTTCCCCTCTGAGGGGTATGTGAGCTGGTGGAGCTCTGAGTCCACAGCAGCTTCAGGTCTCTGAGGAGGACAGAGTCTTCTGTCCTCCAGGTTGTGACCTGAGCATCCAGAGTCAGGAAGCCGAGGGCTCTGGGCGCACACTCACATCACCTTGCATCTCAGCTGGCATTTGGATATGAGTTTGCAAACCATCATTGGCGCATGGAGAGTGAGCACCGGGCCTGGGACTCCTGGCGCCACCCCGGTCCTTCTGTCCGTGGAGCACGTCCAGCCCGCGGGTCACGGTTCTGGGACGTGCCTGCCCTTTTGCAGATGCTTTCCCAGCACACACACTGCTGGTTTTAGAACCAAGAATCACAGCCACTTCAGCGGAGAGCTAGTAAGAGCTTTCATATCCTAACTGGGAAATTAAAATGTCCCGTTGCGTGTGAGAGTGCTGGCTGGCGGTCAGCCCCAGGGTCCCCTGCTTTAGCGCCCTCACATGTGGAACTCTGCACCCGCAAGGGGTCTCTGGACACGCTCATCTCAGCCCTGAGCCTTCAAGGGTCGGCGAGTCAGTGGGGAGGTGGCCTCGTGAGAGAAACTGCTGAGTCGGCTTCTGCCGTGTGCTGGATTCTCTGGGAGAACCTGAGTCACGCGGAAACTATGTGACTGAATACTGAGGGTATAATTTACATGCAGCACACTCTCAGCCAGAATGACGAGTTCTGAGCCCAGGGCAGACTTAACTGTTAAGCGTCATAGAAATAATTAAGGGAGGATCTTCCTCAGCAGCGTTTCTCTTTAGCAAGTTAGGGGAAATTAAAGAATAAGGTTTCTCAGAGTGAAAGAAGGTATCTCTGTTTAAGCCATTTCTCAACTGTTACAGTCGCAGGAATCACCAGCACTCTTTAGGGTCTTTGTTCATAGTCTAAACTGAGTCACATTTGTGAGGTGGGGAGCAACGTACTTTGGTTTTATTTTTTTTTTAACTTTTTATTTTGTATTGAAGTATAGCCAATTCACAACACTGTGATAGTTCCAGGTAAACAGCAAAGGGGCTCGGTCATACTTATTTGATTTGATATTTGTGTGTCTACTTGAATGTCTGATTAGATACCATGGACAATGTTAAATCAGAGTTCAATTCAATTGCTCAGTCATGTCTGACTCTATGCAACCCCTTGGACTGCAGCATGCCAGTCCATCACCAACTCCCAGAGCTTGCTCAAACTCATGTCCATCGAGTCAGTGATGCCATCCAACCATCTCAGCCTCTGTCATCCCCTTCTCCTGCCTTCCATCTTGCCCAGCATCAGGGTCTTTTCCAATGAGTTCCAATAAACCAGAGTACCATAAAATTAATGTTCTGCTAATTCCAAACGTAGCCTGGACCAATGGCCTGGGGCCTGTGCCAGCCTGTGCCACCTGTTTCAGGCAGTGCCCACTTTACACCTTCAGGGAGAGGCTGTTCCCAACAGACCTGCGCCTCCTGGATTGGGGTGTGGTGGTGGGGGGGGGTGGGAAGGGGAGACAAGGCCAGACTGCATCCTGCCTCAGAGGCTGCCCCTGGAGGGTCCTGGCAGCTTCAAGGGGAGGGTGGGGGTCAGGGCAGCTTGCATGGGGGTAGCTGTGATCAGCTCTGGCTGCCTGGAGTAGGTGCTCAGGTTCACAGCAGAAGGAAGACAGCAGGTGTGGGTGTGAGATGCGTCCCTCATCCCAGCCCCACCTGGTCCTCATCCTCCACACCTGCTCCCAGCTCCCCTTGCGCCTCTCTCGGGGGTCCGTGCTTCCTTGGTGTCTTAGCCCACTCACACTGCCACGGCACACACAACAGACATCTGTTCCTCACAGTCTGGAGGCTGGACGTTCGAGATCTAGGTACCGGCAGGTGGTTCCTCCTAAGGCCTCTCTCCTTGGTGTGCTGATGGTCGTCTCCTCCCTGAGCCCTCTCATGGCCCTCCTCTGCGCTTACTCACTCCCAATGACTCTTGGATCAGGGCCCCACCCTTATGACCTCATTTAACCTTAATTACCTCTTCAAAAGCCTCATCTCTGAATACGGTTTCGGGGTGGGGGGTTAGGGCTGCAGTGGACTTTGGGGGACACCCTCCCTGGCTCCTCCACAGCCCCCTGTGGTCCCCTTGGCCTGGGCCCACAGGACGCAGTGGTATGTGGTGGTCCCCTTGGCCTGGGCCCACAGGATGCAGTGGTGTGTGGACAAGCGCGGCACCAAAGAGAATGGCCCGCCTCCTGTGCAGCCTCTCCTCTCATTCATGGCCCCGTGTGTCCCACAGGGAGGGTGTCACCCAGCTGCCATTTCCCTGCAGTATCTGAGCATCCTGAACATGAATGAGAAAAATGTACAGCCCACCTGTCAGTGCTAATGTACAAGCTCTCACTTTATCTAGCATCCAAGGACTCTAGACAAGCAAAATTTCTAGATGATTAAAGTTTACCTCTGCCTCCGTAAGTATAGTCTCTACCTAAACCAGTGCTCCCCAAACTTGTTTGATCATAAAATAGCTCAAGAACTTGAAAACAATGCAGATTCCTCATCTACTTCCATAGTTTCTGATTTAGTGGCTCTGGAAATGTGCATTTATAACACATGCCTGAATATTTTTGATGAAACTCTTTGAGAATATTATTCCTGCTTAGAAAAACTGCTTCCCTATAGATCATAGAGTCATGTTACGAAGTCTGCCCAATTTAAACACTGTATTGACTCACATAAAAGTTGCAGAAATAGAGTCCTGTGTGCCCTTCACCCAGATCCCCATCCTTGATGTCCTACACCCATAGTATGGTGTTCAAACCAGAAGATGCACGTTGGTACATCCCTGCTCGGAGTTCACACATTCTTGCAGGGTGTGAAGTGTATGGAATTTCATCACACTTCTGCATCATCACAACCCCTGCCACAGTCAGGATATGGAACTATCCTTCACCCCAGAGAAACTGACACCCCAGAGAAACTGACCCTGACAACAGCTTATCTGTCTGCTTCACTGGAATCTTGTCATATGAGACAGTTACGTTAATGGAACTGTGACTTTGTCATTCCACGTGATGCCTTGGAGATAACAGTTCATTCCTCTTGTTGCTGCGATGTGCCGGTCGTTGTGGGGCTGTTGCTAGAAGGGCTGCCATGACCTTCATGGACAGGTTTCACTTCCTGAGATGAGCACCAGGGTTGGATTATGCGGCTGTGTTCAAACTGAAGTCCGTCCGAGGCTGCCCGAGCAGCTGCGCCATCCGCCTCCCAGCACTTGGTGTTGTCAGATTTTTCCTGCAAGCCCTCCAGCCTGTCTCATCAGTGCACTGCCTGTGTTTCCCTAACGGGGGCTTCTTGTGATCTTTTGCCCATTTTCTTATTGGACTATTTGTTTTCTTACTGTTGGGTTTGAGTTTCCTTGTGGACAAAAGTCCTTTGTTGGGTGTCAGTTTTGCAAGTACTTTCTCCTCATCTATGGCTTTTCTTTCATCTACTTAACAGAGCCTTTCACAGAGTCCAAGTTTTTAATTCTGGTGAAGTTCAACTCATCTACTTTTTAAATAGATTGTGCTTTGGGTACCTATGTCTCAGGATGCTTTATGTAACCATAGGTCACGAAGATTTTCTCCTGAAGTTTTATAATTTTACATTTTACATTTAGAGCTGTGATTCATTTTAAGTTGTTTTTTGCAAAAGAACTGAGCTTTGGATCCAGGCTCTCCTTTCTTTCTTTCTTTCTTGCTTACAAATGTTCAAGTGCTTCTACACCATTTTTGTTGAGAATACTAGCTTCCTCATAGACTTGCTTTTGGACCTTGTCAGAGACGGGTTGGCTGTGCTTGTGTGGGTGTGTTTCCAGGCCATTCTGTGGCGTTGATCTGTCTGTCGCTCCATGGCCACACTGTCCTGGTCACTGCAGCTACGGAGGAAGTTTGAGATCAGTTAGTGTGGGTCTTCCAACTTCATTCTTCTTTTTCAAAGTTTTGTTATTCTAGTTCTTTGCCTTTTCCTCTATGTGTTTTTTCAAACACTGAGCAGTTCTTCCATCCTGAGCAGACACTTGAGTCGGTGTCGTACAGTTTCACTCAATTCTAACTCCATCTGCCTGGAGACAGCGTCAGACCCCACAGATTAAGGGCTCTGCCTCACGAGACTGCCTCACTTCAGCCCAGTCACAAGTCCAGGCTGTCACCTGACTGGCTATAAATCAGGGTTCCCACCGACCCCCTCCTCTGTCAGTTAATTTGCTCCAGCCACTCACAGAACTCAGAGAAACATTCATTTACGCTTACAGTTTATGATCATGGATACAATGAAAAACGCAGGTGAACAGGTGCATGGAAGGGGGTCCAGAAGAGTCCTGAGCACAGGAGCTCTGTCCCTGAAGAACATGAATATCCACCCACATTGTGCAGGTGGGGAGCCTTTCATGTATCACCCCCGTCACTCCTGCCTAACCACCATGACTCAGGGACGATGGTCCTCCTTCCTTCTATCCCAACCGCAGGCAGGTTCCACTCTGGTCTGGCTCTAACCTGGATTCCCACTGAGATGTCTGGTGCCCAGCTCTTGCTGAGTTGACACAGCACAATCCAGCATAGTAAGATTTCTTTTTAAGTGCAGGAGAGTAAATTAGCTAGGAATAACTTTGCTAGAACCAAAGATATGGGCAGTCAGATTAAAAGGGCTCTTGAGTATCTTGCCCAGGAGATGAGAAGACCTTGCCCAGGGAGAGAAGAATGGCAGGAACAAATCTGATCGTGGATTTCTCAACAACTGCAGGGGAATCTGTAAAACACCAGGACACAGATTTCAGAATTCTCACAGAAATGATTTTGAATGTTGAATTCAAAGCCTAAACAAATTGTCAGTTGTGTGAATATACAACTAGGACTTTTTCATGTAAGGATTCAAAATCTTTGCTCCTGAGAAATATTTGTGTCCTTCTCAGAAATGTACTGGAAGACACTCCATAAAATTAAGAAGCAAATTGAAGAGGAAGAAGATAGAAGATCTAGGAAGCAGGTCTCTAACATGGGCCAGAAGAAGCCCAGGCAGGAGTGGGGAGACAGGAAAAGTGCTTCACACTCAAGGAGCATGAGTATTTCCACACTCAGGGAGAAAGGAAAACGAGGGAGAGGCAAGGAGGTGTGTGCGCCAGGAGATGTGACAGGGGTGACCACACGGAAGCGGTTCCCAGTGCTTGAAGGGGGCTTCCTTGGCGGCTCAGTGGGTAGGAACCCTCCTGCCAGTGCAGGAGACATGAGCTTGATCCCTGGGTTGGGAAGATCCCCTGAGAAGGAAATGGCAACCCACTCCAGTATTCTTTCCTGGGAAATCCCACGGACAGAGGAGCCTGGGGGGCTACAGTCCATGGGGTCGCAAAAGGGTCAGACACGACTGAGCAACTAGACAAGTGCTTGGATGAAGGCGCCACAGCAAAGGAGCAGAAAGGCGCCAAGAACAGGGAAACAGAAACACGTCAGCTGCGGCAGATCACCTCCCGAATGCAGGAGGAGAAACGCAGCAGCAGGAAGTACCTGTTTTTATTCTAATCCGGTACCTTTGACATCCCACCTGCACGCTCCGTGCCCTCGTCTCCGTCTCCCGAGGCTGCCGGGCTCACCCTGGGTCCCCAGCGGGTTACATCCAGCCTGGTACCTGGCGCAGCAGGCCACTTGGGTGTGTGATGCTCTGGTTGTTCACAGAGGGGCCCAGGCCACCCTTTACTCTGGTCACCCCTCCCCTAACAAGAGCAGCCCCCAACCATCTCCTCTTACTTGCTGTTGCACATACATTTTCTTTTAAAAAAATAGAAAAAGGAAAACTTTTTTAAAAATTAAAATATTCCAGCTCTACGAAAGTGCAGAGAATACATCTCCATCCTTGCTGCAGTGAATGCCCTTGGGTGACCCCCTCGCTGCTGGGTCTCATGCACAAGCCAGCCCCTCCTCTTTCCCTGGACAGTGTGCCCGGGCCCCCCTCTTCAGATTCTGCTGCTCACACCCATGAAGGTCCCAGTGTGAGTGCTAGGTTCCAAGGCTGCATGCTGTTCCTCACCCACAGGGGACCGGAGGGCCCAGGCAGCTGCAGTGTCTCCACTGCCAAATATTCACTGTCGACATCGCGTTCCTCAGTTTACACTCCGAGGTGGTCAGCTCCACAGCCAGCAGCCCCACTCCAGGACATCTGCCTTGGTCACCAGCACCACCTCCCAGCTTCCTGACCCAACGTCCACCTCCCGTCCCCGGATGGGGCTGACCAAAGTGGGAACCTCGGTGATCTGTGTGGGAGCCACGTGATCCTTCTCTCTTGACCTGGGAAGAGTAAGAGAGTTTGATAGGATGCTGTTGAGCAGCTGAGAGTCAGGGTGGGGAGGCAGGGAGGCGGGTGTCTCCACCCTGGGGGGGCAGCAGGGCAGAGGCTCACCCTGTGGGGTCAGCGCTACAGGGGAGCAGGGCGGGCGGGCCGGAAGGCTCCCATGAGGTCCAGGGCTCAGGCCACACTGCAGGTCAACAGCAGCCCTGGTAAGAAAGCACTGGTGTCCTGCTCCCTGAGTCCTTGCTGGAATGGGTTCCCCCAACGGGTCGCTGCCCCAGAGGCCCCAGCCTCTGTCACCCCTCCAGCCAGTGCTCAGTTTCATTATTATTGGGAAAATGTGAGAGTGAGCAGCAGCTCCCGGACTCCAGGACCAACCATCTGTGTGACCCGCGGGTTAGAAGATATTAGCAGAACTAAATGAAGGTAACTTCAGCTAACTGAGAAGACAGGGTTTGCAGTGGACTTGGGGTCGCAGGGATTCTTGCCTGCCCATGGGGCCAGGCCTCCCATGAGCCTGCTCGCATCTGCTCTGTCATAGCTGCTTTGGAAGACCTTTCCTGTCATCCAAGCAGGGTCTCTACAACCAGACTGTTGGAACCCACCCGGGTCACATATTCATTCAGCTCAGTGGGTCTTTCCCTTGAAATTTTGTCCTTCACAGCTCAGCGGTGTTTAGTCATTCTAATCAGTTAACGTTCGTGAAATTTTAAAAGTACACATTTCAAAACAGATTAAGCTGTACCGTTTTTATTCATTTTCTTCTTTAAAAGGAGTATCAGAATGTGGCATCTATGTTATACATAGTAGAGCCACAGTCCACTAGCAACTTTTACCACTGTTAGAAAAGTGGTTACTTACCCACTTTCTCTAAAACATACTATCGAGAAAGGAAACTTTGTATTAAGTCTGTGTCTTTATTAAATCCAGAAGCCATAGGTTTTGGATTTCACATCAAAGTTTATTCTTGTTGCTATGTGGGTGTTAAAATGTCAGAATACTGGAAAATTTGTTATCTGTCTAAAGATAGTCTTCCAACAAATTAGAATTTAGAAATAAGGATAATAAACCACAGGAATCTGGAAATGAGTCATATAAACTTTGCTCTTTTTCTCAAAGAAGAATTCGTATCACTTCCTGGTAAGATATAGCTAATGAGGTCTATAAATTTCATTAAATGCTTCATTTTCTTTAACTCAAGAGTTTCTCCTTTCTAAATAAAAACTGAGCTCATTGTAAGTCTATCATCTTTGATTTTGTATGTTTTAAGCACCGAAAGCATTAAGAAGTGTCCATCCGGCTAACAAACACATGAAAAGATGCTCAACATCACTCATTATCAGAGAAATGCAAATCAAGACCACTATGAGGTACCATTTCACACCAGTCAGAATGGCTGCGATCCAAAAGTCTACAAATAATAAATGTTGGAGAGGGTGTGGAGGAAAGGGAACCCTCTTACACTGTTGGTGGGAATGCAAACTAGTACAGCCACTATGGAGAACAGTGTGGAGATTCCTTAAAAGACTGGAAATAGAACTGCCTTAAGATCCAGCAATCCCACTGCTGGGCATACACACTGAGGAAACCAGAAGGGAAAGAGACACGTGTTCCCCAATGTTCATCGCAGCACTGTTTATAATAGCCAGGACATGGAAGCAGCCTAGATGTCCATCAGCAGATGAATGGATAAGAAAGCTGTGGTACATATACACAATGGAGTATTACTCAGCCATTAAAAAGAATACATTTGAATCAGTTCTAATGAGGTGGATGAAACTGGAGCCTATTATACAGAGTGAAGTAAGCCAGAAGGAAAAACACCAATACAGTATACTAACGCATATATATGGAATTTAGAAAGATGATAACAATAACCCTGTGTATGAGACAGCAAAAGTGACGCTGATGTATGGAACAGTCTTATGGACTCTATGGGAGAGGGAGAGGGTGGGAAGATTTGAGAGAATGGCATTGAAACATGTAAAATATCATGTATGAAACGAGATGCCAGTCCAGGTTCAATGCACGATACTGGATGCTTGGGGCTAGTGCACTGGGACGACCCAGAGGGATGGTATGGGGAGGGAGGAGGGAGGAGGGTTCAGGATGGGGAGCACATGTATACCTGTGATGGATTCATTTTGATATTTGGCAAAACTAATACAATTATGTAAAGTTTAAAAATAAAATAAAATTAAAAAAAAAAAAGAAGTGTCCATCCGAACCTTTACCTTTTCACGTGCTTCTCTTGAGAACCAAGGGTGGACTCATTCAGGACAAAGTATGGCCAGGAGCTTAGGGAATGTTTCGGTTTGTGCTGTAAACTCCCGAGGCACACTGGAATCAGTTTTTAACTTGTATGAGCTGCGTAGAATGTCTTTTCGCAAAATGTACTTTCGGTTGATGGCAAAACGAGGGGAGAGTGCGAAAGCAAACTGCCAGGACCCAGAACAGTGTGACCCTGAGCCCTCTTCTGCTTCACAAAGTTCCAAGAAGCTAGATTATCTAAATCAGAAACTAGATTACTAGATTATAGAGGACACTTGGTGACACATCAGAACCAGAAGATGCAGTGACAGTAAGAGACAAAAATGGATGAAAGGGAATCTGCTGTAAACTTGATGCCCCTGGGGAGTCACCATCTGCACTCTCACCTGTGTGCTCACCTCCCCTCACCTGTGTGCTCACCTCCCCTCACCTGTGTGCTCACCTCCCCCTCACCTAGGTGCTCACTTCCCTCTTAACCTGTGTGCTCACCTACCCCCCACCTGTATGCTCACCTCCCGCTCACCTGTGTGTGTTCCTTCGTTTTCCTAATGAAATAATAGGCCTTTCTGTTTCTCTTCAGCTGGGACTGTCCCTACCGGCACACATGACCTATGTTCACAGCAGGACACCCACAGTGGCCTAGTGACCAGAAGCATTGTGTCCCTTGTCCCCCCATCTGGGTCCTTCTGCCCCTTGAAAACTTGCCTTTTCTCATCCAGACATGAGCCAGAGGAGCTCGTTGGTCCTCTGGGAACCACGGCCACTGCTGCTGCCTTTGTGTGGCAGGGGTTGCTGTTTGACTCCGCTGTGGAGAGGTTTGATCCTCCAGTTGGTTGTGAATCGCCGTGTTTGGGAACAGACTGTGACTCACACTTGGGTACGAGAGCAGGGGTGCTGTTCGGCCCTGAGTTCCAGCTGCCACCTTCACTTCAGGCACCACTTGAGTTCAGGGGCTTCCGACGTCTGCGTACTGAGTGAACGTCATCCTTGAAGGTCCAAGAAAATCACTGAGATGTGTCCTGAGGTTGCAGACAGGACCTCTTGTCTCAAACAGGTCTCATCCCGCAGAGGGTGCTGGCCTCATCTGTTCACAACAGCTTCTGGTCATCTAAGGAAAAACTCTTCTTTCACATGCTCACCCCTCCTCAAGTAAAGAGAGCTCTTCCCTGAAGACAAACTTCATGGTCCAGGGGGAGGGATGCAGTCCCCGTAGAAATACAAAGTAGAGGCGAGGTGAAGAATATACTTGTAAAAATATCGCTGAAAACCCACTAAATGACTTCCCACATGCTGGAGACAAAGGCCACTTGCTGAGACTCCTGGACAGAGGGCAGTGGGTGGGCCAGGGCCCTCCTTGTGGGTGAGGAGGGCAGAGAGGGTCCAGCCACCTGGCACAGGTGGGAGAACGGGGGGTGAAGCCAGCTGCGTCTCTTCCTTGGGGGGATGGAGGGATGGAGGCAGGAGGGGGTGGGAGGGGACCGCTCCCCTTCAACCTGTGAGAAGCAGCCGAGACGCAGGTCCACACCCGCCAGGTGTGCAGCCTCACCGGGCGCCTCACGGGGCGCCTCTGAGCAGTTTGCTGGCGAGGTGCGTTTGTGTTCCCAGGTGGTGTGTGGTCAGCCACGAGGTCTGCCGCTGCCGCTGCTGCCCGCGGGTCAGCTCCCTCCTCGCGGCCCGAGCGCCCTCTGCTGGGGCTCTTGCACCCACACTGCAGTCATCTGATAACAACTGCACTTCTGTCACTACAGAACATGGATAGGACAGTCCCAGGGGAAAGGAAAGACCACCACAGCTCTTGTGTGTATGTATGTGTGTGTGTGTGAGTCATTTAATTGACTAAAGGGATGATCTGGAGCAAGCCAGCCCCCGCCCGGGAGCAGGAAGGTGATGGACCGAGCCAAGCCCACCCTGGTACTGGCTAGAATGTGCTGGTGAAACTCCTGGTCCCACGAATATGTGATTTATTCTTATCCTGGTCTCCTCATTAAGAAGGAAGCCATCTTGGGTGTCAGCTCTGTGTTGAGTGGCCGTTTCCATGTGCGATTTATTGGAGGTAAAGAATGAAGATAAACTGCTCGTTGGAGTCAGATGTAGGCTGGTCTGGAGAATGACAGCAGGCAGGGACCCTTGAAGCAAACAGGGAGATTGTCCTCATAGTTCCTTTGCTGTAGCTCCCCGGGGGCTCAGATCCGGTGGAAAGCCAGCGTATTCTCAGGTGTGTCCGAGGCTTCATGTGAGTATTAAGGCACAGGCCGGACGCAACCCCTCAGCTGTTGCTAGTCTGAAATCATGGGTGGCTGTTGGAAGCGGGAACGAAAGAAAGCTTGAAAGAAACCGTCATGACGAGCCAACTTCTCTTTGAATTTTGAAAATAATTGCCTTGTTCTGATGGGACCAAAAGAAGCGGCCGCCGAACTTGTACTTTCTTCTGTCTTTTCTTTGTCCTGTTTTTATGTTTTGTTCCCATTCTGCCTTCAGGCAGTGTAGGGTGGTGGCAGTGCCTGTGTCTGTCACAATTTCATGCCTTTTTGTTACTAAGTAATAGTCCATCATATACCACGTTTTGTGTGTCCATTCATGTTTTGAGGGCCACTGGGTTATTTCCACCTTCTGGCTTTTGTGGCTAATGCTGCTGTGAAAACATTGCCCTACTGTGCTTCAGTCCCTGTTTCTGATTCTCTGGGGTGTATAGCCAGGAGTAGGACTGCAGGATCGTTACATGGTTAACATTTTGAAGAATGGCAGCCGCAGTGTTTTATATTCCCGCCAGCAATGTAAGAGAGTTCCAGTTTCTCTACATCCTCGTCATTACTTACAGTTTTCTGGTTTCATTTTTTGTTTTTGTCTACTTTTTTATAGTAGCCATTTTCACAGGTATAAGGTGGTATCTCATGGTTCTGATTGGTAGTTCCCTAATGATCAGTGATGTTGAGCATCTTTCTTGTGTGTTTATTGGCCATTTCTGTATCTTCTTTGGGAGAACATGTGCTCAAGTCCAAGTGTGCAGGGCCGAGTGTTGGCGTACCTTCTCCTAGCCCTGTTGTGCAAAACCCCACATATTTCTTTTTTTCCAAAAACTGACTCTTTGGGGGGTCATTATATTTTAGACTACTTGAATCAAATATGTGTCTCTTTAAAAGAAGAAATGTTTAATGATTTAGGGTAAAAAGTCAGGTGTCTTCTGGACATTCATTTTAAGGAAGGTTTTTTTTGAATTTGGCTTCTCTTGTTTGTTTTTAATTCTACCTTTGTTAAAAAAAAAAAAAAAAAAAACCAGGGAATTCATCATAAAATTGCTTAAGAATTGCACTTGATTTCCACGGGTCTTGATTGGAGATGGAAGAGAGGAAGCCAAGAGCTAGGAGGCCGCCTGCTGGCCTTGCTGGAGCATCAGTGGGTCTGAGTCCCCAGCACGGTGACCGTCTCCACACCGGGTGCTGGGACTGAGTCAGATGACCTTCAGCAGGACGCCGGGCACAGCCAGGCCACAGTGAGGAGGTCTGCAGCCCTTTCCGTTGAAGCCCCCAGGCATGGTTCAGGTCATTCAGGGTGAGATGTTTCCTGGAGGAGATGCCAGTTCACCAAAACGTGAAAAAGAGGTGAAAAGGTGAGAAAGAAAGAGGAAAGAGGTGAGAGTGAGGAGCAGCAAGTGCAGCCCCGAGAAACACCTGCCCCTCGGGGTTCGGGGGTTCGCAGCCCCAACAACGCTCAGTGAGAGGCATGAAGGTCGAGAGCTGCCCTGGGAGTGGCAGGTGGGGACGGAGGCCTCTTGCTTTGTTCTTTGTAGATCGAGAGAAACATTACGAAATGCTTTGGAAACTGTTCTGTCTTGTTCAGATAGGATTGGGGCAGGCGGGGGTCGATAAGACAGAGAAAGTATGAAGCTTTAAGAAATGTCTGGGAAGGAGCAACCCCCCCCCCCCAAAATTATAGGTGTTCTGCTCTCGGTGATTAAGTATAATCTGAAATGATTCCATGTAAATTGGGTGTTAAGGAATTCTCCGTGTTGGGTTGGGGCGGGGGGTGGGGGCTGCCCTGCAAAGCCCGCTCTGGATGGAGGCTTTGTTGCACATTCAGAAAAAACTTTCCTCCTTCCCTCCCCCAAGGGGAGGTTGAAACGTGAATTTGGAGATCAAAGCACAGAGCCGAGAAAATCCTCCTGCGATGACCAGTCCCAGAGGGGGAGTCCAGATGCAGCCTTTCCCTCCCTCCCTCCCTCTCTCCTTTTTGCCCTTTCCCTCCCTCTCTCCTTTTTGCCCTTTCCCTCCTTCTCTCCTTTTTCACTCTCCTCTTTCACTTTCATCAAGCGGCTCTTGGGTGCCCCCATCTCTGCCAGCAGCACCCCGGAACAAACGTCTCTCCACCCTCCCTCCACCACTCCTGATCCTTGCTCACCTCCTGGGCACCCACCGTCCTCGCCTGCCTAGGACGCACAGGCATGAATGACTTGGGTTGGGTTCCGCAAAGCAGAGCTTGAGACCGTACAGACATGGCAGGGGAGAAGCTGGCCCGAGGCCAGCCCCTACCGGGCCCACAGGGGTGCTGGACCATGAACCCACACCCAGCTGGAGGGATGGCACTTCCGTGCCCCCCACATCGGAGGTCCCCCAGCTTTGCCACCTCTAGGGACACAGAGTACCCTTGGCATTTCTGGAGGACAAGTTCATGTTCCTCTGAAGGGCAGTTCCCCCAAGGGGCAAGCTTGAGCTTAATGTCATGAAAAGGATAATTCTTCCCTGTCGTTGCCCATTTTCAACAAAAGGAGTTAGTTTAACAATTTCCTCAAATAATGACAGACAGGCTTTTCCTGACATTGTCCTTTTTATCATTATCACCAACCCAGTGCTGGGTACCCGGCCGGCAGCCAGCAGGGCCACACGGGAGCTCAGGGCAGAGCCAGCCTCAGGCTGCGCAGTGCCCTTGGCACCCATTCCAGGGAGACCAGGGGTGGGGGTCCACCTGGTCAGCGCTCCCTCCACTGACACAGGATCCCTGGCGTCGGCTGTGTGAAGGAGTTTCAAGTGCTGGGCGTGTGCTCGTCAAGGCCACCCAAGAATGTGGTTGACACATGAGCCGTAAGGCTAAGGAGGGGTGGCTGTCAGGGCAGCACGTAACTTCCTGGTGGTGCCAGTTGGTATTGTGTGGCCACAGCCCCTGGTCCCACGGCCCCCGGCGTCCCCACACCCAAGGGCCCAGCCGGCACAAGTAAGGTCCCCACGGGCAGAGCTGCGAGCGGCCGGAGCTGTGGCAGTGCTGCTGGCCCCTTGCCCAGGCTTTCCTTCCTCTCACCTCCGTGGGAAGCTGGCGTCTGGGGGTCCTGGCTGCTGCCCTGTTACCCATCTGCTGCTCCTTATCCCCAAATTTAGGGCCTTTTCACAGCCTTGGTGCAGGCCATGTTCCCCTGTGGAGCCCACCCCTCTCGCTGGCCTGGAGACTCTCCCAGGCCTCCCGCCCCTACGGGTCAGCGTGTGAGGCTCTGACCTCTAGCATCCTGCAGCTGAGTCTGACCTGGAAGGATTTTTGGGACCTCCAGCCCCTCGTGGCCTCATCATGAGGGCCTGCAGAGCCGAGGGTGGGACAGTGAGGCATACCCAACAGGCACTGGGCTGCTCCTCTCTGGGGACCCCAGTTGAAACAAGTGTATGTGTCCTGCCCAGGGCACCGTGTCCACCTGTGCCCACGCAGACGGGGCTCCCTTGGCGCGCTCAGCCCCACACAGTGTCCGCCCACTCCTTTCCCGTCACAGTGGATGCCTGCAGCCGGGTGTGCCTGCACGTGTGTGAGCAGAGCACAGGCACAAGCTGGATTCCCTCTGGTCAGTCCTGCCCCTCAAGCTCACCCACTCACCCACTGGGCAATCGCTGAGCCCCGTGGTGAGCAGGACACCGCTGGATGCCGTGGTGCCAGGGCACTGCAGGATGGGCACCCCTGCCCTGTCATGGGAGTCTGGGTGGCGCCAGGTTTGCTGACTGCCCTGTGGGATGACTGGCACCTCAGACACAAGGGACGGGGTCTGAGTCAGAGGCGCCTCTTGGCCAGACCTGGGCTGGACATAGCGCTGCCCAGACGGCAGCAGTAGGCCCTGGGAGATCCGAGCAGTGGTTCTCAGGGCCAACACTGGCTGCTCAGCAGTCGAGGGAGGCACATGGGTGCTGCCCGGCCCAGATCTACCCCCAAGTTGGGAGCAAGATGAGGGATTCTGCAGCAGCTGGGCCCCCAGGTGGGCCAGCAGCTGGCCGGGGCAGCGTGTGCCCGGTTGCCAGGCCAGACTCTCCTGCAGAGAAAACCAGTCCAGCCACCAACACCTTTCCTCCACTACGACAACATCGGAAGTGGCTCAGCAGGTGTTTCTGGAACCAGGAAGCACGGTAAATTGGGCCCCGTCCACATGGGATGAGTGTGGATGTGTGTGAACAAAGCTGCTGGCCCTGCTTGGGCATCCTATGGGCAGAACTGCCCACGGAGAGCTCTTGGCTATGGTGTCTCAGTTCAGCATCACCCGTGTGGACGGACATGCGTATCCTCTGTGTTGTCTGTGCTGGAGGCATGTTGACAGAACCCCCCACCCCACCCCGAGGGGGACGTCATGAGGCCACAAGGCCACAGAGCGCAGAGACGTGTGAGGACACGTGGGGTGTCGTGGTCAACACGGTCTCAGACACAGAGCTGCTTCTAAACCTGCTGTAAACCCTTTGTTTCTCTCTCATTTTAGGGGGAACCCAAGCGTTCTGCATTTCATTCTCATGTCAAGTCAGTTTTATATCAAACGAGTATCAATTTTCTACTCAAAATACTTTAAAAAGTGTGCCCATGGTAGGCTGTAGTGTTTTCTTGCTTAATTCCATTTACTAAGTGACTTTTTAGTGTTTTAGTCCCAGGGGAAGCACTGACCACATATCTGTGAATGGATGTGGGCCTTCTCTCCCTGTTCTCTCTGATTAGGATTTGAGATTTTAAGGCCTGTCTGAAATCTATTAATTCCACCCTAGATCCAGTTCCGCCCTAGATTCAGATTTAGCGGGTGGGCC
Source organism: Bos indicus x Bos taurus (assembly GCF_003369695.1). Classification (NCBI taxonomy): domain Eukaryota; kingdom Metazoa; phylum Chordata; class Mammalia; order Artiodactyla; family Bovidae; genus Bos; species Bos indicus x Bos taurus. The sequence goes on from NC_040094.1 coordinate 50,811,462, forward strand.
TTGTTCCTCATTCCTGGTGCTGGACAACTCAGAGAAATAGGTGATGGTTGAGCATGGGCGAGAAGGGTTGATGAATCCGATGGCTTCCCTGGGCCATATGTAGCCAGTTTTCGTGTGATGGTTTGTGAGTGAAGGGGTTCCCGAGCCTGTGGTCATCTGTCCTGCAATAATTCCAGAAAGTTCAGTGATTCAGACTGATTCAGGCCCCTCAGGGCCTATGAGATGGCCGACCATTGCAGATCAGCTGCGGAGACCTGACCCTTGGACTCCTTGAACCAGCCACACATGAGAACATTTCCCAGCAGCGTCCTCATCAGCTGCTGCGTATTCACATGCTGGAAACCTTGGTGCCTTTTTTGAAAGAGCTGCTGGCAAATCTCTCTGGAACTTTGAATGATTCCTTCCATCATTCCTCCAGCCCAGCACTGGAGCTGCAAGTGGAAAACATTTCCAGGACATGGAGGTTTCCATGGGTTCAGTCTGGAGGTCAGATGCCAAGGTGGACAGGCCCCACCTCATGGAGTAAGACACCATGGATAACACAGCAGTGCCCACTGCGCATGCGGGCACTGGGGCTGGCAGGACCGGGGAGGCCTGCTCTGGGCCCTGGGTGACTGTCCCTTTGGGGGCCAGTATGCAGTCCACAAACAACACGCCTGACCCAAGGAGGGTTCACTGGGTGCTGCTGCTGTGACGACTCAGCCATGAAACTGGAGGAAATAGGTCCAAATCTTTGCCTCTTGGCTAGCAGCTGCTCCATAAATCTGCATTCAGAGCCCTCATCCTGGATGTGGGGTTTGTGGGACCCCAGACACCCCTGGGCCGGTGTCCTTACTGGGGACATGTGTGGGGGGTCCCAGTGGCAGCCATGAAGGACCGTGACCCCGAGGGCTCTGCTCCCTCTTCCAGCTCTGGGGGTGGTCCTCTTGCATCACTCCCTCCACACCAGCCCTGGACCGAGCACGGCTGCCTGTGGCCTTTCTGGCTTCTCTTACCTTCTGGTCGTGGTATCTCCACCACTTAGGCCATCCAACAGACACTTAGTTGGTTCTAGTTATTTACTGCTGCTTAACCAGCGACTCCATTGGAGAAGGAAATGGCAACCCACTCCAGTGTTCTTGCCTGGAGAATCCCAGGGATGGGGAAGCCTGGTGGGCTGCCATCTATGGGGTCGCACAGAGTCGGACACGACTGAAGTGACTTAGCAGCAGCAGCAGCAGCAACCAGCGACTCCAAACTTAGGGCTTGCAACAGTTTGCTGTCAATGGTCATGGTTTGTGGATTAAGTGGGCAGTCGAGTTTCTTGGGCTTATGGTGGGCTGGGGACATCTGTGGCATTTTTCCTGCTTCCCCCCAGATCAGGCACCTGGTCTCCTTGGCTGGAACATCTGAGAATTTGTCCATTTTATCTGGTCATTGAATTTACTGGTGTAAACTTAACAATGTTCCTTTACTTCCTTATTAATGTCTGTAGTTTTGTAAAAGTGACATGTTCTTTTATTTCTCATATCGATCATTTGTATCTACTTTTGATAAGGTAGATATTTATCAATATCACGTGTTTTTTTGAAGATCAAGCTTCTGGTTTTATTGATGTTCTTGATCATTTTCTATTTCACAGATGTCTGTTCTTGTATCTGTTCTATCCTTTTTCTGTTTACTTTGCTATTTTCCTCTCTACTTAAGGTAGAAGCTTAGGTCATTGATCTGAGACCTTCTTTTCGAATATAAATGTTTCAAGCTATAAAATCTTCTCTATTGTTCTGACTGCTTCCCACGATTTTAATATATTGTTCTTTTCATTTTCCTTTGGCTTAAAATATTTTCTAAGTTTCTTTTTTTTTTTTTTCTCTTCAACCCATGGAAATCTAGAAATACTTTGTTTTAATTTCCAAATATTTGGTGGTCCTACCAAAGCAGCAGGCAATGCAGGAGGGAAGGCTGGTGCTCACAAATTCCACAGCTGCCCAGGCCTGACCCTCGGCCAGTCTGGTGATGGCCTCGCTCTTTGCTGACTAAACTCCTTCCCTCCCACCGGTGCTGCCCATTGTCTGAACTAGCCTTTGCTGTTTCTGTGCATTTCCTGCTACCTCATGGCCCTATGCCACTTAAAGAATGGATTGACAGACTTCCCTGGTAGTCCAGTGGCTAAGACTCCATGCTCCATTCAGGGGGCCCAGGTTCGATCCCTGGTCAGGGTACTGGGTCCCCCTAAGAGTTCTCCTGCTGCAGCTTAAAAAGATCCTGCATGCCACATCACAGATTGAAAATCCCACATGCTACAGCTAAGACCCAGCACAGCCAAATAAATAATTTAAAAAGAGAAAAAGCAACTCTGAAAATACACTGTTTTTAAAAAGAAAGGAGAAGAACGTATTGAACTGTTTGGGGACAGATACTTAGAAATATGATGTGATGCAGTGGAAGTTGACACAACATTGTGGATCAACTATACTTCAAATTAAAAAAGAAAGAAGATGAGTCACAAATGGAAGCCAAAATACAATTTTAAAAAATTTAGTAGTTACATTAAAAAGGTTTAAAAACAGATTAACTATAATAATATCTTCTTTAGTCTAATGTATACACAGTATTATCCTTTCAACATGTGATCAATATGAAAATGTCAGTGAGATATTTTACATGCTTTTTTTCATACCAGGTCTTCAAAATCTGATGTGCATTTTACACTCAAAGCCTCATTTCATGCACCCGTGTGTCTGGGGACTGGGTCTGTTTTCTCTGGTCAGTCCCACAACCGGGGGAAACAGCTGGAACATCAGGTGTGCAGCTGTGGAGTCACTCACCAGAAAATGCGTCTGGAGTTTTGGCAAGTCAGCGTTGAAAACAGGAAGCTCTGTTTTGCTTTATAATGGTTTCCAAATAATAGTGTGAAATCAGCTTTTTTTCTGACTGTTGGGAAATTACGGAGCACGTTTGTTGGCACTGATGTTTTTGTATTTGCTGTATAATGCTGAGTCCAGAGGGCCTCAGGGGCCCTTCTGTGGCGTTTGTTGGCTGTAGGCCTGGCTTCACAGACCTTTCAGACCCCCTCCCAACCCCCAAGGATACCCCCTCAAACACCCAGATGCTGAGATGCTGGGAGTCACAGGGCTCAGGTCTGTACTGATGGCTTCAGGACGCTCATGCCAGCAGCTTGCTGCGTGGCAGCAAAGATTTTGTTAAAGACTTTTTAAGTTTGTGTCTTTGTACCTCGACTGCAGGCACCACTAACCTTATCTCTGTCGCTAGTGGTTAAAACTCCCATTTTTAGGATTCCACACAAATAAAACGGTAATGGCTGCACTTGGCTGACGTTCACCTGTGTTGCGTGCGCATCGGTTGCTCTTTTGCTGGGGGCGCGTGTGTTGCGTCTGCACTATGGCGTCCTGCCATACATGGTTGATGCATAATGTTTAGGCTCTAATGTGTTTTGTCTGCTCTAAAGAAAGCCGCTTGGAACATTCGTGGACAGGTTTTGTGTGGTGTGTGCCCAGGAGCGGAGCGACTGGTTGTGCAGAAGGTCTGAGCACCTGCTCAGCTGCTTTGCAAAGTGGTTCTGTCTCACTGTCCTCCCCGAAACCTGTGCGATTTTCACTTGGTGGTGTCAGTCTTTTTAATTGCAGCAACATGAGGGTGTAGTGTGTTTCCTCACAGTTAAAACTTCATTCCCCTGTCCCAGCTAGATAGCAGGAGGGCCCCTCCCCATCTCCTCACCCCTCCCACCCCCAGGTGTAATCTCTGAAAAGGTCTGTAAACATCTGACAGATGTCCCCTGGGGATTGGGGGTTACACTGGAAATGTTACTTTAAATGGAAAAAGTGTCTTTGCGGATGTGATGAAGGACTTCGAGACTGCCCTGCCATCGTAAGTGTCCTTATAAGAGGAGTCAGAGGAGATTTGACCCAGACAGATAAGACACCAAGCCACTGACTGTGAATACAGGAGAGGGGCCCTGAGCCAGGGAGGGTGAGTGGTGCTGGTGGCCTTCAGAAGCTGGAACCATGGTCCCCCTGCCTCTGAATGGAGCAAGGCCCTGCTGACACCCCGATTTCACACTGCGAGACTCACTTAGAACTTCTGGCCTCCAGGACTTTAAGAAAATAAACCACTGTTGTTTTAAGTCACTAAGTTTGTGGTAATTTGTGACAGCAACCACAGGAAACCAGTATAGTTACTGCAAGAAATAAGCCTTAAGTGAATGGGGAGATGCACGGTGCTCATGGTGGAGGACTCAGTGTTGCTGAGATGTCTGTCTTCCCCAGACTGATCTGTATGTTCATCATGATCCCAGTTGATATCACAGCAGGGTTGTTTGTTGTTGTTGTTTTTAATGGAAATTGACAAACTCATTCTAAAATTTGTTGGAAATGCAAAGGATTTAGAATAGTCAAAAGTTCATCCGAAAAAGAACAAGGTTAGGGAACAAGCACTACCCAACCTCAAGGCTAATCCAAAGTGTGCTGGCATAAAGATAGATCAAAGGGACGGAGTAGAGTCCAGAATTGACCTGTGTGTGCACAGACAACTGATCTTTTATCAAAGTGCAAATGCAGTTCAGTGGGAAAAGAGCATCATCTTCAAACAGATGGAACACATGGATATCCATATGCAATAGAATTGAACTTTAAAACTTCACACTATGTGTGAAAATTAACTCAAAATGGATCCTAGAACGAAATGTAGAACTTAAAACTGTAAAAATTCTAGAAGAAAACTTAGGAAAAAAAATCTTTACATCCTTGGGTTAGGCAAAAAAGTTCTCAGATAAGATACCAAAATCACAATTAATAAGAGGAAAAAAATGGGTCAATTGGAATTCAAGAACGTTGGAAACTTCTTTGAAAGACATTGTTAAGAGAAGGAAAAGACAGGTCAGGGGAATGGGAGAAAATATTTGCAGATAATTTCTGATAAAGGGCTTGTGCCCAGAGCTCTGTAGGGCTCTCAAAGCTGAATGATAAGAAAATAAACGTCCCCCCAAAAAATGGGCCAATGATTTGAATAGATGCCTCATCAAATAAGGTATATGGATGGCAAATTAGTTCAGCGTGGTTCGCCATCAGAAAAATGTTACATCCTCAGTGAGATACCAGTGCAAACCTGTCAGCAGGTCCAGAATAAAAAGGCTGGCCATCCCACGTGTTTTTGCAAGAATGTGGAGCAACGGGAACTCACACTGCTGCTGGTGGGAACTCAAATGATCCAACCACTCTGGAAAACAGTTTAGCAGATTTTTTAGAAGCTGTCCATTCAACTGCCTTTTCATCCAGTCATCCCCTCCGGGTGTTTACCTGAGAGAAACAGAAGCCTAGAGACTTAAACCCAGATGCTCGCCACATAAACTAGGAGCAGCCCGCATCCAACAGGCAAAAGGGAAAACAGCTGTAGTTCAGAGCGAACAGATGGTACTGAGTGCAAGAAACCAGCAAAGACTGCATGACTCGGTGAAATCCTGGTAAACACAAGTAATTTACTTGTGATAGCAAGCCAATCAGAGAATCCCCTGGTGGTCCAGTGGTTACAATTCCACACTTCATTGCCAAGGGCCAGGGTCTGATCCCTTTTTGGGGAACTAAGATCCTGAAAGCAGTGTGTGCCCGCCCCCCAAAAAAGCAAGTTAGCAATTGCCTGGGGGAGGGAGGTGGGAAGCTCACCCCGGGGGACGGACAAGGGCACAAGGAAGCTGGGGATGGGGTGGTTGGGTGTGTAAGCTTTGGTCACATTCATCAAACTTTAAATATGTACCATGTGTTGCGTGTTGATCATGCACAACAAAATTGTAAGTCATTGGAGTCGTCCCTCATGCAACTAAGGGAAGACGTTAGTGGGCAGCCAGGTTTGTAGTCTGGAGCTTGGGGTCAATTAGAGATGAGTGGTCATTGCTGATGGGCTCCTGGGTGCGAATGCCTGTGGCTCAGGGCTCGGGAGCACTTGCCACTGGGGGACAGGGCAGAGCTGGAGGTCTGAGAATGGGGTGGACCTGTCCTGGACTGAATGCCCATGTCCTCCATCCTTGTCTTGAGGTCCGGAACCCTCAATGTGATGGGACTAGGAGACGGGGCCTTTGGGAGTGACTGGGGTCAGCTGAGGCCGTGAGGGTGGGTCCTGTGATGGGATCAGACGCCAGAGCTCTTGCTGCCATGTGGGGCCACACGGAGAAGGCCGCCTGCAGGCCAGGAAGAGGCCCCACCAGACCGGGCCCTGAGCTGTGGTGTGAGTCGCCATCCGCGTGAGCCTCTCAGCAGCTGCAGCCAAATGAAGTGGCGCAGGGGAGCAGGGCCTGTGTGTACTATCCAAACGTTCAGCTTGGTGGTCTCCGGGCCGAGTGTGTGTTGTCAGAATCAGGAGCACACGCCGGTCACTCTAAGCCAGTGCCGTGGCTGGACACGGCGCCCAAGCTCAGAGGTGTGGGTAGGCATGGCTGTAACCAGGCCCAGCATGGGGACCCTAGCCCTCCTCCCAGGGCCTTGCCTGAGACACCCTCACCCGCTGAGGCTGCTGCACTGCCGCGCGGGGGAGCTTGTGTTCTGGGCTGAGAAGGGTGGGCCCGGTGCCCGCCCTGCGCCCCTAATGAAGGCGGAAGTGAGCTGACTTCAGTACTGCCGCTGCTGCTAAGTTGCTTCAGTCGTGTCCGACTCTGTGTGACCCCATAGACGGCAGCCCACCAGGCTCCCCGTCCCTGGGATTCTCCAGGCAAGAACACTGGAGTGGGTTGCCATTTCCTTCTCCAATGCAGGAAAGTGAAAAGTGAAAGGGAAGTCGCTCAGTCATATCCGACTCTTTGCGACCCCATGGACTGCAGCCTACCAGGCTCCTCCGCCCATGGGATTTTCCAGGCAAGAGTACTGGAGTGGAGTGCCATTGCCTTCTCCAGACTTCAGTACAGGAGTCTTCAATTCCTGCAAATCTCCCTTGCAGGTGGTGGGCTTGCCCTCAGGGTCCGCCTGCCCAAGGCTGTGGGATGCATGTTGTCTATGTGTGTAGGCGTGTGCGTGTGTGAGGGGCTTGTCTGGGTTGAAGGCTCTCTGCCCAGAGTCCAGGGCAGAGAGAGGCAGATGTTTGGGTCTCCCTGGAGACCCCTTTGCTCCTGGGTGCTGCCTCCTTCTCCCTCCCTGCCTCAGACTCAGTGCAGGCAGTACAGCGAGGGAGGGAGGGGGGCCCAGTCCCTTTTTTATTTTCCCCACATCCTTCGTGCCCCAGGGTGTCAAGGGAAAGAGCCCTGTGTTCTGGTCTCTAGTTATTGTTGGCAGAACCTCCATGGCCCAGGCCAGGTGTTGTGGCTACAGGCAGGGCGAATCCCAGAAAGCCAGGAACCCCTCTCCACTCCTTGTGGGCTGGCAGGACCAGCCTGAGCTCGTGGGAGCAGTGGAGGCAGAATCGTGACCATGCCAGGGAGCTGGCCCTGAGTCCTGCTGACCTGCTTGACCCACACTGGGGCCTGGCCATGTTTCACATCCAGGAACACGTGACCTGAGTGCAGGAAGTGGCCACAACAGGCCATTCATTGAAGAAAGGGTTGTTTTTCTTCTAAGACAGTTTTGCTCAAGGTTTCTTATAATGAGTCCCTGGGGTTTTAGAGGTGGGATATGCTCATTAAGCCTACAACACCTTCTCCCGAGGGCTCCACGGCTCCCGTGGTCAGGGGCTGATCTGGACAGGACCTCAGCCCCCTGCTCTGCTGCAGGACAAGGAAGGGGCACCCACTGGCAGCCTCAGGTGACAGACGGGGGCACCTGTACACAGAGGGGCTCACACGCTACACTTCACACACCAGGTTAAGACACGACATTCCTTCACCTACACACAATTCAAACAGTGACTAGAACTGATGACTGGCAAATTTCTAAGAGGATTGTTAAGACCCTCACGAGTTCTGTCTTGCTGGAAACCACATTTAAAACTCAGAACCCACACGTCAGCAGCCGCTCCACTTCTTAAGCCCACGGTGGGGTGGGGTGCAGGGGGGATCCCATGTCAATCACCAAGCCCTAGTCACCACAGCAGCCTCGCCCCTTCCCTATATCACCAAAGAGAAAGTTCCACAAACAGGTTCCCCCAGCCACCTGTGGTCGGTGAGGCTCCTGAGTGAGCAGAAAGCTTGAGAGGCGGGGGCTAGGCAGGGAGTAGTCTCTGGTGGAAGTGTCTCGAAGCAAAAGTGCAGAAGACAGGCTTGCTCGGGGCTGAGCGAGCTTGGCAGGTGAGGGCTGCGTGGAAGGGGTGGGCTGTCCCAAGTGACTGTCTGCTGCTGGGTGTTCACAAACCACGTACAAGTACAGAAGAAACTTGTCCCAGGCACAGAGCGTGGGGGTCTGTCCGTCCCATTCTGTTCCAGCTTAGCTTCTGGGCGTGACTCCCTGTCCCCAAGACGTGCTCACAGCCTCACACTGTCCCTGATTTGGGTGCAGGTCGGGCCTGACGTCAGGCAGGTTCTCACAGAGTCCATGGCACAAGTGCAGACTTTATAACCTAGTAGAAATAAAGAGCTCGGAGCCCCCAAGCCCAGCCACCCCCAGTCAGGCAGACAAAGCCCCCGTGGTGGACACGCAGCTCCTCTCTGTCGTCGCTCTTCCTTTCAGGCGTTCCTTTGCATTAGGGTGTAGGTGAAGCTCGATCAGGGAGTGATTAGAGCACAGCCCCAAGGAGCTGGGGTGGGGATCCCCCCTGCCTGTCCGCCTGGGGAGCCGGACACCACTGATCTGCCTCTAGAGCCACTTGACCTTTGTACTGACAGGGAAGGGCCATGCACGGTTTATCACTTTCTGAGTGACTTTCTGGGAGATAACCCGAGGGGTTGTGTGACAACTGTTCTTCTCTGTTAATTGTGTCGGTGCTAATTGTTTCCAGGTGTTTACCTCCAACGGCCCCACCGTGATCATGCCCACCTGGTTCTGCTCCCGAGCCTGGTTCGCCCACGTGGGCCCGTTTGATGAGGGCGGGCGGGTAAGTGTGGTCCATGGATCCCTCCTCTGGGCACGCGGGGAGGGGCTTTCAGGGCCTTCCCGGCGCTCCCTGGGGCTGCGTGTGGGTGCTGGGCCTCCCCGGGAGCAGCAGGTTTCTGTGTGAAGACCATGGGCGTCTGCTCTGGGCTCACACCCACGCGGCCACCTCATCCTGGTTTAAGGGCTGTTTGTGGGAAAACGCAGGACACGGGCAGTGCCGCCCTGCCACCCTGGGCGGCAGTGGGAGAGGAGCGCCCCTCGCTCCCCTGAGGGTGGCGGCCCCGGAGCACCGGGGGCGAGCTGGCCTGGGCCTCCCCCGCAGGGCAGGACCCACGCTGGCCTCTGGCTTAGAAACGGGGACACAGACCCCGACCTTCTGTCCCTCCTCGACGGCCTTAGAGGGAACACTCCGACGGAACACTCGGTCAGAAGGTAAATCAAGGTTGATTAGTTTGCTTTCCTTTAAGTCTCCTTAAATTGGCTTTGAGACGTGTGTTCTGGTCTCGTGGTGGATGGAGCCCGTGGGCCAGACGTGTTAACGCCCATCAGGCCAGAAGGTGGGGGTGACGCAGGCCCAGGCTCACCATCTGCCCCAGGACCTTGGCCCCCGTCCAGCCCGCTCACAGTCTTCTCTCCACTTTGGAGGGGACTGTCACCCACTGCCAGGGGCCCAGGGGATCCTTGGCTTGGGGCCCCCTCCTCCCGGACCCCACCCAGCATTTCTCTGACCACCCCCCAGGGAGAGGCCGGCTCCTCAGTTGCCCCCTGCGCTGGACCCTGGCCAGACAGTCCCTCCCATAACTACCCAGACATGCCCTCCGTGCTGGTCTTGCGTGTACAAACCAGGGGCCCAGCCCGCCTGTCCTCAGGACTGGCCAGACTGGGGAATGTCTGCGCCTCAGCTCCACTGGCCTTCCCTGTCCTCGAGGGTCTCGTGAGCGCGTAGCCACACTCTGCCCAGGGACTCCCACTGGGGGCTGCAGGGGGCCAAGGCCAGAGAGATGGCGGAGTGTCCTCTCTGCCAACAGATTCTCCTTGAAATCAAAGCATGGGGGGAGCAAAGGGACACACCATGAGTCTCCCCACCACTAAGCAGGTGCTGCAAAAGCCGCTCTCACTGGTGCTGAGTCCAAGCACCTGTTCTCATTCCTCTGCGGCAAGTAGCTCCAAGATGGTCATCAGGAGGCATTCCCTAAATTGCAGCCATGACCAACTTCAGGACGGGAAGTGCGTCAGGCCTCTTAGCACAAGTTAATTCTTCCTGGAGAGACAGCTGCGGAAGGAAAGAAAGTCCATCCCTCTCTTTGTACAGGAATCGGGGCTCAGGGACCAAGGACCTGGGCTGGGCTGGGGCCGTGGCTGCAGCAAGTGAGGGATGTGGCATGAGGAGGGGGTCACAGATGGCCGTGAAGCCCACCTCCAGGTGAGGACATGAGGTGTTTCCTGGTTCCTTCAGGCCCTCCCCCAAGAAAACAGGTTGAGCTGAAGAGTTCTTTGTGGAATGCATTTGAGGGAGCACCATGTGCTGGGGGCTGGTCCTCAGCTGGTTGTCCCAGTCCGGGAGGCTGCAGCTCTCACCCAGAAGGGAAGAACAGGGAACTGGAGCCGCCGGGACAGTTGAGGTGCTAAAGGTCCCAGAGCAGGATGGGATAAACGAGGACGAAGCAGGCATGAGCTGAGCCCACAAGGTGCTCAGGTCTTAAATCCGGAAGATGCACTCCCAGAGTGAGGTGGAAGGGAGGAGGAGAGTTGGAGGAGGGCGCGGGACGGCACCCAGCTTGAGGGGTCTGGATGTTCCCAGGAGACAACTGTTTCAGGCCCTTAAACCAAAAAGAAAGTGACCAAAATGGTGTTTGTTGGTTCAGAACAGAGCTCTTCTGAGGGCGGGGATGGCCCGGAGTGGGTCGTGGTTGCTCAGAAGAGCTGCTACCCGGCACGGCAGACACTTTTCAGAAGTGCCTTTGCACCCGTTGGAAAGATCCTCAGGCTTGGAGTCGCCGTGTGGCTTATGAGCTGCCACCCCCTCTCTGGAGGTGGGGGCCCCAGGCTCCTTTGCATTTTAGCCATTCTGACTGGAGTTGTGTGGTTTCCTGTTGTATTTTAGTCTACATTTTCTAGATGACTTACAATGTTGAGCAATTTTTCATGTGCGGATTGGCTGCTCCTATGTTTTATGCAGCATCCAGTTTTTTTGCCCGGTTTTGGGTGGAGCATCTTATTTATGTGGCCAGGGAGGTCTCAGTTGCGGCACACAGGATCTACCATCTTTGTTGAAGCACGTGGGATCTTTAGTTGCAGCACTCAGACTCTGTGGGATCTAGTTCCCTGAACAGGGATCGAACCCAGGCCCCTGCATTGGAAGCCTGGAGTCTTAGTCGCTTGATCTGATGCTTCCAGCGCAGGGGGCCTGGACCGCCGGAGAGATCCCTGTGGAGTCGTCTTGTTGAGGTGTTGGTGTTCCGGGTCAGATGCGTGCTCGTGGGTATTTCCGCCCATCCTTGGTCTCTGTGTTCTGGGATCTTCCCTCACTCCCACCTATGCTCGCCCCGGTTCTGTCCCGAGGATGTCAGGGCAGCGAGGCTGGGCGTCCACCTCTGTTTTGTGGGTGTCATCTCCCTGCCCCAGCACCCCCCGCTCTGAGCCTGGGCCTCACAGGTGCTGCAGAGGTTGGCCTCTCAGACACCCAAAGCCAGAAGCTGGCATCTTCTCTCGTGCCTTAGAAACCTCTCTTGGTATCAAAGAAAGTTTGTATTTTGTCATCTCTGTATCGAATGCCCTTAATTCCATATGCTCTTCTTAAACCTTTCCTGCTCAGCTTTTTGTGTTTGTTTTTGAAAGTATTCTGACTCCTACCTGTTGCTTGAATGGCAGTCAAGCCTATTCCCTCTCTCTCTCTCCTGATTTTGATGTGGGATTTCTGCTCACATCAGAAGGTGGGCCCCATGCTGAGTCCCCAGGTGCCTGTCCGAGTCCCTGGACTCAGCCTCACACGTCAGGCTTCCCCACGTCTGAAGGGCCATGGCGTTCCTTGTTCCTGCACATTGACGCTGTGGTTTTGGACACACAAAGGAGGGATGGACTGCACAGAAAACCCTGGGCCACACCTTCCCTCCTGTCCTAAGGACACAGCTCCCCATTGCCTCTCTCTGCCTGACACTCCTCAGACTCACCTGGAGGCAACAGCGGAATTCCCCCCTTGTTGTTAAAGACTCTTGGTTTCACTGGGTTCCGACGTGATCTGGTTCCGATGTGGGAACCAGGTCTGCTCTTATCTCTTTTTGGCTTATAGTTTTAAGTTTTAGCTGTCCGCTGTTGCTGTGGTTTTCTATTTCAATATTCATTATACATTGGCTAGATTTTCTTTGTCTTCCATTTCAACAACTCTCTCTTAAACCCTTTTTTATTATTTAATTTTCTTAATCTTCACTTTCTTGTTTATTTTCCTACGTTTCTTCAGTGCCCCTTATTTTTATTCAGATCTGTTTTCCCTGGAGAACTAATTTCGTCTTCATTTCTCACATAATTTTTGTCTTTTTCTTCTATTTCTATTTTGAGTTCAGTCAATCCTCTCCTATTTAAAAGGTTTATTGGGGTATAATTCGTATAATTCACCTGTTAAATGTGCAGTTCAGTGTATTTCAGCACATTCACGGGGATGTACAACCATTACCACTGTCTGATGTTACGAAAGAGCTTCGCCTCCCAGAGAAGCCCACCTGCGGTCACGCCCCCAGCCCAGGCTAGTCCCCCCTCCTCTGTCTTTGCACGCACTCTTTGCACGGGTCCAGCTCTGTTACGGAATTTCTGGTTCAAGATGGCCTGCCCCTTTCTCAAGCCTTGTGGAGGACGTGTGATTTCACGTGGAGAGTTGTTCACAGAATTTTTTTCTCCTTGATTTTTGGTGGTGATGTTTTTGTTTGGGGTGCTTGTCTGTTCACAGAAGTGTTTTTCTGTTTCCTGTCACGCTGGCTTTGTGTAGCCTCTGTTCACAGGACTCCTGCCCCAGGGTCACCCCTTGTGTGACCCCAGGGAAGTACAGCAGCGTTGAGGGCAGGAAGGGGAGGAGAGTGTGTCTCCTGCTTCTCCCGTTTCATCCCACAGGACCCTCATCCCCTTTCTCCACACCTCCGAGGGCACACGCCCTTCCACACCCCAAGAGCCCCCAGGGCAGGGGTGACTCCCCCAATCTTCTCAGGCCCCTGTCCCCACGGAGGACTGGGCCTCAGGACCTGGTTTTCCACCTTCTCTGGCTAAATTCTCAGCTGTCTCTCTGCCAGAAATAAGAAAACTCTGGGGTTGAGTTCCTACTGGTCATGAGCAGAGAGGACATCCTCTCTCCTTCCTAAATCTATAAAGCGCAGAGTTACAATGTGCTCTTGAAAGGTGCCTTTGAAAATGCAGAAAATTAGCAAAAGGAAGAATATACAAATCACCGGTGAGCCCATCACCACACATCTGCTCTGAACTTTTGTGTGGGGTCCTTTTGTCTTTCTTTAACTGTGGACGACTTTTAGCTGAGCTGCAAACTTTTTCTTTTCTTAATTTTGGCTGCACTGGGTCTTCATTGCTGCTTGCCGGCTTTCTCTGGGTGGGGTTAGTGGGTGCTCCTCTCTAGTTGCAGTGCGCGTGCAAGCACAATTGTGAAAGCTGACTTTTAACATTCTGATATAAATCCTTTCATGACTTGTGGTCTTTGTGAAAACACTTCAGTCACCACAGTGGTCCATCAAGTCACGGAATGACTCAGCAGCTGATGCTGGAAGTGAGGCTGTTTGCACGGCTCCTGCGTCACTTTCCTATGCGGCCTGCTGCCCCGTCAGTCTCTCGTGTGTTGAGACCCCCTGGCAGCGATTCCCTGGGCAGGGGTGGCTCTGTGTGGGGACCGATGCGGCGCTCAGTGTGGCAGCTCAGAAGTGAGCCCAGTGGGCTGCCCACAGGGTGGCTCTCAGGCCTGAGCCAGGAGGTGGCAGAATTCATGGCCGGGTGATCACAGACAAGGGGCATCAGTTCATCACAGACCCCAGAGGCTGGGTGCATAGGGCCCAGTCCGGGGATACACTTGGGCCAAGAAGCTGGCCAGAAGTGGCCAGGAGTCCCCTCTCTCCCCAAGGGTAACGGCCACGGGGCTCTACCAGGGCGTCGAGACCTCAGAGGCCAGCCATGCCACCTTCCCCTCAGGGTAGATGAGCTGGGTGAGCAACATTGGCTCTACCGGGAACAGTCAGCCCCACTGTGGTGCTGGCGCTGCCCTGACCTGAGCTTGGGCTGAAGAGGCAGAACAGGCTGGGGCCGGCGCACAGCAGCCTGTGCACTGTGGGGAAACCAGCCTCTGCCCGGAGCAGGGGTCCTGGCAGCTTGCCCAGCTGTTGCTGGGCTCTGCTCACCAGTCACGCCCTGGGTGACCCCCTGTCCAGACCCTCTGCTTTCTTGGTTTTCACCTTGAACTCAAGGAAGTGAAGGAGCTGCGATTGTTATCCCCGTCAGGACTGAGGTCCCCCAGCCCCGGACTGACCAGCAGGGCAGCTGCAGCCCCGCCAGCCAGCCCTGATCTGAGCCCTTCTCCAGACAAGGGTGGGAGGCCTGGGTTCTCACAGGATAGGAGGACCCCATGGGACCCTGCAGACCCTCAGAGCAGTGTGCCCGTCAACAGGGAGGGGGCAGTGGGGTCCAGGGTCCAGTTGGAGGCCGTGAGTGAGAGTGACTACAGGGCTTGGGTCTACTCCTCGGGCACCTTCTTGTCCCAGAGCCGCCTCTTATGGTCACGTTTGCCGAGCTCTGGCCATGAGCTGGGGGCAGCTGGATGTGTTGTTTTCCAGCTGAGGCCTCACCGGTCAGGCTGGGCTCAAGTGTGGGGGCCCCAGGCCGACCTCCATCTCCCGTTGCCTGAACCAAGGCTCTGTTCTGAGTGGATACATGTTTCTTCATCTTGCAGGGTGTCCCTGAGGACCTGCTGTTCTTCTACGAGCACCTGAGGAAGGGCGGCGGGGTCGTCCGTGTGGACCAGAGCCTCCTCCTGTACCGCTACCACCCTGGCGCGGCCACACACTCCGTCCTCGAGTACGTGGTCCTGGGGTCCAGACTGGGTGGGGTGGGGGGACCCAGTCAGGTCTCTGCCCCAAGGTGGGGACCTGGGAGCGTGGCTGACACCAGAGCCCATGGCCTCCCAGGAGGGAGGTCATCCCCAGTCTGTGGACCAGCATTTTCCTCAGGATCAAGGCTAAGTGTCTGCTCTCACTTTTATTATTTATTTCAGTTGCTTTGGGTCTTTGTTGCTGCATAGGCTGTCTCCAGTTGCAGCGAGCAGGGCCTGCTCTCTAGCTGCGCCTCATTGTGGTGGCTTCCCTTATTGCAGAGCGCAGGCTCTGGGCCCTTGGACTTCAGTAGTTGCGGCTCAAGGTCTCTAGAGCATGAGCTCAGTAGTTGTGACACGGGGCTTAGTTGCCCCGTGGCACATGGGATTGTATTTCCTGGACTGAGGATCAAACCCGTGTCCCCTGCATTGGCAGGCAGATTCTTAACCACTGGACCATGGCTCAGTGGGTAAAGAATCTGCCTGCAATGCAGGAGACACAGGAGACGTGGGTTCGATTCCCTGGGTCAGCAAGATCCCCTGCAGGGGGCATGGCAACCCACAGCAGTGTTCTTGCCTGAAAAATTCCATGGGCAGAGGAGCCTGGCAGGCTACAGTCCAAAGGCTGGACACAACTGAGCAACTGGGCACACACAGAATCCACATGTGGATGTTGTCTGTGGGTCCTGTTCTCACTTGATTTGAGCTGAAAGGACTCAGAATGAGCCCAGCGCACCACTGATGTGATGACAGGTGGGCTGGGGGCATCCTCTTCCTTCTCTGCCCACCAGGGGGAGGCCGGCTGGGGCAGAGGTTGGGTCATCCCCTACGAGGCCATCGCAAAGGCCGGCCCCTCCTTGTCGTGGCTCACGGCCTCCCAGGTTCCAAAGCTGGAGGTCAACTGCCAGGGGTAGGGCAGGGGAGGCGCCCGAAGTGCAGGCTGGGTGAAGACGAGCGAGCTGTGTGTTTCTTTCTTTAGTTTGAACTCTGTGCATGTGCACATGTATGTTTGTGCAGGTGTGTGTGAGTGTTTTGTTTCAAACCACCACAAGTGTGGAGACACTCGGTGCTACCGTGATGCTGCTCACTTGGGGACAGAGAGGAGTGGAGCCCTGAAACAGGTCTGTGATCAGGGCATCTTCTGAGTGGAAAGAGCGTGAGGCAAAGACATGCATTTGAGTTTCTGGACACAGAGGAGACTCTTTTCTTCCCCAGAGGGTATGAGACTCGTTGGAAGGCATGGCCGCTCAGCTGCTGTCCAGAGAGGTCTCCTGCCCACTGTCACAGCGGGCGTGATGCTGATTGGAGAATGTGTTGTGGGGGGATCACAGATTGCAGTATTCATATTCATTTGGGAGATCTTTGAACTTTTGCAGGGGCGCTATTCCTTACTGAAGCTTAGCTTCTTTGTTTTCCAGCTTTAAGCAAAAGAGCTTGATTTCTCTTGTCTTTTGATAAATCTGAATTTTGATATAGTAGCTCTAGTGAAGCATCATAGGGAGTTTATTGTCATGAACTTGACTCATTGTAAGTGTGATCTGCACACATGGGGTGAAGGTCTAGGGGGACATAAGAGTCCTAAATGTGTATATCCCTAATCACAGAGTTTCAAAATACACAGGCAAAAACTGGTAGAAATAAAGGGAGAAGTAGACAAACCCACAGTTACAGTTGAAAATTTTAATATTCGTATCTCAGTAATTGTTAGAAGTTGGGAAGTCTGAGGATCAGAAGATTTGAGCAACACTGTTAATTAGCCAACATAACAGTAGACATTTAAGGAACACTATAGAAAGAAAGCTGGAATCAAGATTGCTGGGAGAAATATCAATAACCTCAGATATGCAGATGACACCACCCTTATGGCAGAAAGTGAAGAAGAACTAAAAAGCCTCTTGATGAAAGTGAAAGAGGAGAGTGAAAAAGTTGGTTTAAAGCTCACCATTCAGAAAATGAAGATCATGGCATCCGGTCCCATCACTTCATGGGAAATAGATGGGGAAACAGTGGAAACAGTGTCAGACTTTATATTTTTGGGCTCCAAAATCCCTGCAGATGGTGATTGCAACCATGAAATTAAAAGACGCTTACTCCTTGGAAGGAAAGTTATGACCAACCTAGACAGCATATTCAAAAGCAGAGACATTACTTTGCCAACAAAGGTCCATCTAGTCAAGGCTATGGTTTTTCCAGTGGTCACGTATGGATGTGAGAGTTGGACTGTGAAGAAAGCTGAGTGCCGAAGAATTGATGCTTTTGAACTGTGGTGTTGGAGAAGACTCTTGAGAGTCCCTTGGACTGCAAGGAGATCCAACCAGTCCATTCTGAAGATCAGTCCTGGGTGTTCTTTGGAAGGAATGATGCTAAAGCTGAAACTCCAATACTTTGGCCACCTCATGCGAAGAGTTGACTCATTGGAAAAGACTCTAATGCTGAGAGGGATTGGGGGCAGGAGGAGAAGGGGATGACAGAGGATGAGATGGCTGGATGGCATCACTGACTCGATGGACGTGAGTCTGAGTGAACTCCAGGAGTTGGTGATGGACAGGGAGGCGTGGCGTGCTGCAGTTCTTGGGGTTGCAGAGAGTCAGACACGACTGAGCGACTGAACTGACAGAAAGAAAATGAAATTGCTCAGTCATGTCTGACTCTTTGTGACCCCATAGACTGTAGCCTGCCAGGCTCCTCTGTCCATGGGGTTTTCCAGGCAAGAATACTGGAGTGGGTTGCCATTTCCTTCTCCAGGGGATCTTCCTGACCCCGAGATCAAGCCCGGGTCTTCTGTATTGCAGGAAGACGCTTTACCATCTGAGCCACCAGGGAATCTACAAGGAACACTAAACTCCAGAATATACATACTTTTAAAGTACAAGATAGACATTACTTTGGGCCAGTAAGCAAGTCTGAACACGTTTCAAATGATTGAAATACTGGGTATGTTTTATAAATTAGAAATCATTAAGACATCTTGAATATCCAAAATATTTGGAAATTAAGCAACCAAGGGAAAAAAATCACAAGGATACTAGGGGGAAATTTTAACTAATGACAAAACAGTGTGTAAAAGTTTGTGGGATTTGGCTAAAGCAGAGTTTTACAGTAAAGTTTTATGGCTTTAAAAGCTTATGTTATTAAAGAAAAAAGCAATTATCTAAGTCTCCACGTTTAAAAGTTACAAACTAACAGCAAAGTAAACTCAAATAGAAGAAAAGGAATAAAGAAGGTAAAACTGAAAATGGATATCAATAGGAAAAATATGAGTAAAACCAGGAATTGATTTGAAATAAAATCAGTGCAATTGAAAAACCTCTCACAAGATTGATTTTTAAGAGAACACAGATTGCCAGTATACTGAGAATTAAAGAGAGGACATCACTACAGATCCAAGAGATACTTAAAGTATAAATAATAATTAAAATTAGATTAGTAATTTTAAAACTTTTCATAAAGAAAAGCCAAGCCAGATGGCTTTACTGATATATTCTATCAAAAATGTAAGGGAGACTAATACTAACCTTACGTGAATTCTTTTAGGAAATAGAAGAGGAGAAAGATCTATTGGGTGTTGGGAGGGAGGAGCTTCACACTTACTCCCTAAGACCAGCATGACTCTGAAGTTTAAAATGCTACAAGAATATTATAGGAAAATAAAATTACAGACCAATATCCCTTATGAGAATAGGTGCAAAAAATCATTCACAAAATATTGCCAAGTCAAATTCAGAAATATATAGGAAAGGATAATGCATCATGAATACAAGTCTGGTTTAACTCTCCAAAATCAGTTTGATTTCCTACAGTAACAGAATAAAGGATAAAAATCACACAGCCCAATAGATGCAGAAAAAACATTTAACAATTCAATATCCCTTTATGGTTTTTTAAAAAAATCTCAGCAAACTAGAAATAGAAGGAAACTTTCTCAGTCTGATAGTATCTACACAAACCTATAACTAACCTTATATTTAATAATTAAGGACGGAAAGCATTCCCTTCTAAGATCAGGAGGAAGCGATCTCCTGATTGTTCCTCTCACTACTTCTATTCAACATAGTAAGGGAAGTCAGTGCAGTAAGATCAGGAGAAGAAAAGATACAAGCATTAGGAAGTGGAAGGAAGACGGCATCATTTGTATCAATAGATGGCATGATTGTGTCTCATAGGAAATCAAAACCAATAACATAGTCTTCCAAGATACAAATTTATAGACTTGGAATAAAACAATTGAAAAAAAAATGCAGTTTAAAAAATGTACAGTGACATCAGTGATATAATATTTTTAAGTAAGTGTAACAAAGTATAGCTCTAGCTGCTAAAATCCATTCCAAAAAATGCTGAGGGAAATTAAAACCTATACAATAGATTAATGGAGAGAGATACCACGTTCATGGATTGGAAGATTCATTATTGGTTTTTTTTTACTTTACTTTTGGCTGTGCTGGGTCTCGGTTGCTGCATGCAGGCTTTATCTAGCTGTGGCGGGTGGGGGCTGCTCTCTAGTCGCCATGCACAGGCTTCTTGCAGAGCACGGGGTCTAGGACACGCAGGACTCAGTAGCTGCAGTCTGCACTGTCAAGAGCTCAGGCCCAGAAGCGGCGCACAGGCTTGGTTGCCCCGCGGCCTGTGGAATCTTCCCACACCAGGGGTCGAACCTGTGTCCCTGCATCAGATTCTTAACCACTGAACCATGAGGGAAATCCCAAGACTCAGTATTGTTAACATCAGTTCTGCCCAAATTGATCTGTAGATTCAGTGCAACCCCTGTAAAAGTCCCAGCTGGCTTCTTTGTAGAAACCGATCATCTGATTTTAAAATTCACAAAAAAATCAGAGGACCCAGACTGGCCTAAATAATCTTGAAAAGAGCAAAATTTGAGGATCCATTGTGCCTGATTTTAAGACTCACTCTGAAGCTACACCAATCAGGAAAATGTATTAGTAGCATAAATGCAGAAATACATATCAGTGAAGCAGAGCAGAGAGTCGAGAAATAGACTCACTACTGATTTTCAACAAAGTCTCCAAAGGCATTCAATGGAAAAAGAAAAATATTTTGAACAAATGGATATGCATATGGAAAAAAGAACTCACCCCCTTATTGAAGAATTAATTCTAGATGGCTTAGATGTAAAAATAGAAGCAGTTAAACGATAAAGCTTCTAGAAGAAAACATCAGGGAATATCTTCACAACTTTGGGATAGGCAAACATTTGTTAGGACACCAGACTCTTTAGCCATTTAAAACTTGACAAATCGAACTCCAAAGTTAAAAACTTTTTGCTCCTAAAAAGACACCATTAGGAAAATAAGTAGACAAACCATAGACTGGGAGAAAATATTCATAATTTATGTATCTCACGGAGGACAAGTATAGAGAGTATATTAAGAACCTCTACCACCAAAAAATAAAATCTAATAAAAATAAGCAAAATTCTTTTTTTTTTTTAATTTTATTTTTAAACTTTACATAATTGTATTAGTTTTGCCAAATATCAAAATGAATCTGCCACAGGTATACATGTGTTCCCCATCCTGAACCCTCCTCCCTCCTCCCTCCCCATACCATCCCTCTGGGTCGTCCCAGTGCACTAGCCCCAAGCATCCAGTATCGTGCATCGAACCTGGGCTGGCAACTCGTTTCTTACATGATATTTTACATGTTTCAATGTCATTCTCCCAAATCTTCCCACCCTCTCCCTCTCCCACAGAGTCCATAAGACTGTTCTATACATCAGTGTCTCTTTTGCTGTCTCGTACACAGGGTTATTGTTACCATCTTTCTAAATTCCATATATATGCGTTAGTATACTGTATTGGTATTTTTCCTTCTGGCTTACTTCACTCTGTATAATAGGCTCCAGTTTCATCCACCTCATTAGAACTGATTCAAATGTATTCTTTTTAATGGCTGAGTAATACTCCATTGTGTATATGTACCACAGCTTTCTTATCCATTCATCTGCTGATGGACATCTAGATTGCTTCCATGTCCTGGCTATTATAAACAGTGCTGCGATGAACATTGGGATACACGTGTCTCTTTCCCTTCTGGTTTCCTCAGTGTGTATGCCCAGCAGTGGGATTGCTAATTCTTGAATGGACATGACACTTCACAAATAATATATAAATGGCCAATTAGTCCATGAAAAAGGTTTCATCACTATTATCAGAGAAATGAAAACTAACCTCTGCACACCCACTGGAAGGGTTAAAAGGAATGTCTGAAATTCCAAATCACGGGGAGGACGTGGACCACCAGACACATATTCATTGTTCTTGGGAGTGTAAACATGGTGCCTCCTCTCTCGAAAGTTGTTGGACCTTATTTTATTTATTAATACCTGCCCCATTACCCAGGAATTCCATGTCTAGGTGTTTATCCATGAGAAATGAATGAATTGAGCAACAGTTCTCTATTAGCAGCCAAGAGCGGGAGCAACCCAGATGCCGGTCAGCAGGTGATCGATAAGCACCGCTATAACGGAGCACTGCTCAACAACTGATACCTGCCAGACCAGGATTAATGTAAAAAAAAAATATATATATATATGTATATGTATGTATGTATATGATTAGTAAGAGAAACCGGATACAAAAGCACACACACTTCTGCAACAGGCAGAACTAGTCCACAGGGACAAAAACGAGACTGTTCTCCTCAGGGGAGGGAGGTAGCAGAAACTTCCTGGGGTGATGGAGGTGCCCCACCTCTTGATAGGGCTGGGGGTGACCTGGGTACGTGTTTGTCATAACCACCTGACTTGTATGTATACCTAAGCTCCTTGCTCTTATTCTATGTGGATCTCATTAAACATTACCAAACTGTCTGGCAGGTATACCTCAGGGAAGTAACCACGTTCCCACCATCCATAAAACGGAGTTGGAAACGCTGGGTGAATAAAATGCAAAGACAGTTTTTCTGGACACAAGTCTTCTGCAGAGCTGAGAAGTGCTTGGACACCTTAGATGCTCTGCAGGGCTAAGAAATGCCTGGGCCTCTAGGATCTCTTCCACTGTCTCCTGAAGGTTCACGTGTGTGTGTCCTCGTACTAGCTGCTGTGAAGCAGGTGATGTGGAGGCGGGTCTGTGGCGACCCTGGTGGTGGCCCGCCGCGCCTCGCCATGGTGTGCCCGTGTACCTGGGGGCAGCTGTCCGGCCAGATGGCTCGTGCCACACACACCCTCCTCCTGTTCTCATGCGATAAGTCTTTTATGCCAGGACTCTTCTCTTTTCGCAGCGTGAGGCTTTGCCACCCACAGTGTAAAAGAGGTGATCTCATGTTAGTTTCTGTGTCGGATTAAAGTCTTTGAGCAGCAAAACCTCACAGAGCAGCGAGCGCTAATTACACCTTCAGGCTTGTCAATAATTGAACTCCTTCAAAGTCTTTCCCCAAAAGCCCTATGAGAGGCTCCCTGAATCTTGTCCTTTACATTTTAAATTGAGAATGATCAACATTTATATCACTTAACAGTTTCACTATGAAATACTTCCAACAGCCAGAGGCATGGAGGAATCGTCTTTAAGATGAAGTCACCCATTTCCCCAAATCTCCTGCATCTCCCAGGTTCCATTTCCTGGTGTCCCAAGCGGGAAGTTTATTTTCCACAGGACCCATTTCTTTATACTTGGACCACGTGTGATGTCCTCTAACCAGTATACTTTCCCTCTTTAAAAAATGTGATGTTGGCGGCACATTCTGCCTCATTGTTTCTGAAAGTGGCAGGTGCTGGACACCAGGGTGGCCAGGTCTCCCTTGGGCTCCTGTGCCTGGTATCCCCCACATTTCCTGAGCACGTGGACATGAGCCGGGCACGTCTGAGGGCCCATGTGGAGCAAGGAGTGTGACCTTGTCTTCCAGGCTCCTGGGTTCAGCCACTCAGCCAACAGCTGCAGCGCTGCCGCTCCCCCCAGCCTCAACCTGGGCCCCAGACCAGGGGCACTTGTGGGGCGGGCTCTGGGTCAGGGAGGAAGGCCTGGGGTATCACAGGCCTGCCCTCCTGGCTCACACCCCTCACCCACCCCTCACCCCCGCAGGACCACCATCTGGGCCCACCGTGTCCGCTTCCTGGAAGAGCAGGCCCTGCCCCACTGGGCAACCTTCACCATCTGGAACGCGGGCCGGCAGGGCCGCCGGCTCTACCGCAGCCTGACGGCGGGCTCACAGCGCAAGGTGGGGGCCTGCCCCTGCACCACCCCCCGCCCCAGCCCCATCCCTGCCTGTCAGGCAGCACTGCCCCCGCTGCCCCTGAGGCTGTGTGCTGTGTCCTTCCCAGGTGGCTGCCTTCTGCGACGTGGACGAGAACAAGATCAGAAAGGGCTTCTACTGCTACGAGGGCTCTCAGGTGCGGGCCCCCCCTACACCCCCGCCCGGGAGTCACTCACACCACACCTGGCCCACTGCTGGGTGCCATCCCAGGACTTTTGAGTAGACACTACCCAGAACCTTCCTCCTGGGGAAAGGCCATCTGAGCCCAGATAGCTGCCAGGCTTGGCAGAGGCAGCCCCCAGGCTCCCGGGGTCTCTAGGACCCCAGAGGGCCCCTGTGCCTGCCCCCCGCTGCCCCCAGCCCCACTGAAGATGCTATTCACAGGCTTGGGTCTCCGCTGCCTGCCTCGGGAGTCCTGGGGCAGGTGTCGATGGCTGGGCCAGGGTGTTGGGGAGCAGATCCAGTCCTGGGTCCGGCTGTGGCCCTGGTGCCCATCTGAGGGTGTCAAACTGTGAACAGGGCAGCTGTGGGGGAGCAGGGAGCAACACGGGGCAGCCCATGACCCTCCTCTCCTCTCAGGAAAGGCCCAAGCCCCGGATCCCAGTCCTGCACTTCCGAGCTGCACGGCCACCCTTTGTCATCTGCGTGAAGCTGGTGAGTATCAGCTCTCCTCCCACGTGTGGCTAGGACAGCCCCAGGGTCAGGTAGTATGGCGTGTCCACCAGGAGGGCGTGGGCTAGGATGGCAGGAGGCAACCGCTGCTCTGGGCGTGGGGGCAGGAGGGTGGTCTGCATGCGGGCGGGGACGGGTACAACAGGGCCACCTCCAGCCAGGCCCGGGGTGTCGGGGAGGCGGCAGTGCCCTATAAGCAGGCTGCATTTCCCACGAGGCTGCCCAGCTGCACCCGTGTGGCCCTGCACGCGCGCACCCACTGGGTGACCAGCGTCCTGGCGGTTTTCTCCATCACACTCTCGCCTTTCTTATTTGCGGCTGCACGGGACAGGTGCTTGTTTCTCAGCTCCAGACTGGACACTGGGGTCCTGCATGGAGGGGACGAGCTGGGTCCTTGAACTACCCTCTCCTCGTGGGGGTCTCACTCCTGGTATGCGAGTTTCCATCATGAAGCCCACTGGTGGGCTCTGGTGATGGCAACCTTCTCTTGACTTTGGAGCCCTCAGCCAGCTGGCCTGCCCGTCTCTTCTCCTTGGTTTCTGGGAGCCTGGCATCGAGGGTGCTGGCCCTTGGTTGACTGGTGTTCAGCACATTTTCTCTGAACAACAAGACAAGTTGTGACTTGTCTTTTCACAGGTTATTCCCAGAAAAACTTACTTTTAACACAGTACATTTATCAGCTTTTCTCATGAACACTTCTAGTGTCCCCCCCATTTTGGAACTTCCTCCTTGTGGTCAGAAAGATAGTCACAGATGAAGGTGTAAAGTGTCCTTAACCCACCTGGACTGTAGGGCCAGTCCTCTGGGCTCGTGTAGGATGGGGCTGCCCCAAAGTGTCCCCGGGGGCCAGGGGGCAGTGCTGGGTGAATGAGCAGGGCCCTGTGCTGTGCCCTGGGGACGTGCCACGGTGCACAGATGTGCACACAGGCGGCTGCTTCCAGCCTCTGAGGTTGGAACTTCAATAACAAGGGTGGCAGGCCAGAGGCCTTCCTGGAGGCAGCGGCTTTTGCAGAAGGGAGGCAGTGTTCATTCAACAGTTAGGCAACAGCAGCAGGGAAGCGGGCAGGACCCGCCTCTCACCCTCACCTCAAGTGCAGACGCTCGCTGAGTCTTGGACTCGGGGAGCCCATGGGTCCCACACACACTTTCACAGCAAAGGTGGCCTGCTCTGCAGTGGACAAGCCCGTGGAGGGCACCGGAGAAAGGAGAGCCCTTCGCTGGTGACTGGTTTTAAGATCCCAGGCCTCCTCCTGTGCCTCCTTCTGCACTGCAGCGCTACTCACAGCTTCCAAGTGCGGTTTACTCTGTGGTCCAGGGGTCCCCCAGACCGGCCAGGGCAGCCCACGCTGATGGGGGATGTTGCTTCCCTGAGGCTGTGCTCCCACGGGGCTCGAGCTGACATGGGAGGTGTTGAAGCGTGTTGGTCAGACGGGGGGTCCCGTGCGGGGCTGGAGCACAGGCTGGGCATCCCTATTCTTCTCATCACTCAAAGCACCGCTGTGGTGAAGTCACCCAACTGTTGGGAGAGCGGTGGGAGGACAGGCTGAGCCCAGGAGCCTGGCGCAGGGAGTGGCCTCAGAGCACCAGCTGGTCCCGCGTGGCTGGGCTCCAGCCCCACAGAAGCTGCGAGGCCGTAGAGGTGAGGTTCCCACTGCTCTTGGTGACTTTGCACCACGGGTGAGCTGAACACGCAGACCAGGACACAGCTTCAGGGGCACAACAGGCTCTGTCAGTCTGAACACGGCCACGTGAACTCAGTTCAGGTCCGATTTCCGTGGGGCGTGTTCTCAGTTCTCTCAGACACAGACCTGCGGTGGAATCGCTGGTCTTGGGGCAACTTATGCTCCACCCGTCGCCCAGAGGTCCCAGTTTCCCACATCCTCACCCACCTCGTGACGTGTGTGTTCATCACAGTTGTCCTGGTGGGTGACATGGCTGTCATGGTGGTTTTGATTTGCGTCTGACAACTGAGGACTCAGAGCATCTTTTCATGGGCTTGTTAGACATTTTTCTGTCTCCTCTGGGGAACTGTCTGTTCAAGTCCTTGGCCCATTTTCTGATCAAGTTGTCTTTTGATCGAGTCCTGAGAGTTCTCTATAGTTCCAGGTTCAAGTCCCCGATTAGATGCTTCAGCAAAAGTTTTTTCCTACCCCGTGAGCTGTCTTTTCACTCTCTTAATGGTGTCCTTTGGTGCACAGAAGTGCTTAACTTTGACAAAGTCCATTTTATCAAATTGTAAAGAATGCTCTTTCTTTTTGGCTGGGTTTGGTCTTGCTTGTAGCCTGTGGGATCTCTCGTGGTGGTACCTGGGCTCGACAGCTGCAGCAGGCAGACTTAGTCGCCCCACGACCTTAGTTCCCCAACTAGGAACTGAATGCAGATCCCCTGCTTTGGAAGGCAATTTCTCAACCGCTAGACCACCAGGGATGTCCCCATTTTATCTATTTTAAATCTGACTGCTCCTGTTTGGTGTCACAGCTAAGAAAAGAGCACCCAATCCGGGGTCATGAAGATTTACCCCTGTGCTTCCTTCTACGAGTTTTATGGTTTCTGCCCCTTCATTTAGGTCTTGGACCCATTTTGAGTTGATGTTTGTGTGTGGGGCCAGCAGGGGCCAGTTTCATACTTTTGCTGGTGGCCCTGCAGTGACGGTCCCGGGGCCAGGTGGCCAGATGGCTCCAGTCCCAACCTGTCACCCTGAGGTTTTCTTCAGACTGTTTGCCAGGTTGAACCTGTTATTAAACTAACGCTACATAGCAAGCTACAAACTTAGCCTTAAACAACACACGTTTATTATTACCTCACGTTTCTGTGGGTCAGAGGTCCAGGCACCACAGGTGGGTTTCAGCTTCAGGTGAGAGCGGTGGAGCCTGCCGGGGACGCGCTCTCATTGGGAGGCTCATGTGTGGCAGGTTGGCTTCCAGACTCTCATGGTCACTGGCAGCAGTCAGAGCTCAAGGATGTTGGCCAAGGGCCTCAGTGCTTTGCTGGCTGTTTGCCACCCGCCCCCACTCCCCCCTGTGATGGCAGCTTATTCTGTGAAAGCCAACAAGGGGCTGGGTCTGTAGCAAGACGCCCGTCACAGTAACGCATGACCTAATCATGGAGTGTCTACTAGAAGCAGGGGCTCCACGGGGTGCCGGCACTGGGTCAGGGGCATGGCTTTCTGGGGCCTGGCACAGGGACGGACTCACTGCTCCTGTGGCCCTCACCCACCTGGTCTTGGGTTTCCTGGTTTGAAAGCAGTTTCCTGAGAGACCAAGATAAGCGATGTACCAAGTTACCAGGGACCCTGGATGAATGATGATGGGGCTGAAAGGAGCAGTTGTAACGTGAAAACTTAGAACTATACACAGACAATACCTAACTTTTCAAATAAGATGGGTTCTCTTAAGGGTCTACTTCTCAGGGACCCACAATAGCCAGGAAGCAGACACCCCACCCATGCAAACCTTCCCTGGGGAGCAGACATTGGGTGGGGGGGGAGCGCTGTTCCCGCCCCGCCACCTGCTCTGTGCCTTTGGAGGGTCCAGAGGCAGAAACGCAAACACAGACGTGTAAGTGATTTTTATTTTTGGACACACCACACCACATGGCGTGCAGGCTCTTCCTCAACCAGGGGTCAAACCCTTGCCCCCTGCAGAGAGAGAGAGTGTGTGTGTGTTAAACCAGCATCAGCATGTTGTACATACTTATTCTGTATTTTGCTTTTTCACCTAATGGTATATCTTGGAGTTAATTCCACATAAAGCCCCTGGCGCCGCCTAACCCTGTTGTGCTTGCCTTCACCATGAAGGGAGCTTTCTTTCCAGCACATGCGGCCAAAGCATTGAGCCCCAATTGCTGTCCTGAGCCCCAACTCCCCCAACCTGCGATCAAGGCAGATTCTAGCCTTGTTTCTTCATTGTTTCCTAAAAAAATTAAAAGCTTAAAAAAAAAACAAAAAACTACCCAAACAACACTATCTCACCCCAAATTTCCAGATATCCCATCAGTGTTGAAATCTGCCCTGTAGGTGTGTTTTATCTTTTCATGCTTGTGTGCTGGAATGCAGACCCGCGGTAACCTCCGTCTCCCTCGCTTTCTTGCGACCTCTTTGTTGCCAAAACTGGCTTGTGGGGTAACGTGTTTCTAGGGGCTCAGGTCCAGGGTTCCTTGTGCCGGCAGGAACGCCTCCTTCACTGCTGGCTAGAGGAGCTTCTGGGGGAATCACGTCCCTTGTCCTAAAAATATCTGCATCCCACTCAATTATACAGATGTTTCATACATTTATTATCCAGATATTATGTTATTATATTACAGAAAATGTACAGAATGTATCACCCTGCAGACCTTTTTGGCCAACCCAATACTTACTGATGTAGCTTTAGGCCATTTTTACTCTTTGCTGTTAGAAATAACGCTACATATCTTTATATACGCATAATTTTGCTCAAGTGGCTACACGCTTAGGAGAAATGTTTGAAAGGTGCTGGTCAACGAGCATGCCCGCCATCAGCCATGAGACCAGCCATTCCATCCCTGGAGGCTGAGCCAGTTTACACCCCCACCAGTGACCCTTCTCCAGTGGGACCCGACGTCCCGTCTTTGCAAGCTGCTGGTGAGAAACAGTAAGTTTATGGTTCCAACCAGCAATGTCATGTTGTGGGTAAGGAGGGCGTCTCTTCACACATTCGTAATCATCTTTATTTCCCCTTGGTACATTATCCTTTGCATTGGCCTGTTTCTCTGATGGTCTCAGTATTTTTCTTTATGTAGCAACAAAAACCAACCACTGTCTGTGAAGAGCTGCAGATTCTTCTGTGCCATTTGACTGAATTTGTATCTTTGGCCACTTGGAAATTTTTTATTCAGGTATAGTCAAAATAGTTTTTCCTTTTAAGACTTTTAGATGTCTTATTCATTCTAAGACAATCATTCCTCATGAGACTTTATAAAAACATTATCTAAGTCTGGTCCTCAGACTCCGGTATTTTCCTTATATCTTCGATACAACTGGAATTTATTTTGCTATAAAGACTCTCTCTTTCCATGAGGACCCTCAGTTGTCCCCACATCGTTTGGTGAGGCGCCCATGTCTTTGCCTGTTGGGAAGTGCCGTCTTGGTGTGTGAGGTATGAATGTGGATGTGGAGCTACTTCTGGAGTCCTGGCCTTTTTCTACTCATCTGTCTGCTTTGCATCATTACTGACTGTAGCTTTATAATGTTCACCACCGAGTGCAGCTAGTCTTCCTTCATTATTCTTTTAGAACTTTTCTCGCATTTCTTCTGTTTACCCTTCAAGGCTGTGCCAGGTCTTAGCTGTGGCATGTGGGATCTAGTTCCCTGACCAAGGATCGAACCCAGCACACCTACATTGGGAGTGTGCAGTCTTAGCCACCGAACCATCAGGGAAGTCCCTCTCACATTTTTCTTTGATAAACTTTATTGTGAACTTTTCACACCTTTAGGAAATGGCCAAAGTGTGGCCTATCAGCTGCATCTGTAAATGTAGTTTTACCAGAACAGAGGCGTAAATACGAACCACCTGCCCTTGAAGAAAACTGAGGCATTTGTTCCAGAACCTGCCACACAGTTTAATAGATGACGAGCCATCCCCCAGCACTGCCTGGTTCTGTGGTTCATACTTTCTCAGCTAGTCCTTCCAGGCAGAGTGCATGGTCCTGGCTTGTGTGATGGAGTCGGCTGTGCCCTCTGGGGTCCGGCCTCCTCCACATCAAGCTAGCGGCCAGCTGTTCTCTTCTTGGTGTTGTGGGATCCAGCCATGGGCGTCACACCAGAGCTTTGTGTGGAGGGTCCTGACTGCTGTCCTCGGCTTGTGGGATGGCCATGTCTTCTGTTTTGCTAGACAAGGCCTAGGGAGTGGCCAGGCCAGGGGACACGCCTGGAGGCAGGAGGGTTCCGAGGCCCCACAGCTAGACGGTGGGGTTCGTTTCTGTCTGATCATTGGCAAGGCTGAGACCTTTCCCACATCAGGTGTGTGGATTTCCTCCCCTGACATTTCTGATCAGCTCGTCTATGGGATTGTGTGTTTCATGACCTGTAGAAGTCCCCTGTACCCTCTGGGTTCTCGTCCTTGTTGGTTTTGTCTGACCTTTCTGTTGTCTTAAGGAGGTCTGTCCACTCATGGAAGCATCTAACTTGAACAGTTTTGTGAAGTCAGTCCCCTCCCCAGGTCAGGGACGGGCCTGCCTGCCCGGTGGCCCCTCTATCAACCCAGGTCTGTGACCGGGCTGGCCCTGAACCCACATGTGTTTCCTTTGAAAACTGGAGATAACGGGAGGAGAAAAGGGGGGCTGAGACCAGGCAGCAAGTAGAGAACAGAATGTGGAAATTCCAGTTGTTTTCCAGGTAGAATGGTTTCCATTCAAATGCTTCTAGCAAAACTTAGGTAATAGCAGTAGCTGCAGAAACGGCCGAGGACAAGGGGGCGCCTCCATGTGGGGTCCCAGGAGAGGTGACACCCAATGGGAGGGACGTGGTGGTCAGGTCACCCCTCCCCCGTCCCGCTAGAGACGCCTGCCCTGCTGGTTATGGAGGCAGGAGGGAACCCGGCAGGTGGTGCTGGGACGAAGGACAGGTGCCTGCAAGCATTTCCCCAAACCCGCTGTGGCCCACACAGGAGGGCTGGGGATCCATGGGGTGGCCACCAGGCAGGCTCGGCCGAAGGGTTTCGGACCACCGAGTCCCGTGCCAGAAAGGTCCCAGGGCGCCAGCAAGGTCCCAGGGCAGACGTGGGCGGAGCCTGCCTGCTGCAGGGCCACGGCTTGTCACAGCCATGGGGACAGCCTGGGGTGGGGGGTAGGAAGGGCTCTGCCTGCAGCTGGTTGTAGAGTCACAGGCTCTGTCCCCGGGCCGCCTCCCACCTGTGGCCCGAGGAGGGCATGGGGCAGGGGGACATCAGAGAGACCCTGGGATCAAGTCAGGAGCGGGGAAGCTGGGTCTGCCCTGGACCCAGGCACGAGTGAAAGGGACTGCCCACGTGAACCTCACCTGAGTCCCCGGGGTGGGTCAGCCACCACCTGCAGCGGGGGGCCAAAGGCAGGGTGGGTGGAGGCCCCTCAGAGGACCCCCTGCCCCCCATCTCCCTGGTGACCAGTGAGACACAGTGCCCAGGGGATTCCCTTCAGGCCCCTCTGTCCTCTCAGCCGTGGAACAGGAGTTCATAGGGAGCACCTTGGGGTCCCCGGCGCAGGCTGGACAGAGTTGACCTGTCGCTCTTCCCACAGGACCTCACGGGGGGCGCGTTTGAGGACAACCTGAGGTCGCTGAACCTGCAGGAGGGCCGGGACTTCCTTCACTTCAGCTGACAGACCCGTGGCAGCTGCTCCCAGGTATGTACGAGGCCCCCAGCAGCTGCAGCCCAGGGCTGAGGGCCAGCAGGGAAGGAGGGCCCCACATGCATGTGGCGGGTGGTGCCCAGATGCCCCACAAACCCCACTCACCAAGAGGGTGCTCAGTGTTCTACGTGTGGTCTGCGCCCCACCGTGTATTTCTGACGTGTCCACACATGTACACACACAGACTAAGACCCGGAACAGCTCCTCTGCTGGGGGCAGGGGCTTGGCTGCCCACCACGCCCTCCGCAGCATCCCTCACGTCAGTGGCACCAGCAGCTTGTACTGGTCACTCCCAGCTCCCCATGGCCACGAACCCCAACGCCCACTTTGTTCCCAGCTTTGCCCTCTGTGCGGTCTGGGTGGATGCGTGGCTCTGTGGGGGTCAGCCTACGTTAGAGACGTGGGTCTGGATGAGGCCCCCGAGGGGACAGAGGCTGTGCGCTGATGCTTGTCCGGTGGGGAGTCAGCCCCTCTCTGAGTGAGGCAGATACCTGGGCAGGGGAGGGAGAGGCCCGTGGTGCCTGGCAGGGGCCGCGGGTGTGAGTGGGCAGGGGAGCGCCTCTTTCTCTGGTTGGTCCTACGCTGGAGGTATGACCAGAACTGGGGAAGGTGGCAGTTCTGACCACGTCCTGGCCGCTGGGGGCCCCCAGCTACAGCAGTCCTGAGTTGAGAAATGGCCGGGCACTGACCATTTCTCCCCTTGGTCTCTCGGTCTCAGGAGCCCAGTGGCTCTCCCCTAAAGGTGATGCTGGTGCCACTGGGCTTGTCTCCTTGATCCAAGAAGAAATCATCGACGTGTTGAATCGTTAGTGTCATCGATGCCAGAGTGATGACTCAGGGATGGAGGCCCTGCCCTAACAGTTCACATGAACGAGGCAATAACTCCTGGCTCTGAGGAGGGTCAAAGGGGCTTGAACAATCAGGAGTGGCCGCGTTGTGAAGCCACGTCTGGTCGGAATTCCCAGCCTTGGTGATTAAAGCACTGCGGTCCCTGTGTGCAGAGGGTCTCGGAAGACCCTTCACAGAATACAAAGGTGGCAGGCAGAGGCAGGAGAACTGGTGTTCTGGCCACAGGGCTCTAAACCTAAAACTGCGTGTATTCACACTGCTGCTGCTGTTAAAATCCTACGTGCTTTTGAAAAATCCACACAGTAGCTGTTATTCTTGTCACGTGGTCACTGTTTGCAGGAATCTGCCTGAAGGTGTTTTTGTCATCACAACTGGGAGGAGCTCCCGCCGGCATCTAGGTTGTGGCTAAATATTCTGCGACGCACAGAACAGTCCCCACAGCAGCTACTCGCCCTCAGTGGCAGCAGTGAAGACTGGAGACCAGCTGTGCACCAAGGGCAGCTGTGCCCCCAGGGTCCTGTTTGTTCCTGCCGCGCGGGCTGAGTCCACACGGCCCCACGCGTCCCGCAAGAGGCAGTCTGTCCTGTGGCCTGGGAGCAGCGGCGCCGTCCTGGCCCGACGGCTGTGCCTCACACATCCTCACCTGTCCGTCCACATCTCTGCTGCATCCAGACCTCAGCCCCGGAGGCAGCAAGGGAGGTGCCGAACCCCCGGCCAC
Organism: Bos indicus x Bos taurus; assembly: GCF_003369695.1. NCBI lineage: Eukaryota > Metazoa > Chordata > Mammalia > Artiodactyla > Bovidae > Bos > Bos indicus x Bos taurus. The sequence continues at coordinate 50,844,259 of NC_040094.1, forward strand.
GCAAGTGCCCAGGCGGGGAACCTTTACGCACGCTGGCCTCTGGACAGGCCTGCGTGGAGGGAAGAAGCCTGTCTGCTTCACAAACCCCGAGTGTGCACCCACTCTGGACAGATGGGAAAAAGGTACAGACCGTGTGGTTCTTCCACTTCCTGGAGGCCACACGTGGCACAGCTGTGAAGCTGCTGGCCACACCATTCCAGTCCGGGGTCTGAGCTACCACCACAAGTCCCCTGTGTAGATGAAACTGGTCCCCGCAGCATTCAAAACAGTGTCAGCTCCGACTGAACAAAACCACAGGAAGGCAGGTGACTAGCGATGGCCGCGTGCACGGGATGCCAGAACAGGGTGAGGGAGACACTGTCACACCACCCCTCACAGGCCCTGCAAAAGGGCCTGGAGCAGGCGCCCTCTCCCACCCCGGGCCGTGGCGCCTTCTCTGCCCTGTGATCTGACGTTAAGTGTGAGTCTTCTAGAGCCTGTCAGTGAGTAAGACCAAGCCCAGCAAGGCACGGCGGCCGTGGTGACGGGACAGCTGGGGGGCTGCAGCCGGTCTCCCCAGGCCTGTGCTCCCAGGCACCCCTCCCTGTGGGTCTCAGCAGGGGGGTGGGTGGGGAGGGACCTTACACGCCTCTCTGGTTCCAGCTCCCTGACCAGACATCCCTGCTGGCACCAATGGCAGACACAGGCGGGGAGCTTCTCAGCAGGGAATTTTATTAAACAGGGGTTGGGGATGAGGACAGAAGCACCGACAGGCCAGGGCGCTCGGGCGCAGGACGCACGTGAGGAGATGCCACCTCTAGGTAACAGACACCGGGTCCCTCGCACACACCAGCCAGGCTGCCATCCGTCCGCATCTTATCTGTCAACCGTGCCCGGGCTCCTCCTCCCGGCCAGGCAGGCACGAGTTCGCTTCCGGGCCCGGCCTCAGCGGACAGCAGGCTGTGGGGGACACGGGACAGGGCCAGCCGGTCAGTGCTGTCTTCCCAGCCGCCCCTGCGCCCCATTTCTTGCGGAAACTGCATCTGTGCCACTTCCCTGAACATGCCGGGAGCCCTCTGGCCGACACCACCTCTGCACAGTGAGCGGGTGTGGAGGGTGACTGTCCTGTCCCCACCGCTTCACCCATCTTTACAACATTTTCCTAATAATGTTGAAAGCGCGTTTCCTTAGGAAGCCGGTGGTGTGCTTGGCCATCACATGAGGAGACAGATTCAACACTCATCTGGCCACCCTGTCACCAGCAGCATCACCTGGGACCGACTGGGCTGCCCCTGCCCCACACCCGAGGGGGCCTGCAGGCCCCAGAGAAGGCAAGGGCCGTACACTTGTATGGAAGGTGGGGGTGGGGGAGACTTCACCTCAGGAATAACTGCCACAGAGAGGAGAAACGGAGAGTTAAGAGCACAGTGAACCGAAGGGCAATGAAGGGAGAGGTGGCCGAATGGAAGGCACGCCACGGCCACCTGGGCCCTGGGCAGCGAGGGCAGCACAGCTGAGCCCCCTGCGTGGTGCCCCGTTCTGAGTGCAGTACATCAGGAAGGAACGCCGCCGCCGAGCAGCCCCTAGCAGAACAGCAGGAAAACTGCAGAAGTTAACAGAAGGGGAAGCGAGATGGTAAAAACGTCATTAACCACTGCCAACGATGACAAGGAAGGAAAGAAACGACTGAAAAGAAATCGGCAAACCAACCCAATAAAGCCAAAATCACACATTAAATGCAAGTGGAGAAAACACTCAAGCTACCAATAATGGTTGAACTGGATTAAAAGGAGGTAAGACCTATCTACTGTTTATAAGAAACTCAAATATAAGAACATACAGAAATTGGAAGTGAAATAACGAAGAGAGATATACTACATAAACACTAAGCAAAAACTCCACTGTGGCGCTCGACATCACACCAAGGAGACTTAAGGCACGAGGCATCATCACAGATAAACGAGAATGTTCCCACCGGTGTCAATCCGCCAGGAAGACACCACAGACTTTAAAACCTACAGGCACCTGTAGTGAGTGAAAGCGGCTCAGTCGTGTCTGACTCTCTGCCAACCCTGTTGACTGTGTAGCCCGCCAGGCTTCTCTGTCCACGGGATTCTCCAGGCAAGAATACTGGCGTTACGGGTAGACTATCCCTTCTCCAGGGGATCTTAACAACCCGGGAATCAATCCAGAGTCTCCTGCATTGCACGTGGATTTTTTACCAGCTGAGCTACAGGGAACACAGCTTCAAATGCATCACAGAAGTTGAGAAAACTGAAAAGACAAGCTGAGATTTTTCTCAATGATCAACAAAATGGCAACAAAGTACAGTCATACACAGACTGAAAACCAGTCACCTTTCTCAGCACCCACCCCAAAGCTGGGAAACAGAAAAGATCTAGAAGACAAACTTAAATGGTGACTGACGAACAGCTGGTGGCTGAGCGTGGCCGGGCACAAGGATGAGAAGCCCTGGCGGCCTCTCCAAGGAGCTCACACTCCCGCGTGGTTCCCGAGGACCAGGACCAGGAGCGGCTCAGCTTCGGACCTGCTGCTGCAGCAGATCCCTCACGCTCTGGTCACCTCACGCCTGTTCCCCTGAGAGGCTGCAGCAGATCCCTCACACTCCGGTCACCTCACGCCTGTTCCCCTAAGAGGCTGCAGCAGATTCCTCACACTCCGGTCACCTCACACCTGTTCCCCTAAGAGGCTGGCCCTCAACAAAAACACTGGAGAAGGCGATGGCACCCCCTCCAGTACTCTTGCCTGGAAAATCCCATGGGTGGAGGAGCCTGGAGGGCTGCAGTCCATGGGGTCGCTAAGAGTCAGACACGACTGAGCGACTTCACTTTCACTTTTCACTTTCATGCATTGGAGAAGGAAACGGCAACCCACTCCAGTGTTCTTGCCTGGAGAATCCCAGGGACGGGGGAGCCTGGTGGGCTGCCGTCTATGGGGTCACACAGAGTCGGACACGACTGAAGCAACTTAGCAGCAGCAGCAACAAAAACATACCAAATACAAAAAAGGCAAGAGAAAGCAGTCTGAAGAGACAGTGCAGATGTGAGAAGCAGACTCAGAAACGGCAGAGATACTGCAACTATCAGACCAGGAGCCTGACACAACTGGGATCAGCACACCAGGGGCTCTGGTGGGCACCACGGAGGCCACGCAGGGACGGACGTCACCAAGCAGGGACGGAGGGGCCACCAGCACTGCGGGTCAAACAGGTGCCTCCAGTGGGCGCCTCCTAAGGCCAGATGGGGCCAAGGACACGATCAGTGAGCTTGCAGACAGGTCAACAGAAGCTTCCTAAACTGAAAGGCAAAGAGAAACAAAAATGGGGTGGGGGTGGGGGTGGGGGGGTGGAAAATCCAAGAACTGTGGGGCAATTACAAAAGACATGAACATCTCTGCTCCAAAAACCATGAAACACTGAGGGGTCCACGGAGGGACACACCGTGTTCTCGGTCAAGAGACTCGGAGCAGAGACGCCACTTCTCACCTAATGGACCTTCAGGCTGCAGGCAACCTCAGCCAAACTCCCAACAAGCCTATCCTACAGGTGTGGTGCGAACGCAAGGGCTGGGAAGAGAAGACGACCACGAAGCAAAAAGAACCGTGAGGCTGAGATAACTGGGCACCAGGACCCACTGTGAGACTGCAGAGCCCTCCCTGCATCTTGAGGCCTGCATCCGGCGCTGTAGGCTGGCTGGCTCATGGAGGGAGGACGATCCGAGAACGGAGCCACGCGTGTGGCCTGATGCCACCACGCAGCCAGGAGGAGCTGATCAGGCAGATCGTAGTCCAAACGTAGAAAGTAATACAGTAAAGCTCTTAGGAAAAAGACTGTCAACCCTACAGGAGGTCGAAATACCCAAACAGGACCATGTTAAGTCTAAGGACGAGAAGGTCATCCCTGGAGGAGGAGACATTGGCGGGACACACGTCCAAAAAAAGGACCCTGAAGACAAAAGTATAGAAAGACGGACAACCTGGAGAGAACACAAAAGGTCTGACACGCAAGGAACGACAATGTCCCAACACCTCAGATCTCAGAAAAAGTGGTCACGTTCCCATCACCAGGGAAACCAGGGAGCGCCCATCACAGACGCCACACAGCCTTGAGCGCGAGCAGGGAGCACCGTCGCGCTGGAGTCTGCTTCAGCACTGCCCGCCCGAGTCCTCGGCCCGGCGAGTCCACCGGAAACGGGCACTGGTGCTCCGGCAGCCTGAGGCGCTCGCCTGGGGTGGCCAGGGCAAACACTGGGGTGCCTGGAGACCTAGAGCTTCGACACCACGCTCTCCTGCACACATGTCCTTCCTTAACAGCCTCTCCAGAGCAGGGTTCGTGCCCAAGGTCAGAGGGACACAGCTGGTGGGGACAGGAGGAGGGCACGGCCCTCCCCAGGACCCCAGCCCAAGCTGCTGCGACCCACCTCCGCTCCTGCAGGACCCACAGACTGAAAAGAAATAGAGCCCTGATCCTCTCCAGGAACACACATAACAGTCTCAAGTCTCCCAATGACACAGAAGCTGCAAGAGCAGCCTGGAGCCCTCAGTGTCAGAAAACCGCAGCAACGAGGCACACGCGCCACGGAGGACGGCGGCCTCGGCGGGCGGACGGCAGCCGGCCCTGGGGGGACAAAGGCCCGGGGGGCAGTGGAAACAGCGGAAGGCTGCTGTGCTGCTCCAAGGGCGGGAGACGGGTGCTCAGCGGGCCAGGCCTGGGTGCTGCTGCTCCACAGGACACACGTGAGACATGCCTGGCGGAAGAGTGTGGGGCGGGGGGAGCAGCAGCAGGAACACCGCCATCGCTCAGGACGGCTCCAGGGCTCAGGGTGGGCCCATCTGGTGGGACGGGGGGCAGGTGGGAGAGGAGAGTGTGGGCCTCGGCTCTGCCCCCATCCCACAGTCCTGCTCTGCTGCCTCCTGGGATCCTGAAAGGGATTGACATGGAACGTGCGGCAGGCAGCTCATCCTGGAACTCAGAACCCTGGGACTCAGAACAGGAGCTCATGGAGCTGTGTTTGGAGGTCTCACAAGGAAGGGACCCAGGTCCCCCAGGTGGCCTGAGGGGCAGGTGATACCTTGGGAACCAGCTGCGGTCTAGGCACGCCCAGGAGGTCACACAGGCGGTTCCGCTGGGCTCTCACGACCGGGAGCTCGGCGTCCCTGGGGAGGAGAAGGCAGGGAGCACCGTCAGCCGTGGGGACAGTCCACGCAGGTAAATCTGCCAAGATCTTGTCGGGTGTGCAGAAACCCCAACGCCCGAGATGAGGTAGAAATCAGGGAAAAGGATGCCTCACCCGCACTCACACAAGGCCTTGCTCCTGAATGCTTTCTCAGGGAGCCCCGCGAGGGGCCCTTGGCCCCCAAAGAGCCCCACCCAGGGGCCAGAGGCAGGAAACACCAAGACAGCAGGGAGATGGGGCTAGGGCACAGATGGGTTTTATTTGACTTTGAAAGCTGTTACAACTTTCATTAAAAATAAAAATTATATTTAGCAGCACCATAAAGAAAACTGGGCATGTTTTTCTTTTGTTATAAGAAAAAAAAGTTATCCATAAATCCTCTGGAATTTTTTAGCAAAGGAATTGGGAACGCGCCCCCTCTGCCCTGAACTGTGAGAAGAGGAAGGCAGGTGTGGGAGCTCAAGGGGACCCCGGGGCCCACCGGGCGCTGGTGGCTTCACGTCACCCTCCCTTCACAGTCCTTCTCAAGCATGGAGGACACGCCTCTGTGCTGTTATCACTGACATCGCAGACAAGCGTGCCCTGTCCAGCGGCTCGCAGAGCAGAGGCGTCCCGTCTCCTGGGGCCATGCTTTCTGCTCTGGAATTTTTGTCGTGGGGGCTGCAGCATGTTTACCAGAACGCCCTCCTCCTGGAGGCAGGGGTCTCCCAAGGAAACCTCGACGAGGCCCTAAAACCCGAGGCCCTGCCCTGTCCTTCGGGGCAGCTGGGGTGGGGGTGGGAGCTGCATCGATGCTCAGTCTCCGTGCGCAGGGCTTGGCCCTGCAGGAACGTCACTGTTTTGAGGGAGGGCCACGTGAGGACATGATGCATGTCCCTCCCTCGTAAGCAGGGTGACCTGACCTGGACGGAACCCAGTCCTGGGGGCCTCACTGCTGCTGCCTGAGCAACCTCTGAACTTTGGTTCTGTGCCCAAAATGGGGACGAGGAACGTGGTCACCTTGAAGAAGCACGTGCAAATGCCCGAGGGTGCGCATACGTGTGAGCGGTGCCTGGAGCGGGACAAGCGTCACCCCCCGTCATCCTGCACTGCTGCCCGCTAGACTCTGCTCGTGGGCCACCCCTTCCCTGCTTCTCCATCAGCACCTCCTTGCCCCACTCAACACCCCTTTCAAACCTATCATCCAAACCCATCAAGAGTCAAGGAGCCAACAGAGATGGCAGGAACTGTGCTTAAAACAACCCTGGAGCCCTGACCTGGAATGAGGGGTGGCCCTGGGCGCCAGGAGGGAAGTGAGTGTCTGGGGTGGGAGGGAGACATTCCCCACGGAGGGAGACACTGCCCGCCACGCCACGCCACGCCTCCCTGCACTTCTGACACCATAGTTCAGGGGGCGGGAGCTGCCATTCTCAAGTGATTTCAACCCCAATAAACTGCAGAAAGGGCGCCCAGAGCCATGACACGATCAATGGAAAAGTGGCCACAAAAAAATAAGTTAGGCTCTAACCAATCAGTGCTCGGAACAACCCAACTTTTCACTTTAAAAAAATGGTATTTGGTAAAAAATAATTTCACTTCGAGGATCTTCCAACCCAAACACCCCAGGAGCAGGAGGCACCCTCTCCTTCCTCATCCTCTTGGGTGGGAGGAAGTGAGCCTGCGCAACAGAAACGCAGACACGTGGGTGAGGAGGGGTCGGCCAGACACCACTGCCGCCTTGTAACCCAGAGCTGAGCCGAGGGCTGGAGCCCCTCTTTCCCCTAACCTCTGGAGGGTTTTGGGAGAGACCACGACATGCTCCGGGGGTCCCACTCACTGAGGTGCCGCACCCGCCGCGCTCCCGGGAGAAGGCTGGGCCACACTCACCAGGCCGTGCTGCTGAGCACAGCCATGACCTCGTCTAGGACCGCGGTGGGCACCACGTCATAGGTCAGCACCATCTCATACACCTGGCTGGCCGTGTTCTTCCGGATCTGGTGGGACGGAGAGCAGAGCTGACGGGACCCTGGCTGGGAGCAGGGATGGGGGCCAGGCAGCTCCTGAGGGCCCAGAGTCCCGGGAAACCAGGAAAGGCTGGCTGGGCAGACAGCTAAGAGGAGCTGACCTCTCCCCACTCACGATCCAAGGCCACAACCGCCATGGCCGCCCCGCGCCCCCCAGCGGCCCTTATCAGGAGGAGGCCGCACAGCTTCCAACATGCCCTCGCTGAAACGCTGCGCTAAACCCTGCCCCTGATCAGAGCAGTCCTCTCACCTGTTTTCTCGTCTAGCTGTGCCTGGTGGGGACTTACTTCATGGAACAGGTGCCCTCAGAACCCCCAGGCCCACCCCCGAGGTCCTGGCCAGCAGCTCAGGGCCTGGAACCTGCATTTCTGATCACGGGGAAAGGGGCATCCAGTGGCCCCACTAGGAAGATGTCACACTGGGGTATCTCTTCTGCCAAAGGAAGAGAAGACTGCCTAGGAACCTGACTCTGGGGTGGGGGCTGTGGGGCAGGTGCTGCCCCAGGTGGGGGTAAAGCCACTCAGCTTGGGCCTTCCAGAAGCCTCAGAACCAGAGCCCGCAGGACACTGATAGGCTGAATGCCTATTCTCAGTGGGGCACCCAGGTGCACCTGCGGCCAGGATTCCAGGGGGCAGGGGTCCCCCTGAGTGTGGGCGTTTCCCTGCACCCGGGCCCATTGCCTGGGGCCCCAGGGGAACATCAGGACCTGCCCCAGAGGCAGGGGCCAAGCTCAGCCATCACACGGCAGCTGCTGCAGCCACCAAGCACAGGACGCCCCGCCCACCGTGACGAGGCCCCGCCCACCGTGACGAGGCCCGCCCTCCACTGAGGGCCGCCCACACCAACACCAGGAAGCATCAGCACCCCCAGCACTGATGTGGGGGCCGGGACACTCACCACGGGGAAGGGGTGGCAGAGCAGGAGGAAGAGCTGCAGGAGGACCTTCCTCCTCACGTCTCCGGGGAACTGCACCAGCCCACAGAACCTGCGGGGACCCCACACTCCAGTGAGTGACCCACGACACCCCACACCTTCGCTTCCCGGCGGGGGAGGGGACCCAGGTGCTGTCTGTGAGGATCCCCAGGCCTCAGGGCCGTCTCCCTGCAGGGAGGCAGCCCAGATTCAACATCCACTTTCTCTCTGTCGGTGGGGGCATCCATACCTCCACGGTCGGGATCAAGTCTTGTTCTATGACAAGGCTCCCTGACCCAGTGCCCACTGACCTGCCTAGGAGGCTGGCCCAAGGGTGGGCAGGGTGTGGCAGAGCCCCCCAGCTCTGCCAGGAACACGGAAGCATCAGAACGAACATCCCCAAGCCTGTGCTCAGCTGCTGGGCCGGCCTCTCCCCTTCCCGCCTGAATAAGCTCCTTGGAACTCACACCGCGATGCTGGACCGCAGTTTCTGGACGTCTTTGGATTTCTTGATCTCTTCCTTACAAAGCGCGAGCAGCTTCACACAGAAGGGGTGACTGAAAGGAAAGGACAAGACCTGGAGGTGGGCTTCTGGGGAGCATCTGCCGATGGCACCCCCAAAGACAACTCCCCCCTGGGGATGCACGCCAGGGCACCCAGCTGGCCCCTTTGCAAGTGCAGCAGGGGACAGAGCCCCACTGTCCTGTCCTCGACAAGCCACCTTCCCCACACACTTCCCTGTCCCATGGCCCCGCAACAGGAGGGCAGGCCACGCCCTGGTGGGGCCTCGAAGTAACAGGAACACCCAGAACCCCCACCCCACTGCACACCTAGCCGACGTGTGCCATGGCAGCACCAGGCTCAACGCAGGATCAAGGAAAACGACCGCACCGTGACTGGGTCCCAGGACTCCTGCGCCCAGGTTCTTGGAGGGTCAAGGAGGGACCAGGGGCGCCCCCCACCCAGTTCTGCTTGACCGAGGAGAACGTGAGGCCATGGCGACCACGACCAGCGTGGGTCCCCATGAGAGGAACATGCTCCTCTCCGGCAGAGCCGCGACCCCAGGCCGGTTCTGGACGCTGAGGTCCCTTCTGTTCTCAGCCTATGTGGCTGCTCCCCAACTCTCCTTCTTCCTGGTGTGCCTGCCCCAGCCACTTGTCTACTCCTGCCCTCCCGTGACCTCGTGAGATCACACACCACCTGTTTACTGAGGACTTTCTACTGAGTTCCAGCCTTGATGATCCATCTCCTCTGGACGAGATCTATAAGCACCTTAAACCAAACCTTTCTGCTATGAACCGAATGGTCACGTCTACTACGTTGAAGTTCTAACTTGGAACGTGAGGGCATTAGGAGGTGGGGCCTTGGGAGGCTGACGAGGAGCCCATAGGGGATCAGTGGGCTAAGAGAAGACGTGGTCTCTAGATGGTCTCTCTGCCACCTGAAGACACGGGAAGACCACGTCCCTCTGCTGAACTTGGACATCCAACCTTCAGCACTGGAGGAATGAGTTTCTGGTGTTCAACCACCTGGGCCGTGGTATTTGTTACAGCATCTTGATCTGCTTGGAGAGCCTTCCAACTCGACCCCCAGGCCTCTCTGGTCCACGCCTGCTCCATCCAGCCTTCCTGTCTGAGAACCACTGTGCCCTCCCAGGGGCCTGCCCAGGAGCCCACAGTCCTCCTCGGCTGCCTCGTGCCCGCACACCCACAGAGATCTGCTGGCAAGCTGCTCCTCTCCAGCACCAGCAGCCACGAACCCCCAGCTGGAGATGAGCCTGACAACCTGGAGCGCTGCTTTCTCCTACCATTTCAGTCTGAAAATTTTCAAAGCAGGAAAATAGGTTAAGATCTGAAACAGAACACTTGGCAAGTCCAGCCGTGCAGTACACACAGGACCACATGGCACAGCCCGTGCACGCACAGGCCACCGCTCCAACAGCAGGCCTAACAGACACGCTGCGCTGCACCGCCAGCGAATTAAAGGAGAAACCCTTCGATGTTAAAAGAGCACTTGAGAGTCTCAGCAAAGGCAGAGCAACAGGGACCAACCAGATCCACTCCCGCCTGGAGGAACTGACAGTGAACAAGACTCAAGACGGCAGAGTGCAAAGGACGGGACCACCGAGGCCTGAGTGGCAAAGGGGGCGAGCCTGCAGCTGCCTAGCTTCCTGCCTGTGGAGGGGGTGTGGCGGGCACACAGAGGGGACTGGCGCAGAACCCGGTGCCACTCTTTTTCAAATTGCAGGCCAGAGGCCTTGAGAGATTCGCCCGAACCCTGCTCAGCACAAGGATGCTGCCCTGGCTGTGGAAGAACCCCCAGAAATGTGACCCTCAACGACTGTTACCATCAGCCTAGGGGGGGCTCTGAGATCAAGTGACCGAGAGCAGAGACCTCAGAAGTGGGAGAAAATGAACCCCAGATGCCAGAGCTGCAGACGGGGAGGCTGGCGCAGCGGCTGCAATGCTCTGTGCTCGGCAGCTGAGCAGCCTGAACCCAGCGGAGAGGGAAGTGGCCTCGTGTCCACTCCCTGTGCCCACCCCCGCCGGCCTCCCAGTGGCCCCGCTGTGTCTGAGATGGGCTCTTCACCTGGCCCAGGTCTCAGCACCGTGACCATCACAGGCCCTCTGTGATCCCGTTCACCATCCAATCCACCGTCCACAGTGGTGCTGACTGCAGGCCCCCGTCAGGGGCAACGCCCCACCTGCTCCGTGTCCCAAACAGACAGCAGGAGCCCCCAACCCCCACGGGAGCAGCCGATGTTCTTGGTGGCTCTTAGAGTGTGTATAAAAGCTGACCCTGAACATACCAGGAAACTATCTCCCAGAAGCCTGATCTCTGGATCTGATTAACGGTTCTCTGAAAGGTGAGCCCGAGGCTGAACCACTGAGGCAGCACTGAACACAGAGCACAGGGAGCACTCACTTCTCCTGGGCGGTGAAGATGTCGAAGCACCCGTTGGCCAGCATCTGGTCCAGCGTCTTGAGCAGCGGCACGGACACCCTGGGGGGAAGGCAAGTGTGAGATGCCAGGTGTCAGAACAGCAGAAGGGCAGACCCGCGACGCGGGAAACTCAGTGCCACTGCCTCGCGGGCCTCCCTGGACGGCCAACAGCTCAGCCCCAACCAAACTCCTGGCAGGACGTGCAGGAAACGACAAGCCAGTCCTGAGGCTCATGTGCAGACACCAAGGATGAAGACAAGCCCACGCAGCGACGGGAAGAAAGCGTGGGCCTGGAGAGCTAGCACCGCAGAGCCCAAGTATCAAAACCGTGGGATCCTGGTGTGAAGACAAGCAAATACATCCAGGAACAGAAGAGCCCCAGGCTGGACCACACACCCACCATTTCTGAGAATGACGCAAAAGCAACGCAGTGGGAAGTCCAGTCTTTTGCACACGTGGAGCACCGGGGCGTCAACAAGCAAAACCGGGACACAGGCCTGGACCTGTAGTCGCATCACACAGAAACCAACCCCACTCAGACCTGAGGTCTGAGCGGAACACTCAAACTACGAAACTTCTAGGAGAAAACGTTAAGAGACAGTCGTGGAGCCTTCAGTCAGGCAGAAATTTCTTAGATAATGACACAAAAAACACAATTCATAAAAGAACAAGGATACAAACAAGTTTATCAAAGTATAAAATGTTTCTCCTTAACAGAGAGACTGTTAGGAGTGTGGAAGACAAGCTAGAGACTGGGAGGAAACGTGCAAATCACATCTCACAGAGGACTCGTCCAACATTGTAAGGAAACCTCAAACTCCAGCAGCATGTTAAAAATAAGCACCCAGTTAAAAAAAAAAAGTCAGAAGATCCGAGAGACACCTGACCAAAGAGGCTCTGCAGACAGCCCACGAGTGCCCAAGAAGAGGCCCGGCACCCTCAATCAGCAGGGGAGGCAAATCACAGCCACGACGAGACACCGCACCCCGTCAGATCAGCTTAAGTGAAAGGGCCGACCAGGCCAGCTGTGGTGAGGCTGGGGGCACCCAGATTTCTCAGTGACAGAAAGCAGATCAGTGGTTGCCTTGGGGCTGGGGGGCCACAGGGGGTGGGGGCGGGGGTCAGGAGGCAAACTGGGGGTGACAGGTGTGCCTGACCGCTTCATGGTTGTCGGCACGAGTCAGAACTTCTCAGACTGCACTCTTTACGTGCCTCTCGTTAGGTCATGGTTGTCGGCATGAGCCAGAACTTCTCAGACTGCACTCTTTACGTGCCTCTCGTTAGGTGTCACCCATGCCTCGGAGCAGAGCGCTCTGGGTCGAGTTCCTGTTCATTCAGACTGTCTGGCTCCCAGGACTAGGGCCTGTGTGAGGGGCAGGCAGTCCAGCCAGAGTGACCGGTACCCGGCTGCCCTGGGCCAGCCGAGCACCGAGTCCAGGAACAGCCCTCTGAGAAGGTGCACGAAACATCCCCAAGTCTGCAAGTCAGGGCTTTGGGGTCTACACTCCATCTTCTTGGAAAAGCAGTTAACAAAATGCTACAGCAAAAACGATGAGAAGACCGGTTGCTTTCCAATCCTGGTGGTCACGGTTGTGCGTGAGCCACGTGTTGGAACAGCGGCCATGACGTGCAGGCAGGCACGACCGGGAAGCACCCAGGCCAGAGCCGGACAAGCTCTCCTGGGATCACAGCCTCTGGCACTTTACTTCCAACATACACAGCCACCTCAGAGTGCAGGCTCTGAGGGGCCTGGGAGGTGACGGCCAGACCCGGGGACGCGTGCTTGGGTCACGCTCTTGCTTGGCTGTGCCTACCTTACCTCCCCACAAAATCCTGCTGGGCAGTGAGACCCTGGGGGTCTGAGAAATCACTGTGACGATACCAGCGCTCACCTGTCGTTCAGAAGGTTATCCTCAAAGACCTGCAGAAGGGTCCCGCCGAAGTCCTCCAGGGCCGCCGGGTCGTTCTGAATCTCCTTCATGTACTCAAAGAGGCCCTGTGTTGAGTACCTGACCTGCCACACAGAGAAGCGTTCTCGTAAGAGGGACAAGACCACCCTGCTCCCAGCTCTCCCTCCCCGGGCTGCCTGTGTGACAGACTTTCGTCTGCTGCACAGCATGGGGATCCGGCAGAGGCTGTCCAGGCCAGGCGTGAGGAGCCCATCATGGGCGTGAAGACACCCATATCAGGGAGATAGTTCTGGAGGCAACCCAAGCCCTCACACACTGTCACCAAATTTGTAAGAAGCACCACTTAGATGCCTGGCATCTGGGCAACCACTGCTGCTGGGGAGAAAAAGCAAGGCACCTCCGCTCAGGATAACAGCAAACCCCACACAGCCAGCACCCAACAGGCGAGTCCTCAGGGAGGAGTCAGCAACCAGCACCCAACAGGCGAGTCCTCAGGGAGGAGTCAGCAGAGCAGGAGAGCAGATGCAGGCCTCCCTCCGACAGCAGACACCAGCTCGTGAAACAGAGTGCGGGACAGTGGGCGATGATTATTAAAGAAAATGCAATCATGAGATGAATGTGCAAGGAAAAAGCACAAGAACGCTTCAGATCAAACCGAATGTTTGGTAATGAAATATACAATTTCTGAAACACCAAACATTCATGAGTTTGAGCAAGCTCCAGCAGACAGTGAAGGACAGGGGAGCCTGGCGTGCTGCAGTCCGTGGGGGTCACAAAGAGTCAGACACAAGTGAGGACTGAACAGCAATGACAAAATATTCAAGCGTGGGAGGGAACAGGCAGGCTACACAAAACTGCAGACACTGGAGTAACTTAACAGGAGCATGAAGGCGGAGAGGACGGACAGTAGGCAGGAATTAGGGGGCAGACACCTTTTCAGAAGTGATGAAACCCACAAACCCACTGAATCGGGGCCAAGGGAGGGATGAGAGGCGGGGGCAGAGTCACACAGGGGCGACAACAGAGTAGAACAGACAACGAACCACCAACAGAACACACAAGCAGTGGACAGGGACCTGGAGAGACCGGCTGGGGAAGCACGGGGCCCTCACTGTGCGGGGGCATGAATCCAGACCCGAACAAAAGCCAGGGAGCTGGCTGCTGAGCTTCTGCCTCATGTGCCGTCAGGTCAGGGGAACACCACCCGCCCACCCCCAGAGGGTCCCGAAGGAAGGAAGGAGGCAGCGCTCCCTCACAGGGACGCCCACCCAGGCGCCTGCTCACCGTGGACTCGGTCAGGCCACCCACGGACACGGCCAGCCCCAGCAGCACGTGGTAGCGGTAGGCAGGCAGCCCCAGGAGGCGGGCCATGCGCGGGAAGGCCTGGGAGGGCGCGCCCCAGTTCACGGAGGCCACGGCGGCCCTGCAAGACAGGAGCAAGAGCTGGAGGCGCTGGCCCATGGGGAGCAGGGCTGTCCCCCCGCCCTGGAGCAGGGCCCAGCACCTGGGGAAGAGCCTCTCCAGCTCCGGCCGGGCGGGCACGTGGGGGATGGCAGGGCTGTCGGCGTGCAGCAGCGCCAGGAACACGCGAGCTGCGTGTGCACGGAACCGGTCGATCTTCTCACTCGCCTGCTGGGCTAAGCAGCACATGAGCTGTTGGCAGCTGCAGACCAGAGTGCAGGGTTAGCGCGTCTGGAACCGGAGAGTGGGCACCTGGGCCAACCTGGCGGCGGGCGGGATGGGACCTGACGCCTCAGAAGCCCGCGCGGGAGGTCTGGAGTGGAAGCAGTGGGCCTGACATGACCATGGGCTCCAAGAAGGGGAAGAGATGGAGGAAGGGGCATCTGCAGCCAGAGGAACTGAGCTGGGGGCTGCTGGGGAAACCAGCCCGGGTCTCCTCAGGGGCCTGGACAAGAGCAATGGAGGGGGCATGGTGACCCCAAGCTGGCAAGGTGCCCAGAGGCAGCCCGGTGCCCAGGGCACCAACAGAGCACAGGATGGCCAGTCTCCAGCAGCAGCACGCTCGGGCACAGGGGCCCTGAGGTCAGGAGCTGGCTGTCCTCTAACAGGCCTGAACCCCAGGAGAGGCTGAGCCAGGGGCAGGGGCCCTGGTGTCAGGAGGGAGGGCCTGGGCTGCCCCTCTCCCCACACGGGGAGAACAGACTCACAGGGGGGCCTCGATCAGCTCTGGCTGGTTCCGACCCAGCAGGAGAGTCAGGTCCATCAGACTGGTCATGGCTGCCTCGCGGACCCTGCAGAGACACGGAGGGGCTGAGGAGCTGGCCTACTGCCCCAGGTGCTACGTGACCATCAGCCACTCGGCAGGGCCTGGCGCCCTCAACCCGGGACAAAAAACACGCAGGAGGCTCGACAAAGGCTGCTCGCAGCCCTTCTCTGAGGATGCTTCCCTCACATATTACCTCAGAAACACCTGACACCCAAAGACAAATGGCCAGGGCCCAGAAAACTCTCCAATAGTGCACAGAGAAATAGCGCTGGTTCCCCCTGAACCTTTAAGCACAGAACATACCCACTCTACAAAGTCGGTTTGTTTTTTCCTCCTGGCAAAAAAACTTTTAAAGGCTTTTTGAGGGATAAATGTATGTAGAACAGCTCCTGTTTGCTGGGCTAACTCCAGAGTAAGAGCACCATTTCAAACTTGGGACAAAGAACACTCAGTCCAGCTGGGCAATGGGGACCACAAACAGCCCCACATTACCAGGGTCAGCAGGGACTACACACCCGGGGCATCCACCCTCCCGCCAAGGAGAGAGCACCACCCAGGAGGTAGCATGCACCATCACGCGGTCAGAAGACCAGACCCTGAGCAGCCGCCTACACCAGGCGAGATGGAGACCATGGCTCTGCATTCGAGGCAGGCCCGCTGCCTGCTGCAGAGCCGTCAGCGCCCTCTGGAAGGACGAAGCAGAACCAGAGCGTCCTCAGTGTCCAGGATCCGCTCGAGAGCCACACGGCACAAAAAGAACCAGGAAGACGGGCCCCATGTCCCGGGCAGACGTGAGCCCCGGCTACAGGCAGAGCACCATCGCCCACACTGCCCTGGGGATCAAGAGCCCAGCCAGGGTCAGAGCAGCGACATGGACCACCTCTGGCCTTGGTGGGACACTCATGAGAAGAGCAGGGGACGAGGACAGCACGAGCGCCTCACCAGGCGCCCACGTCCCCGCGGCTGTCGGTGGTGTAATCCTTCAGACAGTCCAGCAGCGTGCAGTAAATCTGGGAGACGTTCTCTCTGCACACAGCTTCGTCCGGAGGCCCTTCTGCCCGCACACCGACAGTCTGGCAAATCCTAAAATTAAAAACGTGTGAAACCCAGCTAACGTCTGAGAATCCCATGCAAGCTCTCCTGCCGTTCTTGTCGTTTTGGCTGGATGTGTCTTTCCTGCCAGGATGCCCTCAGAACAGACCCATAACCTCAGAAGCAGACTCGTAATGCTCCTGCACTAATGCAATGCTGAATGACACGTCGCCAAGCCACATTTCTAGCGTCTACAGTTTCAGGGTGCACTGGGGGCTGGCTGTGGCTGGCCCCTCCTACCCCGCCATCCTACAGAACGCACTCCACAGGGCTTGTCAGAGAAAGGGCAACCCCTCCCGACGTGCATGTGTGTGACTAACGTCAGCATTCCCTCCACACAGGCAACCGGGGGGCCACGGTCACGAGCAGATAACTCAGCCCCAGTTCCTGAGCAGGCCCACTGTCCCCAAAACACAGAGGTAAGTGCACTATGGGTTTCATTATTCATTATGACAAAACCGTAATGATCCTCTATGAGTTGGCATGTCTCAGACAGTCCTCTGTAAAGAGAAGAAACTAGAAAATAAAAATGTTTGCCTCAAAGTAGATTCAGCCCCTGACCCACGGGTATTCTCACACAAACTGCTGTGAACATCCCTTCATGCTCGGTCGCTGGCTTTTGAGAGGACAGTGACTTTGGAGAGAAAAACCAGCAGGGCTCACCTAGAGATGGCCTTCAAGGCATCCCGCCTGGCCTCAGCAAAGCTCACGTCCTTGGGAGAAATGTGGGTAACGGCCCTCAGGCCTGCTAGAACCTGAAAAGCAAAGGCAGAACTGCGGGCCTGAAGACGCACGTACGTGCATGCAGGTGGAGGCCTGGCCTGGCACCCTGTGCCCGGAACACAGCACAGCATGGCTGGCGGCCTGTCCGGGTAGACCACATGCTCTGGAGCACACACAGAGCCCGAGTGGGGCAGAGGCGCCTCCAGCACTTCCCACGGCTGGCTCCTAACGACCCTCCTACCCACGCCCCCATCACTGGCACTCAGGCCATCTCTGCCAGTCTGCCTCCTCCCTCCAGGACAAGACCCTGCACCCAAGGCCAGCCATTCCCTCCCGCTCCCTGCTTGGAGGGGAGCCCTCGGCACATGAAAGTGCCCAGCTGCTCACATCTTCACCAGTTACTCTGGAAGTGACAGTTCCGTTCTAAACGCCAGGTGCTTCAAATAGAAAAGCCCCCGGGCAGGGTTTGGATGGTCTGCTCCCCATCTTGATACCTAAGTTGGTCTGGTGCCTTGGATCCCAAGCTGTCAGGGGCAGGGGAAGGCGACACAGGTGAGGGGCACACGTGTGCCAGGCACCTGGCCACAGTGACACCTGGGAGGTGGGCCGCCAGGACCATGACTGACGTTTGAGTCGAGGGAAAGGGGAGCACAAAGGGAAGAGCTGGGTGGGCTGAGGCCGGCAGGGTCTCCTAGGTCTGACTCTGGCACCCACTCTCCCAGGGAGCTCAGGAGCCGAGTCAGGGTATGAGGGGAGCTGATGGATCACCCTGAAAGGAGACAGGCCGAGGATCATGGAACTCAAGGGCAAGCAGAACCCTGCCCCCCGGCCATGCCAGAGCATAGGACCCCGTGTTGGGGAGAAAAGGCCCCTCCCCAGGAGGAGTTCTGGGGTGGGAGGCCTGGGACCCTTCACGTGGCCACGGGGGCAGCCTTCCCAGATGAGGCCGGAGACATTTGCTCCTAATGCAGAAAAGGCTGGATGGCACACCACAGGCAAGGAAAGGCCGGGGGTGTTTCCACGGAGGCCAAGGCTCCCTCCTCAGCCAAGGAGTCAGCTCCCCCAAGCCTCCTCAGCTAGACTGCTCACCAGGCTCTCACAGACCACTCACTGCCCTGGGTGTTCCCCTCCCCTTCCTTACGGATGCACACGCTGGCCTGCAGGAACCCCTTCGGCCTACATACCCCGCTCGTGGGTCCGGTCCCACATGGCCCCCGCCATGCTAGGCCAGCCTCACCTGCCGGAGCCGGCCCTTCAGGAAGAAGGCCGGCAGGGCGCCCAAGGCCAGGGCACAGCCACAGCGAGTCATTTCCTCGGGGCTCTGGAGTTCAGCGAGATACAGCTTCACCAGCTCCTCTGAAAAGAAAGGACCAGAGCGTGACCACTGTTGTCCATTATCCACAAGACACACTCCCCAGGTACAGTCCAGAAGATAAGCAAACAGTGGCTGAAGGAAGGAGGGGCGACTTAGACGCCTAGAGCAGACGTGTTTTCAAAGCAGCGTAAATCAGCCAGATTGAAGAAAAGAGGTTTTCAGTAGGTGGTTTTAAGATTTTCATAAGCAATTTTAATACACAATTTCACTCTTGAGAAAATAAAGCCAACAGTTTTACCGGTAGTCAACACGGTCAAACTTCTGTTTTTTATTCACTAAGAACACAAATGCTTTCCTCAGATGATGAGGATACTTCCTCAAAGACCGAGAGCGAATGTGGTCCCAAGTGGGACCCCCAGGGCTAGGTGCTCAGGCGCAGCAGGGGTGCAGGGGCCACTCCGCACGAGACACCCACGGCCGGTCGGGCAGAAACGGGCAGTGCAGTCAGTCAGACTGAGAGAGCACAGGGCTGGGAAAGCAGACCTTCCCACACAGGAGAGGCCAGTCATGGGAACTGGAGAGCAACCGAAACAGAGGTTTGACAGGGAGACACAGGACAGGCTGGTAAAGAATCCGCCTACAATGTGGGGACCTGGGTTCAACCCCCGGGCTGGGAAGGCCTCCTGGAGAAGGGAAAGGCTACCTACCCACTCCAGTGTTCTGGCCTGGAGAATTCCATAGATTATACAGTCCACGGGGTTGCAAAGAGTCGGACACGGACTGAATGACTTTCACTTTCACAGGAAAAGGGGCCCTGAAGCTATTCAAGAATTCAAGGAGGTCAAGTGGAAAACAGCTCTGTTCTCTGGAAAGGCAGCTCCGAAGTCGAGGAAGGCCGGACGCCCTTGCTCTGCACCCACCACAACCGAAGAGGCGGTGCCACCACCGCTTACACTTCAACACAGCAAGGCTTCTGTAACGTGTGTGTGAAAGCCTCCGTCCTCATACATTGGGGGGGGGAAACGAATTCCACTTTCACGGACACCTTTGGCGGAACTTACGATAACACACTTCAGCTGAAAGTCCTCTTTCTAGACGTGGAGTCTGCGGACACAGAGGGCCAACTGTGCTGGCTCTTTAGGTAGAACTGCGTGTGGTACGAGGACACAGTATAACGTCACTAACTCAGAAAGTCTATCAGGATCAGATGACAAAGTATTTTCTAACTTTTGGAAAAATTCCCAAAAAGTAGATTTAGACTACTGCATCCATGATTCCAGATGTACAAGCTGGATTTTAAAAAGGCAGCGGATCAGATCAGATCAGTCGCTCAGTCGTGTCCGACTCTCTGCGACCCCATGAATCGCAGCACGCCAGGCCTCCCTGTCCGTCACCAGCTCCCGGAGTTCACTCAGACTCACGTCCATCGAGTCAGTGATGCCATCCAGCCATCTCATCCTCTGGCGTCCCCTTCTCCTCCTGCCCCCAATCCCTCCCAGCATCAGAGTCTTTTCCAATGAGTCAACTCTTTGCATGAGGTGGCCAAAGTACTGGAGTTTCAGCTTCAGCATCATTCCTTCCAAAGAAATCCCAGGGCTGATCTCCTTCAGAATGGACTGGTTGGATCGCCTTGCAGTCCAAGGGACTCTCAAGAGCCTTCTCCAACACCACAGTTCAAAAGCATCAATTCTTCGGCGCTCAGCCTTCTTCACAGTCCAACTCTCACATCCATACATGACCACTGGAAAAACCATAGCTTGACTAGACGAACCTTTATTGGCAAAGTAATGTTTCTGCTTTTGAATGTGCTATCTAGGTTGGTCATAACTTTCCTTCCAAGGAGTAAGCGTCTTTTAATTTCATGGTTGCAGTCACCATCTGCAGTGATTTTGGAGCCCAGAAAAATAAAGTCTGACACTGTTTCCACTGTTTCCCTATCTATTTCCCATGAAGTGATGGGACTGGATGCCATGATCTTCGTTTTCTGAATGTTGAGCTTTAAGCCAACTTTTTCACTCTCCTCTTTCACTTTCATCAAGAGGCTTTTTAGTTCCTCTTCACTTTCTGCCATAAGGGTGGTGTCATCTGCATATCTGAGGTTATTGATATTTCTCCCGGCAATCTTGATTCCAGCTTGTGTTTCTTGCAGTCCAGCGTTTCTCATGATGTACTTTGCATATAAGTTAAATAAACAGGGTGACAATATACAGCCGTGACGTACTCCTTTTCCTATTTGGAACCAGTCTGTTGTTCCATGTCCAATGCTAACTGTTGCTTCCTGACCTGCATACAGATTTCTCAAGAGGCAGATCAGGTGGCCTGGTATTCCCATCTCTTGAAGAATTTTCCACAGTTTATCATGATCCACACAGTCAAAGACTTTGGCATAGTCAATAAAGCAGAAATAGATGTTTTTCTGGAACTCTCTTGCTTTTTCTATGATCCAGCAGATGTTGGCAATTTGACCTCTGGTTCTTCTGCCTTTTCTAAAACCAGCTTGAACATCAGGAAGTTCATGGTTCACATATTGCTGAAGCCTGCCTTGGAGAATTTTGAGCATTACTTTACTAGCATGTGAGATGAGTGCAATTGTGCAGTAGTTTGAGCATTCTTCGGCATTGCCTTTCTTTGGGATTGGAATGAAAACTGACCTTTTCCAGTCCTGTGGCCACTGCTGAGTTCTCCAATTTGCTGGCATATTGAATGCAGCACTTTCACAGCCTCGTCTTTCAGGAACCAGAGATCAAATTGCCAACCTCCACTGGACCATAGAAAAAGCAAGGGAATTCCAGAAAAACATCTATATCTATTTCATTAACTTTGCTAAAGCCTTTTACTATGTGGATCACAACAAACTGCAGAAAATTCTTAAAGAGATGGGAAAACAAGATCACCTTACTTGCCTCCTGAGAAACCTGTTTACAGGTGAAGAAGCCACAGTTAGAACCGGACATGGAACAGACTGGTAGAAAGTTGGGAGAGGAGTATGTCAGGTTGTATACAGTTGCCCTGCTTATTTAATTTACATGCAGTGTATATCATGTGAAATGCTGTGCTGAATGAATTACAAGCTGGAATCAAGATAGCAGGGAGAAATATCAACAGCCTCAGATATGCAAAAAGCAGAAAGTGAAGAACTAAAGACCCTCTTGATGAAGGTGAAAGACGAGAGTGAAAAAACTGGCTTAAAACTCAACATTCAAAAAACTAAGATCATGGCATCTGGGTCCAACAGTTCAGTTCAGTTCAGTCGCTCAGTCATGTCCGACTCTTCGCGACCCCATGAATCACAGCACGCCAGGCCTCCCTGTCCATCACCAACTCCCGGAGTTCACCCAAACTCATGTCCATCGAGTCGGTGATGCCATCCAGCCATCTCATCCTCTGTCGTTCCCTTCTCCTCCTGCCTCCAATCCCTCCCAGCATCAGGGTCTTTCCCAATGAGTCAACTCTTTGCATCAGGTGGCCAAAGTATTGGAGTTTCAGCCTCAGCATCAGTCCTTCCAATGAACACCCAGGACTTGTCTCCTTTAGAATGGACTGGTTGGATCTCCTTGCAGTCCAAGGGACTCTCAAGAGTCTTCTCCAACACCACAGTTCAAAAGCATCAATTCTTTGGCTCTCAGCTTTCTTCACAGTCCAACTCTCACATCCGTACATGACCACTGGAAAAACCACAGCCTTGACTAGATGGAATTTTGTTGGCAAAGTAATATCTCTGCTTTTTAATATGCTATCCAGGTCAGTCATAACTTTCCTTCCAAGGAGTAAGCGTCTTTTAATTTCATGGCTGCAATCACCATCTGCAGTGATTTTGGAGCCCCCAAAAATAAAGTCTGACACTGTTTCCACTGTTTCCCCATCACTTCATGGCAAATAGATGGGGAAAAAAATGGAAACAGGGACAGACTTCATTTTCTTGGACTCCAAAAATGACTTCAGACAGTGACTACAGCCATGAAATTAAAAGATACTTGCTCCTTGGAAGAAAAGCTATGATAAACCTAGACGGTATATTTAAAAACAGAAACATCACTTTGCTGACAAAGGGATGTAGTGTCAAAGCTATGGTTTTTCCAGTAGTCATCTATGGATGTGAGAGTTGGACCATAAAGAAAGCTGAGCACCGAAGAACTGGTGCTTTTGAACTGTGGTGCTGGAGAAGACTCGAGAGTCCCTTGGACAGCAAGGAAATCAAATCAGCCGATCCTAAAGGCAATCAACCCCAAATATTCGTTGGAAGAATGGATGCTAAAGCTGAAGTTCCAATACTCTGGCCACCTGATGCAAAGAGTCAACTCATTGGAAAAGACTTTGATCCTGGGAAAGATTGAAGGCAGGAGAATAGGGTGACAGAAAATTAGAGGGTTGGATGGCATCACTAAATCAATGGACATGAGTTTGAATACACTCATGAGAGATAGTGAAGGACAGGGAAGCCTGGCATGCTGCAGTCTATGGGGCCGCAAAGAGTCAGACAAGACTTAGCAACTGAAAAATAACCCATGATTCTTCCATACTTAAAATAATTTTTGAAGTGTTCCATATATTTTTGAAGTAACTGTAATAAATATTCTGTATTATGATACAAGGGAAAGCTCCAGGCCACATAACGTGTAAATACAAAGCTTTTTAATATGAAACTCCCACTCCGGAACTAGACCCTACAAACAGGACCGTGTGACGTGTCAGATAAACTGCAGCTTAGAGGCTAGTTCCGGAAAACCCAACTGATGCAAAGACATGCAACAAGACAGCTACACCGACGCTGTTCATGGGAAGAGGAAAAGATAATAACACATGAAGGACACGTGCCAGAAAAGCATTGTGGGTCATACAAAAATTCTAAATGCACTTAACCATGAAATAGAAAAGTCAGTCAAGTAATCACCGAATGAACAGACTCCAAGGAAAAAGCATGAAAGCAGGAGGACATGGGAAGGCAGCAGAAGCGGACAATTCTGAGCTGACAGAGCCTGGGGAACGAGTGCGAATGACAGTCCCCTGATAATGAGGGCTGGGCCCCGAGGAAGACCAGGGACAGGACAGAAGAGAGGTCCTCCCAGAGACAAAGCTCCACCACAGCACTGGGAGCCTCCAAAGTCCAAAACAGGGCACAGTGGACTTAAAAACATAACAACAAAACACCGCTGAAGTAAGAGTTGATTCTACAGTAAAGTGGTAACATCCAGGAAGTGGAGCCCACGTGGCCTCAGAGAAGTCTGGCTCCAGGTGAGGACGGGATGGGCTGAGGAGGGGCGGCATCACCACAGCCTGCCGCCCACTCTCTCTACCCCCCAGGCCCGTCCACACCACAGCAGGAGAGGCAGGCACCCCACAGCCACCCACCCCCAGCCCCACTGGGTGCAGGGCTGAGTGCAGACACCCACTCACCCTGTGCGGCAGCCTCTGCCTCCCCAGGCTCCCGGGCGTGGTACTCGCTGCAGAGGGCGGCCAGGGCCGACACAGCCGCCTCCTGAAACAGAGGAGACGTGAGTGAGCTGCAGGCTCCTGGTCAAGGAGCAGCCAGGTGGCCCTGCGGTCAGGCCAGTGACTTGGTTTGAAAGACCCAGAGGCTGATGACATCATTCTTTCTGGTATGTCTGCTAGACATTGTCATCATCGTCAGTCAGATGTGGTCATAAGTTTACTATTCTCTGCAACTAATACACTGGATATAAAAGTTATTTTCTCCATACAGTGCAAATTTCACGTCTCTCCATGTGAAAGGCAATAATGAAATGTGGTGTTTTCTTCTTTCCCAGCTGAAATAATGATGGAAAAGTGTGTTAAACACCAGAAGCTGCATGGCAAGGCCCCTCAGGTGAGCCACAGAGAGGCCTAGTATGCAGTGGAGCTGGGGGCCCAGGACTGCTGGGAACAGGGCTGGCTGGACAAGGAGGAGGGCTGACCCAAGGCTGGGGCACCTCAGGGGACAAAGCGCAGGAATGGGGTTCACACCACAGAGGCCCTTGGCCCTCCTGTCGCCTCCACAGTGGCTCACCTCAGCCTTTCTCCGTGGTGAAGACCACACGGGGCAAATGCTGGGTTCCTGTGTTCTTCCCAAGTGAAGGTCGCTTGGTCGTGTCTGACTCTGTGGCCCGATGGACTATTCAGTCCATGGAATTCTCCGGGCCAGCATACTGGAGTGGGTAGTTCCCTTCTCCAGGGGATCTTCCCAACCCAGGGATCGAACCAGGGTCTCCTGCACTACAGGTGGCTTCTCCACCAACTGAGCTACCAGGGAAGCCTGGGTCTTCCCAGGGCTCCTTCAGATCAGGGAGCACCAACGGAGGTGCCGGGGGAGGGGTGTCCTCGCACAAATCAGAGCAGGTTCACACACGATCACGACTGGTGTGAATGAACTATGGATTGTTTTTAAAAGGAATTCTGACACCGATCATGAAGAACTCAAATTCAACTAGTAAAACTGTACCTGGATCCTACAGAACGATAAAGTTACTTATAGAAAAAGGGATGAAGACTGAAGATATGTTCTATTCACCCAACAGAAAAACTGAGACACAGGAGGCTGGAGAGCTACAAGAAAGACCAATATCTACTTCCAGTCCTTCATCCTCCACATCAAAGCCTAGTCATTATCAATACCAAGGCTATTATCTCTGCACGGGGGTAGAGGTTGCAACTCTGTTAGTCCAAAGTTCACCTGTCCTGAGGCAGGACAGCAGTGGCCACGGGGCGTGACTGACACTGACATGCTGTCACGATTCTAGCAGTTTGCTCGTCCGCACGTGAGCATCACAACAGGAGCCTCCAGCCCTAAATTATACAGCTCAATAGGGAACACGTTTAGAAGGCAAATTAATTAATAAAACTAGAAACAATAATAAAAAATTTAAATATTCTGGTCAATGATGGCTGCATTAGTTGTCCCGATCATAAATTACATAAACAATATCATTCAGAATTCCAAATATAATTATTGGCATTTATCAATCATGTTGGTCTACAAAAGGGACTCAAAATGCACAAAGACCTTTGAAACACTCAAATATTTATACACAGTGCAAAAGCCAGAGAGCCTTTGCTCCCCACACCTTTATATGTTGTCGAGAGTGACTTGAAATGAGGTGGAGGTTTTTCAAGGTGTCGTTTATCAGCCACTGCCAACCATCTGTCAAAGAAACAAATTCATTCAGCTGGTAAAGAACATTTGCATCAAATTAAAAACAACACCACACAGATCTTCTACCTCTCAAGTCAAAGTAGACAGTGACCTTTGAGAGGAACCTGCAGGAAATCTGAGGTACATGCTCTCCAGGTCGAATGAAATTCTAAAGGCCTTTGCCCTCTCCACCTATAGGGGTAAACTCTTCTTTCTGCTGTTGAAATGTGAAAACTGTCACGATGGGCAAGTTTTTGTTCTCCTTTTACCCCTGCAAGCTTCAAGTGGTCTTTGCCTGTACTTCTTCCCTGAACAATCCCCCCACCAATAAAAATGAAACACAAAATTCAACTAGATCTAATACTTGGAAACAAACACTAACTCATTTTTTGCTTCTTCCTCAAGTTTCAGAACTTCTGAGGCTGTAAAGCAAAGAGCCAGCACAGCCAGCAGGGGCGGTGACCCCAAGGCTTTTCTTACTACCTCTCTGTGACCAGCGGCCACAACGTCAGAGCCTGGAGACGCTCCAGACCAGCACCGGGGCCTGACTGCCACCCCTGGAAGAGCCGAGGCAGCTGCTGGGCCTCCGCTCTCGCCCCTCAGGCTGGCACTGTCCAAATGGGAGAGGAACGGCTGAGAATGCCTGGTGCTGGGCACAGCCGTGACAGGCAGAGCTCCAGTCGGGAGCCCTGAGGAAGGAGCTTGAGCCCTTGGAAGAGAAGGAAGAATCTCTGCTTCTGTGGGGAGAGTGTGGGGGATGCTCCCTGTTTACAGTGGGTTCTTAACAGCAACTTAAAACAGATACTAACAAGATGGAATTTACCATCCACCCTAACAGGTTGGTCTTCACTTTTCAAGCTGAATTAGTTCTGGAAAAAAATGCCACAATGTGAGTCGCTGGAGAGGTGCACTTACCGATCACGGCGTCACCTCTGAAGGGCATTTTGGAAAGGGCCATGTTTTCTATTAAAATGCACACTAGGAAGAAAAAGGATGAACGCAATGTCATTTCCCCAAAAGTGCCCATCCCAGCACCCACCCTGCCGCACCGGAGCCCGGCGCGGCCAGCACCGCCTTCCCGCCCCTGCCCCTCAGCGTGGGCGTCGGGGGCGAGCCCCCAGCATGTCCTCAGCACCAGACCTGGCCCAGGCTCGGGGGCAGTGCCAGGAGCCACGAGCAGCAGCATCACGCTGGTGCCCTCGGGGAACCCTGCCCAGACAAGGGAGCAACACGTGGAGGCCGCAGGTCTGACCCCATACGAACCCCCAGGGACAGACAACTCAGCTCTCAAACCACGGACACCCACAAGTGACCAGGCGCTGTGGCTGAGCAGCAGGCACCTGCCCGATGAGGACCACGGAGAAGCAAGTTCCCCTGGAGGGGGGCTCCCCCACCTCAGGTCAGCACCAGGGTCCGGACAGGGTCAGAGGAGGTAACACGTATCACCCCGACGGGACAGTCCCCAGATGAGCCACAGTGCGCAAAGCTCTGGTAAATTCCTGACCTCTGTAAATAATGCAGTGTCCGTTTTAATAAACTACCACTTCTGCGCGTGGAAACATAGACCAGTAGAGCTGCTCAGCGGCCACCACCACAAGGACACCTGAGCCTCTGTGTGGTGGCCTCACATGGCTGTCCTGGCACCAAGGAGGCTCTGACCTGCCCGGCGCCTGCCCACAGGCCACGTGGCTCTGCCCATCCCACATGGCTCCTCACGCTGCCCATTCACACAGCAAACGCACCCCTACCTCGGTCCCTACAATAGAACAGCCTAATGGTTTTCTCCTACTGAATGAGTAGTTTGCATTTGCTGGAAAAAATCTAACACTACAGAAAAATGAGATAGAAAACCACCACTGACATTTTGGTGGCCATGTAATTTGGGGGTCCCATCACGGACCTTCACAGGCTGAGAGAGCACAGGCGCTCCTCCCGTCAGCTCGGTGCCCTGACCCCGTCTTCACCACCTTGCTCCCACCTTGACCCCGAAACTAAGCTGAGCTGGAGCATGGCTCCCATACCTCCTCCCACGCTCAGAGGGTCACAGACCATAGGCGCCCCCCGCCATGGCCAGGCTAGGCTGGGCTGGCAGCAACAAATCCCAACCTCAGCGCCCACAGCAACAGAGGCTCCCTGTGCCCACTGCACAGCCGCCATGCCTCAGCAGGGGTGCCCGTCACTGCCCCCCAGGGACCAGTGACTGGCGGCAGCTGTCCTCTGAAATGCTGCCAGGCCAGCGAGGAAGCCAGCTCTGCAGTCTCTGCGAGCATGGACTCCACCCCACCTCCTCACACTCCCGACTCCCACCGTCCTGAGCACAGATGTGACCTGCCAGCACGAGGGGGCCTGGGGGCCGGAGGAGGGGTGTCCCAGCAGAGCCAGGATGCGCACAGGCCCCTCCCCGGCTCCAGCCACCGAACTGCTTTTCTTCTCAAACAACGTAACTGACCACGGGAGACCCCATGCTCTTTAGAAGACGGGCAACATCCCACACTATGGTTATGAAACTGTTAATCCAATATTTCCTGTTGGGCTCAGCTCTCCTTCCAGTTTCTGTCATGTCAAACAAGATGGCCACACACATCCCATCAGCACACAGACTGCCTGTCTGTCCAGCAGGATGCCTGTCACCCCTACATGTTTTGGGGGTGCAGAGTCCTAGGAGTGGCCATGCAGGGCAGAAGACTGCACGTTTTTAATCCTAAGAGACAATGCCCTTCGCAACCGGAAAATGCTGTAACAACATATACTCCAGAGCAGGCGTTCCATCGGCAGAGGATCACCCAGCTCTGACGTAGCCAATATGATCGAGAAGACGCGTCCTCCTCGTGGAGCTAACCAGCATCTCCCCAGCAACCAGGTGAGGCTGAAAACTTCCTGGGTAGGAAGTTTTTTAGGGACCAATGTGATCACTTAATTTCTCCTAAAATTTCCTTCAAGTTTTAAAAAATGTACCTCCTACACTTAAGTTTAATCAGGAATTAATCAGTAAAATGTCCGTTAATTAGAGATTTAGCTTTGTGTATGTGTGCAGAGGGGACACAGTTTTGGTTCCTTCCACGTGGTTCCTTGGGACATCATCAACCACTCTATCAACTGCCCTCTTCAGCCAGGTTGGAAACACGTACCTTCTTTGTCACACGTGAAATCCCATGTACGTTTGAAACTTCTGATTCTCCCTTCTGTTTTATCAATCTATCATACTGAAGAGGGAAAGAGGGCAACATTCGCATTCCTAACTGTATCACCCCTTCATGGGACACTTACTCTACTCATTCATCCCACCCCAGCGGCTGCCAGCCCCATAGCTACTAAAATGTATCTGGACCCACAGAAGCTGAAAATTAAGAGCCTGGGGTGCACACACACAGGAGAAGCAGCGGGCTGAGCAGGCAGCCCTGGAGTTAGGATGTGCAGGCCAGGTGCACCGCCACGGTAACTCTGACCAGAAAATGGCCCGGCCACTGGTCCCTGCAAAGGAGCCCATCAGGGAACTTTACAAGATGGAAAACAAGTAAATAAATACCCTTGGGACTTTTGTCTTCCTTCAGTGGTGGGAAGAAAGGACCTTGCCCCACAACCTGCAGCCTCTGTTGCTCAGACCTACCTGCTTGTCTCATGAGCTCTCCTCCCAGACCCCTGAAAATTAATGAAAACAAAGTTAAAACTCTTGTTATACAAAACGTAAATATTTTCACCGAGTAACAGATGTAACTTCAGGCTCCAAAAAATATTAAGACGACATTAAAGAGCTGCATTTGTTGTTGGCCACGTGAACTACTTTTTATGAAAAGAAATGAAAATATGTGCTGTGACCGCTTATGAGATGATTTTCAGTTTTCACTGGAGACTCTAATCCCTGGTATGAATTATATCACAGAATCACATGTAACAAACTCCAAACACTGTTCAACTCTTATTTTGTAAAAACTACAGGAACTTAAGGCACCAGGAAGATATCATCACCCAGCAGGATCGGGGAGAGGGGTATTTTGTAAAAACTACAGGAACTTAAGGCACCAGGAAGATATCATCACCCAGCAGGATCGGGGAGAGGGGCTGCCCGCCTGGACCCCCGACTGACGTGGGACGCTGACGATGGGGAACTGGTGGACATGAGTTCAAGAAACACTCCGGGAGAAGGCAGGAAAACTATGGCTTCCGGCCGAGGCAGAGGAACAGGATTCGAGTTCGCCCTCCTGCCTCAAACAAGTGGAAAACTGGACAAACATTCAGAGGCTTGCAGACAGAGGTGTGGGAGGAGGAAGGAGCAGCCAGGGCCCAGCAGCGAGGCCCCCGCAGATGGAAGGTGGGGAGGCCAAGGCGGCCGGAATCTGAGGGGCTGCGGAGCAGCACCCCAGCACTGACCCTGAGTCTGAAAGAAGAAAAACACTCCTAAGGAGAAGGCGGGGCACGCATAGGAACCCATACAGGCGGGGAGGAGCCCCCTCAGGCAGAGCACGGGCCTCCTCAGGCACGAGGCACCAGGAGACCCCCGCAAGGACCACCTCAGCGGCCGGCCCACTTGTTTTGGCCCTGCCAGGCCTCCAGAGCTGGCTGTGAAGGGGTCCAACTGAGCCCACCAGGCGAGCAGAGCCCGACAGCAGCAGGCGGCGCCCAGCGACAGAAACACCACAGAGCCCAGCGCCCCGCTGAGGATCAGAACACCCCTCACGACTCCAAGAAAACAACCCGCACAGACCCAGCAGCTCCCCAAGAGGAGGGGATACACACACAGGGTTGTCAGAACAGCTCTCAGCTCATGCACATGTCCCAGGAGGGGAGGAGACGGACTGAGTCACAGCAAGACACAAACAGGACCTCAAGAAATAAAAACACAGACCTGAAAAGAAAAGCTGCACTGAACGCAATCAACGATGATGGGGACAGAAACCAAAGCAATAAAGACGAAGAGGTTAAAGAGACCCAGCTCAAAGATAAGCGAATCACGTAAAAACGACAGAGTCCGTTTAAATAGCCTCGGTGGACCAAGTACAGGGCGGTTTAAGTCACAGAAGGAATAACAAGGACATTACTAAAGTACAGCATGGTGTTGGCGGGGGTGGGGGGGCGTGCACGAGTCTATAGTGATACATCAGACAGGCAGACAGCAGGGTGGGAGTGGGGAGGGACGCTGCTCTCTGCAGACAAGTCTCAGAAAATGCACATGGAAAGAATGAGGGAATCAGCCAGGCACCCCCTGGCAGACCACAGGGTGATGGCTGACTCAGGCAAGGCCGGCGCTGGAAACCAGGATCCACGAGTCTTGAAACCACCGTCAGGCCAGTTGCTAGCTGCAAGGGGGTGCATGCCTCTCACCGGCACGTCTGACCTTCTGGAGGTCGTCCCTAAACCCAGGGGTCAAGTCAGCGTCTCCACCAGGGGGCAAACACACCGACATCACAGGCAACACAAGGGTCCGCAGGGCCGCGCCGGCCACGCCACGGGCGAGCCAGAGCCGGCCGCACCGGCCACGCCATGGGTGAGCCAGAGCCGTCATGCAGGGAGCACCCCAGCAAACCCGGCATGTGCGACGGCACACAGCACACCTGGCCTGAAAAGAGGCTGTGTCGTGCAAAGCAAAAAGGGGGCTAACTGAGTAACACCAAACACAGCACAAAAACTTGAGTAGGTCCTAGCTCAAGGGGGAAAGAAGGCTACGGAGAGCATTTGAAGACAAGCTGAAGGAACCTCCGCTTACAGGTCACGGAGGTCACATGGAACCTCCTGGGTGCAGTGCAGACGCTGGTCGTATGTGGTCACACAGGAGAAAGTCCCTGCTCTTCCCTGATCCTTTCTCAAGTTTTAAAGAGGAAGTAACAGGCCCAGAACTTACTAAAGAAAACAAACAACACACGTATACAGAAAGAAAGAAAGCAAACGGTCAAGATGTTATGAATGACTGACTGAGGTGAGGAAGGGTGAACAGGCATTCCCTGCGTGATTCTTTTAATTTTACTTAGACCCCAAACTCAAGATAAAACGTTCGGGGTTAGGGAAAATCAGTCCTTGCTACGTCCTCCCCCAGGAAGATTTCTGAGCACAGTCCACCCAAGAGAACGCAGTTCCCAGAGTCGCTCACATCTCTGAGAAAGCAAGGGGGCCCCAAAGAGACCGGGGGAACCCAGCACCCCTGAGGCCACAAGGCCGTGGCTCCCAGGACATCAGGCGGCCTCCCAAGGGCCAACTGCTTCACTCACAGAGGAGCAGGAGCACACCCCCCAGGGGACCAGAAGACAGAGCAGGTGCAAACCCCACATGCAACTCACATTTCCCTCCAAGATCAAGATCCAGCTCCCTCGACCACATTACCTGCCGTTTCCATTTCCCCACAGTTCACATTTCTTTAAGACTTTCTGTCCTGCAAAGGATGGCCTGTCACCACTCCTGCAGGAGGGCCTGACGCTGCCAGACACATAGGGACTGGGCCGTGGCCACCACAAGCAACGAGGCCCCCACGCACTCAAGTGTCAGAGGAAATTCAGCGAGGGCTCCCCAGAGAGCTCCAGGCCCGCTGACGAAGTGCCTGCCAGGTTTCAGAGCTTGGGTGTTCCCAGTCAGGAGCACCACGCAGCCTGGCCAGGAGTTCTCACCCTCCTGCCCCTCCTCAACAGGGATTCTCCTTCCAACCTGCCGGACACAGCGAGTGCTCAGAGCTCCCACTGCACACGGCGGTCCTCCCAGCACAAGCCCCCCACAGCCAGCCAGCACTGACCACCCCTGGTGTCACGGGGCTGCCCTGTCAGTCTGTCAGAACCTGTGAGATGCTCCAGCCCTGTGTTCTTTGCCAATGTAAGAGGGATCTTCAGGTCACGTGGGACCCAAGGTTCTAGCACCAGACTGACCTAAGGGGTCCCTTCCAGGAGAGAGGATTTACTTCCATAGGCGAGGCTGCTTCCTGGAGGTGAGGGCCAAGAAGGAAGGGTCCGGAGCTTTGTCCCTTCCAGCTCCAAGGAGGTCCCAGCTATGGAGGTCTGAGCCCGAGAGGGCTCTGCCAGGCAGGATCCTCCATTTACTTGGGCCGGGAGCCCTGTGGGAGGTCAACACTGGTAGTGCCATCTGTGGTGGGCCCTCACATCACAGAGAATCAGCTCAACCCAATGGAAACCCTGGATGCCAAGGCTGGGGGGGTGGTCTCCCTGGGTGGCAAAAGCTGTGTGTCACAAGTAGCCATTAGGAGGATTTGGTTTGACTCCACGGGGACAGGACCCAGCCAGGAAGCTGTGCCTCATCTGCCAGGGACTCTGTCCTCTGGGCCTTTTATGTTGCTGATTTGAATGAACACTTTTGCAGCAATAAGCCACAGTCACAGCATCAAGAGCTCAGTTGGTAAAGAATCCGCCTGTAATGCAGGAGACCTGGGTTCAATTCCTGGGTTGGGAAGATCCCCTGGAGAAGGGAAAGGCTACCCACTCCAGTATTCTGGCTGGAGAATTTCATGGACTGTATTGTTCATGGAGTCGCAAAGAGTCAGACATGACTGAGTGACTTTCACTTTCATTTTTTTCCACAGCACCAAAGGCTATGCTGAGTGCCGAGTCCTTCTGCCAGCCCAGTCCCTGATCCTGGGAGTGGTCTCGGGGACCCCCAAATTCACAATCAGAAAACAGTCGAAGGAAATAGTGGGGCTAAGCTGGATCTCACAGGTCAGGACTGGACACTCGGATTCAGGCCCCTGCAGTCTGGTTCTGTGGGGCACGTGCCCTCCCTTCTGTGGTCTGTGTGGGAGTCATACCTGGGGAACAAACACTGCTGAGGCGCCAGGCCCGTCCCACCCAGAGCCCTTGTTACACCAGACGCCACGCGCATCATCTCCCTACGCTGGCCTCAAGGAAGGGGCTTCTTTTCTATTACTTTTGAGATTTATCACTAGAAAAGAACATTTAAAGGCAATGAACAGATGTGCATTTGGAATTTGTAAAATGCTAACGATATCATCAGAAGCCTTCAGCTCCAAAAAAAGCCACACACGACAAAAGCACACTGGCCCTAGGGTGGCCAGGGGTTCACTCCTCAGTTCACCTGGCACGCAGCTCACTCCCTGCTCATCCATGGTTAGTCCAGCGGAGTTCAGGCCACTTCATCAGGAACAACTGAACACGTTTTCATGTATGAGAAAATGAGTCGTTCCTCTCTATTTAAAACAGATGAAAAGCAGGCAGGCAGCACTGGTGGAACAGCCAAGAGCGCCCACGGGAACTCCCTCCAGGCCTCCACCCAAGAAGCAGAAACCGGGAGGCAGAGCCACACCCACGGGTGCAGGTCCACACCAGGCCCCGCCCACCCAGCAGGAGACTCGCTCAGCAGAGTTATCACCTGCAGGATGCCTCTAAGGGAAGGACCATTAAACAGGAAACAGACACCACCAAAGAGCCCAGGAACCTCGTCCCGTCTCCACACTGACCACAGAGGGTCCTGACACAGGTATTCACCCAAGAAAAACAGAAACACACGTCCACACCAAGACTCATATGCCAATATGCACAGAAGTGAAGATGCCCATCACCTGGCAAGAAGGTACCAAGCACACAGGTCGCTGACCACCAACAGCTCTATGGGAGAACACACCGCTACACACCAACCACACGGTGAATCTCAGAAACAGCACTCTCGGTGAGAAAGACCAGACCCTAAGACTGCACAGTATAGTTCTATCCACGTGATAGTCAGAGGGCGGACCACAGCCACCAGGGCAGAGGGGACCTGCTGCAAAGGGCAGAAGGCAGATCCAGCCGGTGCCGCTGCTGCGGGTGGTCTGTCCACAGCCACAAGCCTGTCAGGCTCCACAGTCAAAGGCGGAAGCTTCTCGTCATGTTGTCTGTGAAGCTCAGAACCCAACCACGCCTTTCACGGCTCTTCACTCGCTCAAATACGACACACAGATGACTCAGCAAGGACCACTCAGGAGATGCCCGTGACTAGGGGCCCAATGTTTTCTTCACAAAACATAAAACTTTAGGTATGTAAATCTTACCTGTATAACTGACGATCGTAAAGCTAAAAATAAAGAATTGAAAATTAGTCATCTGAATTACTAGGATTTAAAAATATAACACAGCAGGTATATAACATCAACGAGCATCAGAAGGAGAACAGAGACAAGCACAGGCGGGCGTCTCGCAGGAGGGCTGACGGAGTGCACTCCACTCTCCAGGAGCACCTCGCTAAGAAGCCCCTCCCTCGCTAAGACCCTCCGGCACAACTGCGCTTGATCCCCAAGACAGCCCAGATTCCTCCCTCCCTGGCCTGGTAGGGAAACCGAGGGTCAGAGCAGGGAGGAAGAGGGTCACCAGCCAGTGACAGCAGGGAGATGCCTGGATACCGGACCTGCCCCCCAACAGCCCCTCAGGCAGAAAATTAAGCCTGCCAGCCCTTCTCCTGGCAAGGAACTCAGAGAAGCACCTCAGCATCCCACTAACTACCGTCCCTGCCCCCACTCACTGAAAGCTCATGCTGTGCCAAAAACTCCACCCAACTCTCCAGACACATTCTTCAGTTCTCACAGAAACTCAAGCAAGTAGGTTCCGCTATCATCCAGGCTCTACAAAAAAAAGAAGCCGAGGACGGGGTGGCCCCCACACTGAACCTTCTACAGCACCACTTGGTATCAGCCTGGCTCCACAGTGTCCAGGTAGCACCAGACTCCACTCTACAGTGAGAAATGAGGGCTTCTCTGGTGGTCCAGGGGTTAAGAGTC
The DNA here is from genome assembly GCF_003369695.1 of Bos indicus x Bos taurus. Lineage (NCBI taxonomy): Eukaryota > Metazoa > Chordata > Mammalia > Artiodactyla > Bovidae > Bos > Bos indicus x Bos taurus. The sequence goes on from NC_040094.1 coordinate 50,879,381, forward strand.
CGCCTTGCAATGCAAGGGACACGAGTTAAATCCCTGGTCGGGGAACATCACCCCTGCACCACAACTCCCGAGATAAGCTCTGGAGCCCGTGAGCCACAAATACTGGAGCCCAAGCGCCCTGGAGCCCACGCTCCAAACAAGAGAAGCCATCACCATGAGCAGCTCAAGCACTGCAACGGAGAGTAGCCCCTGCTTACCGGGATGAGAAAGCCCGCGTGCAGCAACAACGACCCACCACAGCCAAAAACATACACAGAAACACCCTTAAAGGTGAGAAACGCACCTCAACAGATGAAATGACTTTGCTAAAATGGAAATGAAAGCTAACAGCACCAACGGGATGAGGGGAGGATGTCAAAATGGTCAATTATCACATAAAAATCCTACAACAGAACTCAACCCAGAACAACAAATGGTAAAGCTTAACACTCAAGAGTGACTTTCATGCTATCCTATAACATTCAGACCCAGAGCTCGTACTTCACCAATTTTGAGTCACAAAAAGCCTTTGAGAATCTCAAAACCCAGAAAAACACACACACCTCCCCCCCAGAGAAGTGCATACATAAACCCTGGGTGTGACTGCAGACGGGGAGCTTCCCCCGTGGGGGTAAAGCTGGGGGCGCAGGGCCTTCTGTGAGCCACCACCCACCCACCATCCCGCGAGAATGCCCGGATCGAGCAGGGCGGCCAGGCAGTGCAGCAGGACCAGACGAGAGGCAGGCACTCTCTGCCAGGCCCAGCGGGGGACACTTGGCCACACAGGAGAGCCTGAGCTCACCCCCAGGGTTCGTGCCCAAAGCCCCAGGACCAACTCCAGGCTGTACTTGGAGCTGAGGAGCGGGAAGGGCGTGGGGGCAGGGAGGCCCCCAGGCACCAGGAGACCGAGGAGGGGGCGCCCCGGCGGCTCACACTGACCTGCTGGTGGATCTGCTTCAGGCCATGCATGGCCTTCTCGTCCAGGAAGTCCGAGACGGGCCTGCAGGAATTCAAACACGACATGTGAGGACCATGGTTTTGAGTCTGGGGCGGGGGGCTTGAAATTCCCAGGAGCCCTGGGGAGAGAAGTAGGGTCAACTCAGATCCGCCATCATCGTGCCCCCAGGGAACCACCTCGAGGGACAGGAATCGACTTTATATAACACAGTTTTCCTCAAGGTGGAGTTCAGGAGCCATGGCACAGACATCATAGTGTGTGGTGAGCTGTGTCTCTGAGGAAAAGTCAGTCAGAAAGTAAGAAGATGGAGCAGCTGCTTCACAAAACATTCTCGACGTTCAGACGTTCTCAGCCACCCCATACTGCGTCTGTTGTTATTTATACCAACTGCACCAACAGAAGAAGCTCCTGGTTCAAACTTTTATATCCTCTAGTATTTTACATTATTCAAAGTGACAAACGAACACAGAATACTGAATACACGGCTACTCCACACCAAGTCTGGAAAACGTGTCTTTGCTTTACAATTTGTTTAAATCTCGGAAAGAACGAGGTGACAAGAGAAGCCCAGTGAGGTGGGATCCCCTAGAGAGGACAGGGGACCGCTGACAGATGTTGTCAGGTGCAAATGAAGGGGCTCCTACCTGCCCTGCTGCGTGGCCAGCGTGTGCAGGCTGCGGGCGACCTCTGCGCAGGCGAGCACAGCCCCGTGCCGAGTGTGCAGGTCTGGACTCTGTGTCATCGACAGCAGACGCGGGAACACTGCCAGGACACAGCGGGAGAGGCACACGGGGTGACTGTCAGACGCGCGGGTTCAGGATCCAGGGGAGAATGCACCCGCTCAGTTCTGTCATTACCTCACAACCAGGGCGAAACTAAGGCCTCCGACACGCCGAACCCCATCAGCAGATGCATGAGCAGGGAGGACGAATGTGACTTAAGAGGACACTTGTCCCAAATAGCACACATCTCCGGGGCCCCAGACACAGGGTGGTGACTCAGGGTGAGGACAGACAGCAGGGAAGAAGGAAAACAGAGTGTTTTCCAGGTCCTTCCTATTGTTCAGGGACCCCCACGGCTGTGCTGGGGGGCAGCGAGGACAGAGGCTGGGCTGTAGAACCCTTCAGCCAACACATGTTGGCTCAGCCAGGAGTTCCCTCCTTGCTGCTCAGAGCAGAGAAAACCTCGGAGCCTGTGCTCTGGGGACAGAAAGCAGGACCAGAGTCCCTGCAGCCTGGCCGGGAGTACAGATGAGGAGTCACAACCAGGACAGAGGCTCTGTCCTTCCAGCCCCACCAGCCAGGGAAAGCATGGTCACAGCCCTGCAGAGGCCGTGGACGTCAACAGCATCCTTGCTGGGAGGGGGCCGTCACGGGCACTCAGATGTGGCAGTGGTCAGTGTTTAAGAATCCTAGAGCAGTCAGCACTCCTGAACTGGGAAGAAAGTGTCCCCTTCATTCAGGCAGCAGGATCAGCATCAAAGGAAAGTAAACACCAGGAGAGATTTCTGACATTAATTAAGAGACCACGAAGGACCTTCACAGGCCCCAAGTCCTCATGTAAAATCCTAGAGTGTCTGCATAAAATCAGTAACTCCAACTGAACAACTGTAATCCAACAACAGTCACTTCTCTAATAAACGTCAGTGGGAATAAGTACAAATCGAAGAAACCTATGTATTGTTTCCTGAATTGAAATCAGATGCCTACTGATTCCAAATAGAAAAGCCATGATGGAACAAATACAGGGTCTTTTCTTAACGATAAGGGCATGTCATTAACTCAGACTGGCCGTCTTGTTCCTGAGTAGAGCACACTCAGGCCCAGCCCAGGAAGTCAGCAAGTCCCCCGCAGCCCCAGGGAGGCAGCTCACTGTTTTGTGTGTTATATTATGAGCTGCTTCACTTGTTTCAAGGCTCATCCTGAAACGCACACAGTGCACAGCAGATCCTCCACTCTGGCTGGGATGGCAGAGGAATGAGCCCTGGGGCTCCCGGGGACACGCACACCTCAGTGCTCACAGCGCCTGTGCTCCCAGAGGCTGCGGCGCCTGGTTTGTGTTCTGTCCCCAACGAAGCACAGACCAGCTCTTCACACCCTTCCCAGCAAGAGAGAGACCCTCAGGTCTTAACATCAGCGTTCTGCTGGGTGTGTGTGCGTGTGTCTGTAGCGCACACCCTTGTGCACGTGTGAGGGCATGTGGGCAGCACCTACCTTCGCGGGCGGTGTGCTCGGGCGCTCGCTGCGCCAGGTTCCGCAGCGCCTTGGCGGACAGCTCCCTGATGGTCCTGGGGGCGGGGCAGACAACACTGTTAGTCCTGCAGGCTGAGGAGTCTGGCTTTCACTCAGAACAGTGTGCGGGAGCTGTCTCCTGGCCACTTAGCCAAACACTATGAGAAAAGATACAAATAAACTAGCAAATAAGAACCTCTGTTCCTAAATGAGGGAGACAGCCTTCACCAAGAGGCGGCACTACATGCAAGCCTGCCATCTGCGTGGCGCTGGATGGCCACGTGGGTCTAACCTCCTGCACCCCGAGGGACACAGCGGACAGCAGTACCGGGAGTCTGGGCAACACCACTGGGAAGATCACAGGCGGAACGAGGGAAGTTCCAGTGGCTCAAGCTAATACACAGGAGGTGCACATCACATCAGTGCAAACATCTCCAATCAAGGCACAGTTGGTACGTTCTCAGCACACAACAGGACGACCCCAAGACTGGGTAAAAAGCCAAGCCTGCCAGGGGCCGGACAGGCTCTGATCAGAGGGCCACTTGTGAGACGGATGCCCGCCTCCATGCACGCCCCCCAGCCCCATCCCAGCAGTGATCTTCCCAATTAGTGCACTTTGAAGATAAGCTTTCTGTATTTAAAAATAATATTATTTATCATCTAAATGTCAGACCTCATTTATAAAACTCTTAGGAAAAAAGCATAAGGGGAAAGCTTCATGACATTATATTTGGCAATGTTTTTCTTGCCAAATCTAAACTTTTTTAGATCTTTTTCTAAAATGTTTTCCAACACCAAAAGCAGAGGCAAAGGAAAAACTATATACACTGACAACAGGTCAACTGATTATAGATAAACCGGACTGTGTTCAAATCTAAAACTTCCGAGTATCAAAGGATACAATCAACAGAGAGAAAAGGCAACTCACAGAATGGGAGAAAATACTTGCAAATCATGTATCCGATAAGGGACTAACATCCAGAATATATAAAGAACTCTTAAACCCAACAACAACGAAAACGAAGTAACCCATAAAGATCAACACGTTAGAAAAAAGAAGAAGGTAACAAGTACTGGTGAGGATTTGCACAAACTGAAATCCTTGTGCATTGGTATTGGGAACGTTAAATGGTACAACCATTACGAAAAACTATGGATCCCACTTCTGGGTATATACCCCCAAAACAGAGAGCAGGGTCTCAAAGAGATATTTATACATCCATATTCATAGCAGCATTACTCACAACAGCTGAAATGTGGAAGCAACCCAAGGATGATGGATAAAGAAAATGTGGCAAGTATACAGAATGGACTCCTGCTTGGTCTTATAAAGGAAGGAGATTTTGACACAGGCTACAGCATGGATGAACCCTGAAGGATGTTATGTGGAGTGAAATCTGCTGGGCACCAAAGGACAAATCCTGCAGGCTTCCACATGAGATTCCTACAAGATTCATATCCACAGAGACAAACAGGGTTGCCACAGGGAGGGGAGTCAGTGATTAATGGGTATGGAGTTTCAGTTCTGCAAAGATGAAAAGGTTCTGGAGACTGGTTGCACAGAAAGGGGAATGTACTTAACTGAACACGAAAAGTGATTAAGACATTAAGATAAATATTATGTGCATATTACCAAAGTCAAAATTTTTTAATTATGTTTATCTTGATACATACATTATTTGCGGTATGGCCAAGTATCAGAAAATGTTTATTTTTTTTTTAACTGAAGCACAGTTGACTTACAATGTTGTGTTTATTTCTGCTGTATAGCAAAGTGACTCGGTTATACGTATGTATTCTTTTTCATATTCTTTTCCATCATGGTTTATCAGGATATTAAATATAGTTTCCTGTGCTACACAGTAAGACATTGCTGTTTATCAAAAAATGTTTAAAAAGAAACCCAAAACACTGGACAATACCTTTCAAAAGTATATACTATTAGAAGTATAACAGGATACCTACACTAGTGAAGAATTCTGCAAGGCTCCCCATTTTCCAATAGCCATGTATTCACAGGAAATTGAAGAGACCCCGTTTATCAACTTTTAGCTCATATCTCTTTATGGATATAATCTAGGCCAAAAACAGAGAAAGGCAGAAGTATCTCCGCCTCTGAAGAATCATTTAAAAATTAGGCATAATCTTGTTCCATGAATCCTACCATTTGAAAAAAGTCTGAGCAGGTATTACCATGAGGACCTTCAGATCTGACTGCAGTTATCCTTCCATTCATGAATCCTGGAAATTTCAGGTTTTTAGAGCTTATACTAAAAAGAATACTTCCACAAAGAATGTTTTAAATAAAATTAACAATTTAAAAAATGAGGAAAAAACAGAAACCACATAGTAAAATGACAAGTGTAAATTAAATGACACGGATAACCACATCAGATGTGAAAAGTCTAAAGCCCTCAAATAAAAGGCACTGGTCGCCAGGCTCAATGTAAAGGAAGGACCGTCTGCCGTCCCCCTACAGACAGACAGGGGTGCGAGGTGACGGGGGCTGTGACAGGCCTCTTTTTGTAAGGCCCAAGCTTAGAATGGTTTTCATATCTTTAAAGGATTTTATAAAGACCAAAAAACAATAAAATACATGGGACAATGACCCAAAATATTACTCTCTGGCCCTTACAAGAAAAAGCTTGGCAACCCTTAAGCTATAATCATATCAAATTACACTTTAAGATAAGAAATCTAACATGAAACAAAAAGAGACAATACATTTGGAAGATACCAAAAAAGTTAGAAATGTATATGCACCTAACCAGAGAGTCTCACCCAAAATACACGAAGGAAAAAAGACAGAATTGAAAAAAGAAATAAACATTTCAACAACAGCTGGAGATTTCAATGGCTAAAAAGTTTAGTTTAACACCATGGGTGACATAGTTGCAATTTTGGTTTTATATGTCCTACTGACCACAAGCAACAGCCACTATAAGCTGGGATTCCAGATGTAGAACCTGGAGAAGCTCCTTACACACACAGGCGTCTGTGTCCCTCAGACCTCGGCCTGAGTGCCGGCAGCTACACAGAGCTTTCCAAGAGAAAATAAGCTGTTTTCCCAGAGGTGCTGACAGCAGCGCTGATAACCCGCTCTGGGTCATACAATGGCCCTCCCCATTGGACGGACACGTTTAACTGCTGGGAAATGCGAAGACACCTTGAAACTGCCCCGTAATCAGGAAAAAGCAAAGGCCTGCCTGGCTCCAGGAAGGATGGAGGAGACGGCTAAGTGGCCAAATGGAGCAGATGTGAGGTGGGAGGCCGTGGCCATAGAGGGGTGAGTGGATCTCACAGCCCAAGTTCCCTGCCCTCATGACATGGGAATGTTTACACACCCAGCACATGTCACTGAAGTCTCCAGAAGTAAAGCTGGAGGTAGACCATTAACCAACACATCAGGTGTGAAGAGTGGAGCTTACATTACTTCTCAAGTGTTAACTTCAAAAATACGAAATCTATAATCAAAAAACATATCAAAGGCTTACGAGCTCAATTTAATCTCTCCCTTGGGAAATAATATGAATTCTTATTTGACAGATAAATTACTTCGGCAAACACAAAAACACAAAACCTACCCGTCCCAGTGGCCGACCTTCATGGTGACCAGGTGCTCTATCATGGGTTGCGTGTACTCAGGAAAGCCGGCAATAAACATGCTGGAAAAAACAATGTGCAGAGATGGTGAGAATGTGCAGGAAGAGGCACTCACACACTGCTTCTGCGAACATGAGGCGATAGATATAACCACTTTCAAAAACTGTTTGGCAGTTTCCTATAAATCTTTTAACTTTCCTATAAATCCCCTTTTAAGTATTTATCTAAAAGAAATGAAGATATAAATCCACAAAAAGACTTCTAAATACATAAAGACTTCAAGCAGCTTCATTCATCAGAGCCCCAAAGAGAAAACGCCCTAAATGTCTGTCTATAACAGGACTAACACACAGACGGCAACAGTGGCAGACTCAAGACAGCTCAGCAATAAAGAGGAACGAGCTACACACACGCGCACAGGAAGTGTGACTCTCTGAAACCACTGTGCTGAGAGAAGCCAGGTCCAAGAATCTGTTCTTTCTGATTCCACTTGTGCGACATTCTACAAAAGGCATCAGTGAGCTACGGTGATGGGCAGAGCAGCACCTGGGGCCAAAGAGCTGAGCTCCTCACATGTCAGTGGCAGTGCTGGCCACCAAGTGTGCAGGCTGCCAGCGCTCCCTGAACTGTACACTTCATGTGAGGACAGCTGATGAAGTGTAATTATGCCTTAAAAATGAAAGTTCCATCTGAAAATACCATAGGAGAACTTCTAAAAATAGTTTCCAAGTGGGACACGCCTTTCTAATTATGACTCAAAACCCAGGAGCCAAAAAAAGAAGAAATTGGTACCTTCAAAATACTCAACCAAAGGAGAAAAATGCTGCCGGGAAAAACACACCATAAAACAAAAAAATATCTGCAACTGCTATCACAAACAAGAGACTTCTGTAACATGGAGTATTTCCAAATCAATAATATCATCACCTAGGAGAAAAATCACTCAAGTTTATAGAAAAGATACAGCTCAAACATTCAGTGTCATTCAATGGGAAACAGAAAGAAAAATTTGTCCAAAGTTTTTGGCAAACTGCCAAAATCAGGGTTTTATAGCTACCACTGGAAGGATCTAGAAGCACCCAGAAACTGCTGGGGACAGCATCTTGGCACAGCCTCTGGAGACAGCAAGTGGCACTGCCCAGGAAACTGAAAACGAATATCCGTTGGTTCAGCAGTTCCACTTCTACTAATTCACTCAGATATAACTACACAGGTGAGAATATACACAAGAATATTCACTCCACATCGTTCATAACAGCAGAAGACAGAAGCCAATGGCCAGGAGGGGGAGACCTACAGGTCACACTCCACATAAAGATATGGAAGGCTCTCCAAGACGCAGGACGTCACAGGCAGCAAACGGCGTCCAGGCTCTGCTGTGACGGCACACGCGCAGAGCTGCTCCTTACTACTGACAGCCAACTTGATTACTACAGGCTGACCTCGTCTTATTGTACTCCACAGACACTGCATATTTTACAAATTGAAGATACATGGCAGCCCTGCATTGAACAAATCAGCACCATTTTCCAGCAGCATTTGCTCACTTTGTGTGTGACATTTTGGTAATCTTTGCAACATTTCAAACTTTTTTTTCAATATTATTATATGTGTTATGGTGATCTGTGAACAGTGATGGCTCATGTTACTATGACTTGCTGAAAGCTCAGATGATGGTTAGCAGTGTTTGGCAATAAAGCATTTTTAAATTAAAGCATGTACATTGTTTTTATAGACACCTAACTATTACCCCCTAACAGACTACAGATTTGTGTTAAGATACCTCTCATATGCAGTGGGAAACCAAAAAATTCATGTGACTCACTTTAACGCAATGCTTGCTTTCTTCAGCGGTCTGCCCGGAGCCCACAGTATCCCCGCGGCGTGCCTGTATCTGGCCAATCCTCCATGGGTGAGCACTTGAGTGGCTCCCACCTTGGGCACCGTGTGCCACTGCTCAGCATGGACAAAAGGAAGTCAATACGCCCACAGACATGAGCCAAAGCTCTCTACAAGACACAGGAACTGGGGGTCAACAAGGACCCCCAGGGTAGAACCAGGTGCCTCAGAGGAGAGGGGAGATGCCCTGGTTTTCCCTAAACAACTCCTGCACCTTCTGAATTTTATACCATGCACATGTATTACTTACTCAAAAAAACGCACCTTTATACTTAATGCCTCTAAAACACCAACTGCTTACACATACTGTCTGAACCGGCCACACCACCTACATGCCCCACTGTGGACTTGTCCATCAGCCATGTGTCACACCTGTCCATCACCCATGTGTTACACCTGTCCATCAGCCATGTGTCATCCAAATACAGTGGACGACACAGAAGGCCAAGATGGGGGAACGGGATTTTACCCAAACCCTGTGTGGGCACAGTGCGTGTACACAGGTGAACACGGGTGCCAGGTGGGCATGCCTGTGCTACAAGGCATGAGCTCTGGGAGAGTCAAGTCAGGGAAAAATCTGTGCTCCGGGCATGAGAGGAAGAAAAGCAGAGGCTTCTCCAGCAGCAAGCTGGATTGAGAGCCCCTCTAAAAATGAAGAAATCACTTAAGCGAGAGTCAGACGAACAAAACAGAAAAGTCAGGACAGTCAAAGCTGTCAGAAATGGAGTCAAGATGTGACTCCTGGTCCCACATAGCCTATGGGGCCCTGGCCCCACCCAACAAACAGACCCAACCCAGGCCAGCAACCTGGAGGTCCCAGAGAAGTGGGCAGACAAACCAGCAGCCTCACAGGAAGAACCAGACAGGGGCTGGCCACCTGAATTCTAGTCTGAGCTCAGGCACTAACTAGCAGCTGACCTCGGAGAAGACGCACTGCCGGAGCCACCAGCCCAGGCGGCCCTCAGCACTTACAAGGACTCAGGCACGGAGGCCAAGTGCAAACTGCGAGGGGCATCCACCACAAGGCGAGGACCACAGGGAGGAGAGCCAGGGAGGGTGCGCGACCCACTGGGGGCCAGGAGGCAGGGCGGGGCTGTGACAAAGAGAAAGCATTCCGTCCTGCACTCAGACAAGTGACGGGTGGTCATGGAGGCTCTGCAAGTGTACAGGACAGTGAGAGCGGGGCTACGGTGACAACTGAGCTGACACGCAGAGGGAATTTTTGAGGGTTGTTAGGAAGGAAGGAGTGACAGAACTAGGTCACCAACTGGACATGAGGAACGAGAGAAGGAGAAGCAAAACTGAGCTGATGATGTGGACAGCACCATGTTCACTGAGTTAGGAAGTAAGATGGAAAGTTTACTCTGGGGCTTCCTTAGTTTGAAGCATTTACGGGACAGGAACATGCAAAACCACTAGAAAGCAAAATATGACAAAATCCATCTTTAGAAGGATGCACAGTGCTGTGGTGCCAGCGATATGTTAACGAAGTTTACAACTGCACGAAGACAAAACCAACAAACAGTGCTCACAACTGCTCGTTACGCTACAGCAGAAAATAGCTGGGCAGAGAGAAGCACCGCCCGGACGCGCGCATCCAAAGTCAAGAGCCTCAAACGGCCACCGGCTGGTGAGCAGGGGACAAGCCCGCGCAGGGGACTAGCACTGCAGCACTGAGGGGTGGTGACACACGGTGACAGGACCCACGCACCACGCGCCGGTCCTACACGCGCTAGAAAGGCCAACTCCAGCGACAGAAGGCAACTCAGAGGCCGTCAGGGCCTGGGTTTGAGGGAACTTTCTGGAGTGACAGAAACATTCCCCGTGTTGACTGCAGAGATGATTATGTACCTGCCAAAGCTCACTTTTTAAACTGGTGAATTTTACTGTATGCAAATCAGGAGGAGTGTCCACGTGCGTGCTCAGTATGGTCTGACTCTTTTAGACCCCACTGAATTCTAGGCTCCAGGCTTCTCTGCCCGTGGGATTTCCCAGGCAAAAACACTAGAATGCATCGCCATCTCCTACTCCAGGGATCTTTCAGACCCAGGGACTGAACCCGCCTCCCGTGTCTCCTGCACCAGCAGGCAGACTCTCAGCCACTGGAGGAGGGGCACCCGGAGACGGAGCCAGGTCTCTCGCCATCTGCGCTCTGGTGGCAGAGATCTGTGCCCGCCAACACTGCTCGGAATCTACTCGTTAAACACGAGCGATCTTCTGCGTGTCACCAGTACGTGACAAAGCTGAGTCAAAGGAGAGGCAAGACGGTGTCAGTCTCCCCACCTGATGGTCCTCGTCCGCAATTCTGCGTCAGATTCCCCCATCTCCAGGAGAACCATCCACACACCAGCCCATACATCCGCTCCAGATGTGCCATGAGCCCCTCATGTTTGGTGAAGCTGAACTCCAGACCTTCCCCGAAACCCAAGGCATTGTCTCCCTCACTGGTACCCCCAACACCCCAATTCTCCTGGTGACCCAACTCCTGCACCCTAGCTGTCTCCTGACCATGTCCCCCCACCTCAGGAGGGGCCCTGACCTTCCCCTGACTGTCCCCCACCTCAGGAGGGGCCCTGTCTCCTTGCTTCCAGTTACCAAAACGTAACTACAGTGATATGTTCAAAATGCAGATTTGACCATCAAACCTCATTCCCTGACCTGAGGACAACTCAAGGACCACTGTGGCTCAGAAGCCCCACCCCGCCAGGCCGGGCCCTGCTCTGTGGACTCTTTCCTGCAGGGCTGTCCCCCCAGCCCCACCAGGCTCCTCTGGCATAGGACCCTGGGTGTCAGCCCTGCGTTGGGGCAAGAGGAGAGCTTCCCCAAAGTGCCCCATGGTAATGGGGTGCAGCCACAGCCCCCTGGTCCATGACTGCTGGACCCATCTGCACAAACTGCCTCTTGTCCAGGCGAGTGTGCAGAACCCTCTGTAAAAAAAGACAGACCCCAAGCCAGCCCATCTATGAAAAGCAGACCAACTAAGAGACCTCAGCCACAAGAAAAGCATGCCAAGGCCAAATGTTGCAAGTTTTTAGCCAGGAAACTTGGTCAAAGGTGGGAGATTCTCCATGTATAATACATGTTCAAAGATTAACAATCAAAGAAAACAGAAGTAAAACAGGAAAGAACTGATAAGGCAAAGAAGGCCATTAAATGCTGAGGAAAGGTGGAAAGGATGCTAAAAATACAGAGTCTGTTTGGACAAAGATTGTTTCTGGGAAAGAGGCCAAATGCTACATCTTTTTTTTAAAAAAAATCTGTCCATGCAGGTTGTGGAGAAATGTAGTTTCTGCACGGTACGCACAGCAGGGGTGTTGGGGAATTTATACTTCAGACACATAACGGGTAACAATTTAAAAAGGCACTGGTGTGCTTCCTCTCCCAATTTAAGGCAAATAAGTCACTTCATGAAATCATGCCCATCCTGTACTAGTGTTGCAATGGGTTAATTAACTGGACTCCCTGCCCCACGACTTAGTACGCTTTGATGTGATTTCTGTAAAACTGCAGTTAGGGACGTTAAATATTTATTCCTTGACCTGATTGCTCAAATACCTCTGTTTTACTCATAAAGAAGCTAGAGATAACTTCCACTGGGGAAACACTGCTTCACTGAAACAATAAAGGAACAGTCACTTTCAGTCTGAGGGTTTATTCTGAGAAGCTCCCCAGCGGAGCAGTGGCCACACAGAAAGCAACACACGGTTTTGGCTCCTGGCTGTTCCCTGTAAAAGACCATGCTCTCAACGAAATAGTGGTTTAAGAGAAAAATCACCACCACAGCAGTGCTCCTCAAACCGTTAACACCTCTTTAAAAGGTGAGCACCCCCTTCTCCAGGCCACCCTCGATGTGCTACTGTCCTCCTTTGGATTCTTTCGTATTTTGTGAAGTTTTATGTAAACAGACTCATACACTAGGCACTCTGTCCCATCAATGAGAAAAAAACCTTTTAAAACAGTTTTCAATCTTTTCACACATAAATTTACTTTCAATGGATCTTCCAGGCTCAAGAGACCAAACGGTGGAAACTGATCTGTGATTCAAAGAAAACACTGTATTTTACGATGACTATTAAAACTTACCTTATAACCAGGAAACAGTTAGATCTGTTACCAACAGCAAAGTAGTCAGCTGTGGTCAAAATATCGATCCCATGAGGGAAAGTACCCTAACAAAAAAATGGGGGAAAAAAAAGAAACGAAAATTATTTCAATGAATAAAAAAGGCATTTTCAAAGTTTGATAACCATATGCACATGAGTTAGGCTTATAAACAAACTGAGAAGTGCCGGGGAACGCAGACTTGGTTACTAAACTGACAGCTAAAACTACACGCCTTTACCAAGCTCACCCAAGGACTTTCAAGTCAAGGACTACTGACTGCCTCTCCGAGGCTGGACACTGTGCTAAAATTATTTGAAGCACTTAAATAAAATTTTTTCCTAACAATACTAACATTTCAACTTTGAAATACTCTAAGAGCCGTTTCTCTAAACCACACACCACAGAAAGACATCAGATTTCAGCAGAACTCAAGTTCAGATTTCATTCCACCAGTTCCCCTCCAGCCAGAAGGACCCCAGAACCCCTGAGGGGGGCTGGCACCTGCCTGGGTTGTGAATCCTGGACAGGAGCCCACCCCCACAGCTGGTGGGAGAATGAGCAAGACAAAAACTGGGAGGTCACCTGCGGGGGCCCGATAGCTGACACCCAGGACCAGACTCTGAAACAAGCAGTTGGGGGGGTGTGGTCAGGGACACTGGCCACACCCAGCCACACGTTCCCAGCCTAGGCCCAGGCCCCACCCCAAAGTCTGCAAGTTATTACTGATACCACTCTCTGGTGACAATACTTGAAAATCTGAAAACATGACAATACGTTTTCTAAAAGGACATAAATGACAAACTTGCAACCCAGGAGCGAATGCTGTGCTGTCACTAACCATGAGGGTGTGGGGAGGCCTGGGTCCCTGGCACCCTTCCTCACTCTGAGCAAGCCCTAGGCAGAGGGACCCATAAACCGCTAACCTTCCACACTATCTTTTTGAGGGAGCCCCACACATGAAGAACTGAACTTGAAATCTGACTCTGAATTGTCAGTGGACCTTGGCAATTTTGTCACGGATACGACCTCAGGATCAGAGGTTTGGTTCTCAAGTGAACCTAAAAGTCAATCCATCTCCCTACACAGCTCAGTGCAGAAGAGGGCCCCCCAACACTGCAGGGGCAACCGCGCACCGGGCTGACTCCTGCTGGACCCCAGGCCGCCCACACCAGCTGAGGCCAAGTTAGATAGAGGCCCCTGTGGCTGCAGGAGGCGGCGGCGCCCTCTGCTCCACTGCGCAAGCCTGCCGCCTCCTGGCCAACACTGAGACGCCTCCCAACGCCCCAAGGTCTCCTCGGGCCAGCCACCCTCCAGAGGCTGCTAGCTGCCGAGTGACCAGCTTTCTTTCTTCTAAGTTTTCGGGGTTCCAGGCAGACAGGACTAAGTGACACTCAAGCACACTGGGTCTCAGTCACCTCACAGCAATGGAAGAAAGGCTGAGGCCTTACTAGGTTCCTTCCTCAGAAATGCACCCCCGAAGGATGCGGTGGCACCTCAGCAATCTCAGTTCAAGTTCAAGCTGCGTGATTTGGTTCCCTCTACCTTTGGCAATGACTATGGAATTCAAGTCTTCGATTGAAACCACCTTGGCATCAGTTTAGCTTTAACATTGCATTCAGAACTGGAGAGCTCACCTCAAGGCCCTAACCCCTCCACGTGCAGGGCCACAGTTCACAATACAGGCTACAGGACTCCCAGTTAACCCACCCTCCTCACTGCCCCTTGGCGGTTCTATGGCCTTCAATGGAAGGTGAGCAGGTCGGCTGCCTTCACAGACCTGGTCCAGCCTGAAGCCCCACTGATTCCTTTCCCGGCTCCACCCTAAGGGCTGGGGGACCCCTCCAACACCCGGGCCACATGGATGGAAGCACCTCTACATGCCCAGTACCCCAGGCTTCCAGGAGACCCTGCCACCGTGTACCAAACGCCATCCCTGTGGAAGCGGCAGCATCAGCCCTCTCACCCTGGTCCCTCCCTGTCAGCCCAGGAATGGCGAGTCAACCCAGAGGCCGTGGGCCCAGTGCTGCGAACACAGGCTCCGGTCCAAGAGCAAGGCTGACCGTGCCGTGAGAACCCCGACGGACTCGGGGTCACCCAAGGCAACAGTTCTGCACACACAGTTTCTCCCAGATGTCCAGGCAGGAGTCTCAGAATCCCGTATTCATCCAAGTCTTCCCTCTCAAGGACAACCACCTCTCCCACCTACCCCCTCTCCTGCCCTCCCACCTGCCAAGCAGCCATTCTGCGTGGACTCCCCTCAGTCCTGCAGTCTGAACTGTGCCCCTCAACACCCCAAGGCCCATCACTGCTTGTCCCCAGTATCCTCACACCTGCAACTCACTCACCTCCAGCCCAGACCCCTCTCCTGGAGCCCCTCTCAACAGAGCTCAGCTTGGTATCTCCCCTAAGAAGACCTCTCCCCCATTTGCCACACGTCCAAGGGTGGTCATTGTCACATACAGTATGAATGACTTGGGGATAAATGCCACACTCCCAGCCCAGGCTGACCGGCGGTAAGAGATTCAGCAGGATGCTGCGTCAGGAGGGGCCGTGGGGCGCTGGCGTGAGGAAGCTGGCTCCTTCCACAATGGGGATAGGCAGAGCTCATGTCTCTGCCCCTGCCCAGCCAGGCTCCTCTGCCCAAACCCCTTCTGCGCCCAGGGGCAACTGCTGACATCAGAAGGGTCTCAGCAATGCACGAGGCACGGATTTCTGACGTTTATGAAAATTACACATTCAAGTTTCCTGTAAAACAGCTACTAATTGTTTAAAACTTGTGTCAACACTCACCGAGTTATGAGTAAACCTGTGGCCAGAGTCCCCCTGTGAAGCACTCACTTATTTTAGGTCAAGTCTTTATCCATGTCGGTGGCTCTACTATTTTTACTTCTACATCTACAGGAAGTTTTAGGAATGAAGATATTTAAAAGTAACCATACCTGTCGTCCCACATTCTCCTGGAAAGCAGCCTAAGGAAGAGAAACGCAAACAGAGTGGTGAGTTAGGCGTGCACTCGCTGGCCAGTGGTGATGGACGCGCAGCAAAGCCGGCGCAAAACAAATGAGCCACGACTTTATTTTTTTAAAATAAAGGTCTCATTGTTGGCCACTCAGAGCCTCAGGGGTGGTTTTATCTTTCTCTTTTTACATCCTGGTGTGCTCTCAAACCACAGGCTAAGAATTCAAGTTTATAAAATCTGCTAAGCGGCCGATGCTGACTTTCACACCAAAGCCTGATTCAAGGCCCTAGATATAGAAACAGGAATAAAGGCAAATCTATTAGGTGAACTAAAGGCCCAAAGCCCAAGTCATCTTACTGGGGATCTGTGATGACAGCACATAGCGGGTGACACTGAGTGCCTGGCCTCCCCACGCCGCCTTCCCCAGGACTACAGTGGACACGCTCCACGTCCCGCTCACAGGCCCAGCGCGGGACTGCTCAGAAGGTCCAGACCCTCACTTAGAACGAGGTGTCCTCGGATGGACCTTCTTGTTTGTCGTTTAGTCACTCAGTCGTGTCCGACTCTTTGTGACCCCATGACTGTAGCACACCAGGCTTCCCTGTCCTTCAGGGACCTTCTCGCCACCAGCTATCAATGCACACAGTGCAACCTCATTGCCACGTGCCATCCACCAGACACAGGCCAAAGAGCACAGGTCAGGTGGCCAGTGGCTTCAGGGAGCTCCTGGGAGGCACAAACCTGCTTACAGACACAGGCTGAATGCCTGGAGCGGGAGCATCCTGGGAATGAGGTCATAACCTCCAGGACTTTCATCTCACGCACACCATCACCATCCCCTGGGAGTGCTGGGAGGAACACGCCTAGTCGTGCACAAGGAATCAAGACAACAGAACACAAAGACCCCACATAACGTTTAAATGGGCGCCCAAAACCTCCCGCACGTGACAGAGGAAAGCAAAAACTTGGCTGTCTCCAAGACCAAGCATTCGCCGGCCTCAGGGAGGTACAGCTAGAACCGCCCTTCCCTGAGGGCCCTCAGGCAGCTTTCACACTGGGAGCAGGGAGACCGGACTTTTGCTATGTACCATTTTTCAGCTTTCACAATAAATTCATTAAAGAAAAAAAAAAAAATGAAACCAACGAAAAGGCGATGAAAAAAAGATACAATGTCAATTTATGTAACATGCCTACTATACAGGTGACATCGTTTAAAAGATAAAAAAGTACAAGATTTATAGGAGAAAGCACAAGCCCTAAAATGGTGACACAATTTGGGGGGGAAAAAAAGGAAATTAGAGGACTCACTCTATCCAGTATTAGGGTTACTATGGAGCCGTGGTAACCCAGACAGAAAGACAGACAGACCAATGGGACAGAACAGGGAAAACCTTTAGGATCGAGAGCTAGGCAACGAATTCTCAGATTCTCAGACTTGACACCAGAAACATGATCCATAAAAGAAAACAGTAGTGAGTTGGATCTCATCAAAATTAAGACTCTTGTTGTCGTGAAGACTTGTAAAGAGGATGAACAGAAACCCACAGACTGGTAAGAAGAACACGCAAACCACTTGCCCAAGAAAGGACTCGTATCTGGAATACAGAGACTCCCAAATTCAACAAAAAACAAACAACCCAGTAAAAAAGGGAGGCAAAAGACTTTGTTGGAGCTGAAGGCAGGCCACCCAAGCCACATATTGTTATATGAGTTAAAGTTACTTGACAAATGGCCAGTGGGGGGGATGGTATTTAAAACACCCCAACTCTGAAAGCAAGAATAAATGTCTCATGTGAGGGTACATTCCCCATTTCAGGAAGCAAGAAAGCATCCTCATCACCAGTTACGGAAATAAATCTTGTCACTCCTTCACCAGCCCCTTCTGTTAAATCTTCCCAAATAACCGTTTCTTTGTCCAAAAATGATATATAAACAGCCTGCTTTGGTCACTTCAGGGGGCCCATTTTATGAGACCGCCGTGTGTACGAATTAACTCGTTTTTTCCCCTGTTAATCTGTCTGGTGTCACTTTAATCACTAGACCGACCAAAAGCACACAAGGAGCACTGGTGGTTAAACATCACAAACCAGCATCTCACTGAAGAGGATACAGGTGGTAAATACCACACGAAAAGATGCTCAACATCCCCAGCATCACCATGAGAGAAATGCAAATTAAAGCCATGGTGAGCTATCACCACACAGCTCAGCAAAGTAACTAACACAAAAATAATGACACCACCAAATGCTGACAGATGACGGAGGGCGCGCTTACAGTGGTGCAGCCCCTCTGGGAAACAGCAAGGCCCTTCCGTGCAGATCTAAACGTGCAACTACCATATGCCCCCCAAATCCTACTCTTGGCACTTGTCCCAGAGAAATAGAAATTGTATTCACACGAAAACCTGTACATAAATGGTCACAGCAGCTTAATTCTTAACAGTTCCAAAGCAGAAACAACCCAGAGGCCCAAGAGCAGATGAACAACACAGGCAGCTGTGCACAGCCAGACTGGGAACGCAACTCAGCCAGGGGTGGGCCGGAAGCAGGGGCTGCCACTACTGCCAAGGCCTGGCTGGACTCTGGGAATCCTGCTGCAGGAAAGGTAGTCCTAAAGGTCACACCGTATATTCTTGTTCACTCAGTCGTATCTGACTCTGCAATCCCATGGACTGCAGCACACCAGGCTTCCCTGTCTTTCACCAACTCCCAGAGCTTACTCAACCTCATGTCCACTGAGTTGGTGATGTCATCCAACCATCTCATCCTCTGTCGTCCCCTTCTCCTCCCACCTTCAATCTTTCCCAACATTCAGGCTCTTTTCCAATGAGTTGGTTCTTCACATCAGGTGGCCAAAGGATTGGAGTTTCAGCTTCTGCATCAGTCCTTCCAATGAATATTCAGAACTGATTTCCTTTAGGATAGACTGTCTTTGCAGTCCAAGGGACTCTCAAGAGTCTTCTCCAACACCACAGTTCAAAAGCATCAATTCTTCAGCGCTCAGCTTTCTCTATAGTCCAATTCTTACATCCATATATGACCACTGAAAAAACCGTCTAGCTTTGACTAGACGGACCTTTGTTGGCAAAGTAATGTCTCTGCTTTTGAGTATGCTGTCTGGGTTGGTCATAACTTTTCTTCCAAGGAGCAAGCATCTTTTAATTTTATGGCTGCAGTCACCATCTGCAGTGATTTTGGAGGCCCAAAACATAAAGTCTGTCACTGTCTCCATTATTTCCCCATCTATTTGCCATGAAGTGATGGGCCCAGATGCCATGATCTTAGTTTTCTGAATGTTGAATTTTAAGTCAACTTTTTCAGTCTCCTCTTTCACTTTCAACAAGAGGCTCTTTAGTTCTTCGCTTTCTGCCATAAGGGTGGTGTCATCTGCATATCTGAGGTTATTGATATTTCTCCCGGCAATCTTGATTCCAGCTTGTGCTTCATCCAGTCCAACATTTCTCATGATGCACTATGCATATAAGTTAAATAAGCAGGGTGACAATATATAGCCTTGACATACTCCTTATCCTATTTGGAACCAGTCTGTTGTTCCATGTCCAGTTCTAACTGTTGCTTCTTGACCTGCATACAGATTTCTCAGGAGGCAGATAAGGTGGTCTGGTACTCCCATCTCTTGAAGAATTTTCCACAGTTTGTTGTGATCCACAAAGTCAAAGGCTTTGGTATAGTCAATAAAGCAGAAGTATATGTTTTTCTGGAACTCTCTTGCTTTTTCAATGACCCAGATAACCACAATGGTGTGATCACTCACCTAGAACCAGACATCCTGGAACGTGAAGTCAAGTGGGCCTTAGGAAGCATCACTATGAACAAAACTAGTGGAGGTGATGGAATTTCAGCTGAGCTATTTCAAATCCTATAAGATGATGCTGTGAAAGTGCTGCACTCAATATGCCAGAAAATTTGGAAAACTCAGCAGTGGCCACAGGACTGGAAAAGGGCAGCTTTCATTCCAATCACAAAGAAAGGCAATGCCAAAGAATGCTCAAACTACCACACAATTGCACTCATCTCACACGCTAGCAAAATAAAGCTCAAGATTCTCCAAGCCAGGCTTCAACAGTGCGTGAACCATGAACTTCGAGATGTTCAAGCTGGATTTAGAAAAGGCAGAGGAACCAGAGATCAAATTGCCAACAACCACTGAATCATCAAAAAAGCATCCAAACCACAAGAGCGCGAAGACGGCAGCTCAGCATGCTCATAGCGCCCCCTCCGCCTTGGCACCAGAGGAGAAGGCCCCAGAGGAGAAGGCCCCAGGTCACTGGGTGCGGCGCCCCACGGAGCGCACAGGCCAGAGCACAAACCAGAATCCAAGAGGACCAAATACATCGTCACCAGGAAGCAGCTTTGTGACAGGAGAAATTTCATCGCCAGTAATTAGGCAGTCGATCCCTACCTTTTCAAATGAGCTTCAAACAGAAGCACCTTTCACTGCGATAGACATGTGCCACTAAGGAAGGAGGGGTCACTTAGGCGGTGTTTAATACAAAGAACTTCCACTGATTTTAAAGGATTTTAATTGTAACTTAGAAAAAAAAAAATTCTGTTTTTCTATTCCACCTCTTCCCTAGGATATCATAAAAGCATCAGTGCTTTGATTTTATTATTGCTTCCCAAAATTAGTTCTTAGGTTCCAATAAACAGAAAGAAAATATAAAAGGCAATTTCTTTAAGGCCTTGCAGTGCAGCTTGCGAAGATAATGGGGATCAAACCCAGGCCCCCTACAGTGGAAGCCCAGAGTCCCAACCACTGGACCACCAGGGAACTCCCCAAAAAGCAACTCTTAAACACAGATTTATCAAGAGTCTTACTGTATCCCAAGGAGTCTTACAATTACTGCCTGGGGGAAAATATCAGGCACAAACGTGAAGATTTCTCAAGGAATCACTAGGTTTCCTACTGATGCTCAAGACAAAAGAAGAGAAACTGCAGGACACAGACAAGGTCTTGGGCTTTCCTGGGAAACTTTTGCTTGAAACACAGTTTCAAAGACTCCACATACTTCAAAGAACAGAGAGCAGGCAGGCAGTGGGGAGCTCTGTGACCTGACGGAGCCCCTACATCTGAGGACAGAGGTCATGATTCCACATCACCCACAAGTAGAGGGCACGGCTGCAACACGGATCCCAGGCCCCACCCTCACTTAGATGGCAGCACCCACTGCACACTCGCCCCTCCGGGACCCCCTTGCATCTCCGCCTGGAGGCCGGCAGCCCATTGTGACCCGCCCGCCACAGGCTACAGCCCACTTTCCAGCTGGGACCCAGAGGGAGTGGGAGCCACCCTCCCCCCGCCCCTGGGCCTCGCTCCTGCTTCATAAGCCGGTGACAACAGTCTCTTGGGAGGTGGTCACGGGTGAGAGCCACCCACACCCTCAAGAAAAGGACCAAACAGGACAACTTACAGAGGCTGCTCTCCTGCAGTTTACATCTCGGTCGAAAACAGTGGCAATCACCAGCGCGCTGTGAGGAAGAGAGGAGGAGGTTCATGAAAGGGACTCTCCACAGACCCCCGGGATGCTGACCCCACAGTCTCCCTTCTCCACGTGCCCAGGAGCCCGTCCATGGCTCGTGGGTTCAGTGGTAGATATGCTCATAGGGCAGCGGGGGTGGCCAACCCCAACTGCACCAGAGCCAGCGGGCTCACAGGGAGGGTGGCCTCGTGCACAGGCCTTGTAGGCCAGGACGAGGACAGCAGTATTGGGGGCAGGACCACAGGTACAAACAGAAACAAGAGGGCCCAGGAGGCCAGCAAGAGCAGCGATGAGCCCTGCACCTCCCCAGAAATGGCAGCCAAGCAGAGCTGCTCTGAGGGGCCTATTCCCGAAGTCAAACTCTGACCACAGTTGGCAAGAAGGAAGCTCCCCCCGGGCTCAGACTGTCCACCAGCCTCACTGAAACCTCCCTTTGCTACATCGTCACCCTCAACCATCAGGGACATATCAGGAGGAGCTCAAGTGCTTACTGGGCTTCGGCGACAACAGAAAGCAAACTGGGACAGAGCGCTGCTGCTGGTGTGACCTGTGAACTGATCTCCCATCAGCCCCCAGAGGAAATGCTTGAAAAGGGGTTATTTCGGACACACCGAGATCTCCTGAAAGAGATGCTGCCCTCCTGTCTGATAGCCATTCTGTTTGGTACTGAAATTGGGGGAGCCAACTCTACGAATCTGTCAACAGCTGTTCATGACGGGTGAATTTTCCCGAATGCAAATTAAAAAGTATAGGCAGCGAGGCCCCTGGGACACTGGAAATGTGCCTGTGTGAGCCAGGGGCACCCCACTCGATGGACGGGGAGGACACAGAGGAGCACTCTCCCCTGGAGCGGTCGTGTTTCTCACAGGGAGGGTCAGCAGTGTTGAAACCACTGCACACAGACGCTGGGAGGGAGCCGGGATGAAGAAGTACTGCGCACAGGAAGGAGGTCAGGGGACTGGGCAGGCCTGGGCTGGAATCGCAGGTGTCCACGCAGTTGGCCAGGCTGGAGGTACAAAGGGTAGTGTAGGAGTGGGTGTGGGCGTGGAACCCAGGTCTTGAATTCTAAACACCATTCTCCACTAAGAGGAACAAGGACTCCTGGAGGTGGTTGACTCCAAGGCTGGGGCAAGGAAAAAAGAAAAGCCTGGAACATCTTGTCGTGCTAGAAATTGAGAAACCATTAGGAAAAATGAAAAAAGGCACAGAAGCCAACCTGAAGTTGTTCCCAATAACTAAACATGCTGCAATCTGACACCAAAATAACCAGCAGTGTTAGAAGACAAGGCGTGGTCCACACTGATGTAAGTCAACAAAGGAGCAGAAAGCAGAGGGACCCGTTTTCCTATGAAACCACCACCATCGCTGCTGGCCTAGCACAGGAGCTGATGGGCACCGAGTGTGAAAACTGGATAGTTATTAGAGTCTCAAAGCACCCCCAAAATGCTTATCGCTCTTTAAACGTTAATTTTATAGACTTCAACGGGGGGCAGTGAGTTTGGGACACACCCCAAATTCAAAACCAAGATGGCACATCACCAAACAGCAGCTGCGGTTTAATCACTGGCCCCACACAACACTCATTCTCTGGTCTCCTTTGTGAGAAGTCAACGTTCAGGGAAGCTGATGAAGGGCTTTTACGGGAACTGCTATTATTTTTGCTATTCTTCTTTAAGTCTAAATTTAGTTCAAACTTAAAAGTTTTTTTGAAAAGCAACTAAATATCTAAAGATTTTTAAAGATCCAGTATTATTAGTATTTGGGGTCCTTTCACTAGTTGAAGCTGAAATGAATTTCAGCAAAACTCTTATTAAAGAGAAGAACCTTTTCCTTTAATAAAGGCAACAGAGAGTGGTTTCCTTTTCCTCTCTCAACTCTTTACTATATTATAAACTATACCCAAGACGAGATTAAAAAAAAAAAAATACCAGTCTTAACACTAAAGGAAATTCATCAACTTTAGCGGGACCATTTAAAGATTAATTGATTCCATTTCAACATCTAAATGCTTTTGTTAACAAAATTTCAGAAATCATTAAACTGACCAAGACATGTAATTCCGTGATCTTTCAATAACCAGCAATTATAAACCTCCTGGTTTTTTCTTTTGTGAAATACAGCTGACTTACAACGCTGTGTTAGTTTCGGGTGAACAGCGAAGTGATTCAGTCACACACAGGTGTGCATCTATTCCTTCTTCACACCCCTTCCTCTTATAGGTTATTATAACACACTGAGTATAACTCCCTGTGCCACACAGGAGGTCCTGCTGAGACGGGTTTCTATACAGCAGTACGCATAATGCCAATTGCAGCAACATGGATGGATCTAGAGATTACCAACTAAGTAAGGCAAAGGCAAGTATCATATGATATCACTTACACAGAGGGAAAAAAATGGTACTAAGGCTGAGATGTACGGCAAGAGTAACGTGGAAACTCACACTACCATTTGTAAAACAGAGAGCCAACGAGAATTCTCTGTATGTCTCAGGAAACTCAAACTGGGGCTCTGTATCAACCTAGAGGGGTGGGATGGGGAGGGAAATGGGAAGGAGATTCAAAAGGGAGGGAATATATGTATACCTATGGCTGATTCATGTTGAGGTTTGACAAGACAACAAAATTCTGTAAAGCAATTATCCTTCAATTAAAAAATAAGTAAGTTTTTTTAAAAAAAATGGTACTAATAAACGTTTATACAAAACAGAAATAGACCCACGGACATATAAAACAAACTTACAGTTACCAAAGGGGAAAGGTGGCGAGGGATAATTTAGGAGTTTGAGATTAACATATACACGTGACTGTTCTTAGTGACAACATATTTGATATTTTACTCTAAAATATACTATCATCAATGGAATTTTAAGTGTTATATTTACATATGAGTAAGTGCTAAAGCTAAGTCATTTCAGTTGTGTCTGACTCTTTGTGACCCCATGGACTGTAGCCTGCCAGGCTCCTCTGTCCATGGGATTTTCCAGGTAAAGAAACCGGAGTGGGTTGCCATTTCCTCCTCCAGGGGATCTTCCCAACCCAGGGATCAAACTCGTGTCTCCGGCATCTCCTGCATTGACAGCCAGGTTCTTTACTACTAGCGCCACCTCCATAAGATCATATGTATTTTAGGAAAATATACTAACCAAGAATTCCCGCTTTCCTTTAATGTCTGACATAAGAAATATGTGGACATGTTTTCACTGACTCTGGGTCCAGCCAACACTACCAGAAGTTCACATTACACACTGAATTCTTGAAATTTCCTGTCAATCTATTTGTCCTAAATTACAATTTTTTAATTATTGAACACTTATTAATAAAGAGAAAATGGAAAAAAAGAAGAAACTTAGAATCACCTGCCAATCTACAGTCCACCATAACCCCTGCAAGGTCACTGCTAAGTTATACACCAAACCCCTCCGACCCCCAGACCACCCCCCCTCCAAGCTGTGGACATGCTGGCTCTGCCCAGGACAGGCTGAGCCCAATTTCAACCTTGGTGCAGCCAAGACCACTGAGCCAAGACCAAGTTCCACCCTGTGCCACCTGCTGCGCCATGCAGGTCAGCCTGGGGGGCCTGCCCTGTGGTGCCAAACGGAGATAGTTGGGCTTTAAGACTGTATGTTTACATTGTAATCAAGCCAAAACAGTACTGAACTCCTGTGTCGAAGGGCCCTTCCCAGCTTCATCATGTGTGGATTACCTCCTTCCAGCCACGGGCAAGGGGCTCCATCTACTTCACTCTCTTTGCACCTGCTCCCCATGGTTACCTGGTGGTTACGAGGGGCGCAGCAGGGGCTGTCCCGGTCGAGCTCAGGCACTCACTGCAGGACACTGCGTTTACACTCATCTGCAGACACCTCTCTGTGTTCGCCCTCAGGTGGGTCTGTGGGCACACCCCCTCCCCCCATGGTACGGCCCAGCCCAATTGGCTCAGTTCCTGTGGTCACTAGCCACACAGCAGTCATTCCTGGAGAGACTGTATGTCATGGGAACCCCAGCAGAAAGCCCCCTGAATGGCAAGCAGCGGTCTACCTCTGGGTGCAAGGCCCCTGTTCCTTCACGGTGAGCATACCCTGGCCTTGTGGTCACAGGAACAGACCCCCACAGCTCATGAGGGCCTGGGGCCAGGCCACCAACTCAGACAGGCAGGGTGAGGCTTGTCCAAAGACTGGTAACCAAAGGGCCGGCATTGGCTATAGCCGAGAACTTGACCCTGGGGCACTACAGACGGGCCCACAAACCTCCATCAGGTTGCTTCTGCATTCGTGAGTAAATGGCTTAAAATATTTACTGCTTTATTCACATTCTACCAGCCTTCACAGAATACAGTAGGACAAATATAACAAAACCACTTAAAAAGCACAACTTTTAAGTACAGACTCAAGTTAATTCAACAAGTCCACTGTGTAAACCTCTGTGAATGCAACAGGTTTTTAACACTGTTCTGGTGTGGACTAAATTTTGAAAATTGTTCTGATTTCACACTTTCAGAACAAAACTGGCTTATCTGGAAATACCAGCATGTTTCAAATAACAGTACGTGTGACAACACGGGTTACATATAATCACGAGAGATTCCCCCAGGGCCCCCAGGGCCCCCACGTCCCGTGGGCTGTGAAGTCTTCCTCAGCAGAACGGGGCAGAGCATGACTCTGCGCTCTCTTTTCCCATTTCCGAGAGGGGTGCAGGGGCCAGGCTGCAGCCAGCCAAGGACCATTCTAAGCACATGGCAGCCACTGGGCCTGGAACGCTCTCGGTATCTTCACCTGTTTGCTTTCGCTGGGAGAGTTCAGGTGATACTTCACCAGGATTTCCCAACACAGAAGGATGGTCTATGTCAAACAGAGAGGGATTTTCTTTCTTGTCCGAGTCAGGGGAGCTGCATGCCCAGACCTGCTCCAAGTTCCAGGCACCTGGCTTTTAGCAGGTACAGCAAAGAGCAGATCTTACCCCAAACTCAATTTTTGTTAGTTGGTGTAGTATTTTTGTGGCAATAAAAAACAAAACATCCTTTTTACCTTGAGTAACAGTAACCCTGTCATTTCAAAATATCAAAATGTCATTTCAAAATATGCTTTTCAAAATATCAAGATGGATGATTTCTTACCCATCCATGCTTAAAAGCTACAAGTCACACTATTTGGGAAATAAACTGCAAGACCCGCCTGTGGCTAAATTTTTCCCTAAATCAGAAGAATCAAAGTTCAGGAGCCAGCTGACATGACGGTGAAACACAAGACATCTGCAAAGTGCTTCAATCACAGCAGAGCTACATGGAGGCCGAGGGGAGGCCTGACAGGTGGACAGGCGGGAACACTCTGGTCAGTAACTGCCACTTAATTTTTCTCAAGAAACAAAAAAGGTTATCTTCCCCCTGGAAGTCTGCCATCAAGAAACGCTGAGTGGGAACAAGACGTAGCTTTGAGCAATGCTTGCCATTTCCTGATTTTTCAGGACAATCTTGCCCTCGAGGAAGAGATCTGGGAGCCAATCCCCAGGCGCTGCCCACGCTGCCCTGCTCGCCCAGCTTGCTCTGCGAGGCTGAGCTGGGCACTGCCCCTAGCACGGGAGGGGCCCTGCAGGGTTGATGTCAACAGGAGCTCGGCTTACAAAAGAGTTTCAGGTGAGGAAATCGCTAGAAGGTGACAACCAACGCATATGCTGGCAACAGGGCTCTTTTTTTTTCTCCTTTTCTTCTTGCAAACTAGCTTTTGATTACTGGTGAGAAGGCTATTTCAGAATAATACATGACCATCCTCTACCATTTTAACTCTGTGTTTCTCTGTCCCTAAATTACGCTTAGCTTCTCAGGAAGCCCGATTTACTTATCCACAAAATAATTACTCCATCTCTTAATCTGCGTATAACACTTAGGAAATACGGGTTTTCAAAACCGACCAACACTAATTCAAACTATGTTGTGTACTGACCTAGAAACTTCCTTTGGGGTATTTATAAAACAGAGATGGTGAGCATATATCCACGGGTGAAGTGAAACGACAGTTCCTCACGTTCCTCTAGGAAGGTTCTTCCCTGCCCGGCCGTCTGAGCTGGGGGCCGGCCACACTGACCTCTCCCTCTGTGTGGGCTGCGCCCAGCCCTGCCTCGTTACTACCGCCGCCTGACTCTCTCCATCAGATGTGTCTAGTTCGTTTATAGAATTATAGTTTGATCTCAACTGTCTACTTTTGCAGGATTCAAACTGAAGAGTTTGTGAAAGTATAGTTGAAGATCTCAAGATTTTATCATGTGCCAGGATGAATGGGCTTAAAAGCTGACAATTAAAATGTGGTCACTTATTACAAACCAAGAGAGGCAGATCTCGAAGGACACACCCCAACCGATACTTCTAAGGCAGGGAGGCGAGCACCAGCAGCGTCCTGAAGGCTCACGTGGCACTGTGACTCACCTCCAGCCCGCCCGCTCCACCCCCCAGGCCTGCCATGGAGATGGACCGGGAAGGGCTGGAGCACAGGCTCCCTAGGAACCTGCCAAACTGGACTGAGAAAGCTGCCAGGCACAGCTCCAATGGGCACTTGCCAATCCAGTCCTGGGATGGGTGCAGGGGAAGGGGACAAGAGAGGCCCCCTCTGAGCAGAAACTCCACAAGGCACCAATTCCAGGGTCAATTAGGAGAAATTAGGAGCGCTGTGAAGCAGGAGTCTCTGGGCTCCCCTGCCAGCTTGCACTTTCGGTGAGTGTAAACTCATCAGCGATCTCTTGGGCGTGCCCGAGACGTCAGGGAAATTCAGCCTTCCCCGAGATCAAAGGTCCTGAGTGAACCACACGAGTTTCTGTGGATGGACGAGTTTCTGTGGATGGACGTGGCCACCAGTCCCTGCAACTGTGATCTGTCCTTCAACCCAAGCACCATTTTTTAAAAAATCCCACCTCAGAAAGCCTGGCATCCTGACCACCCACCTCCACTCCATCCCCCCACATTTCAGAGCCCTTGGGGGTCCCCTGGTAGGGCCTGCCCAGGCCCTCAGCTATAAGCAGACTTGCAGCACCCTTGCCCTGAAGGTTGGCCGCAGAGGCCTCTATCCAGTGGGGTCACTGGTCTCTTCAACACCCTCCCCAGACAGGCACAAGCTCCAGGATGTGACCCCTTCACCAGACAGGGTCTTTCCTTTTCTGAGTAACAGGGGTCACCCTGGAGTAAGATGTGCGGTGCCCCTTCAGCCTCCTGGAGAACTGGATGGGAGTCTGTGAAGGATCGCCCACAATGGGAAACCATGCTTCGAGTGTCACATGTTACACAAGGGCCAGGCTTAACATTCACCAGCACTCCTGCACACCCTCAATGGCTGGTACTCTGCATTAAAACCTCTGCTGAGATGAACACTGCAACGGTGTCTGCTTGCGGCTGAAAGAGTCTCCGTTCCCAAGTCAAGGGCCTGCACAGAACCCTGCTCTCTGGCTCATCTGTGCCCACAGGGCTCAGGACTCTTCACACTATGTCTCTCCAAGTTGGCAATGAGGTCTTGTGACTCTGATGCTCTCACCTATGGGGTGGCGAGAAGCTTCTGTCCCAAGCAGAGGACGTTATGAGTGGTGGCCACTCACCTCTGTGCCCAGTGCCTCTGCTGACGCTTCAGCCCTCAGTCCTGATTCTCTCTTTGGCTGGGCTGAGCCAAAGACAGTCCCCAGAGAAAGGAGGGGCCCAGGTTCCTGCAACCTTCAGTGCTTTCAGCCACAAAGGTTAAACTGAAAAAAGAAGCCTGCCGAGATGATTTCACTCTGAAATGGAATGACCCTTTGAAGCCAGGTCCCCCGAAGTCGGGGCATGCCAGCTTCTGGCAGAGGCAGTGTGACAGGTGCAGAGCTGGACCTGCCTGGGCCCTGGGCACAAGACCTCAGCTGAGTGGGACGCCACGACTGTGAATTAGACAGCTCCCATCTAGAGGCTCATCGTGCTGTGACTGCTGATGGAAACAGTGAGCAAAATACACCCTGCGCTTTCATTCTAGTTACAGAAGCAGCTTCCAAAAAGCTGAGGAGCAGAGCAAGAAAGCAGCAGGCAGAGCCCTCCCCAAAGCTGTATTAACAGCAAACGATCTCACCTTCGTAGACCAACAAGACAGTGGGGAACACACACGAGGGCAGGAGCAGGGGACAAAGACATGGGCAGCCTGGTCTCCGGAGCCAGGCCTCAGGCCGCAGACACCCACCACGGCCTCTCCAGGAGCCTACTGCCCTCCTGCCCCTCCCAGGGTGACATGGCCAGGAGAAGTCAGACACTTTTACGACTTCCTAGGAAGCAGTGTATCTCCCTGAGCAAGGATCAGAATCCCCAGGCTGCTCTGCAGGCCTTCCCTTCACATGAGGGTTAAGATTGAGAGATACAGCCTGGCCACGCGACCTGAGCAGTAAGCGAGCCTGAGAACCCTCTCCTGACCCTCGAGCGGCCCCCGTCCCCTGCGGCTTTTCCCCAGGCGCTGCTGGTGCTCAGACCATAGGGAAGCCCATTGCACTGGCCAGAGGAGGAGACAGAGTTGCCCTGTGGATACGTTTTGAGGCCTGAGGGTCTCCCACTCTTGTCAGGGCACCTCCTTGGTGGGAGGCAGCTTCCAGGACTGGAGATCATGTTAAAATCCATCTCTGAGTAAAAGTGGTCAGGTTGGTGTTACAACCATGACCAACCCAGTTCTCAGCTCCTCCTCCAGCGTGACACAGAACCAACAACCAGAAGTGGACGGCTGAATTCCCTTTTCATGTCAGAGGGACTCACTTCAGTCTGACAGGAGACAGGGAGAAAATTAACATCACTATACTAGGGACACATCTCTTTCGAATTTTCCCGGGCACAGACGTAGGATCCTAAAAGTGGGGCCCACGCCCATGTGGCTGGCACAGCCCGCTGCCCTCAATGCTCTGCCCAGGAAGCCATGGAAAAGGTATTTTTCTGACCTCATGAGGCTGTGCTGGTTTTCACTGCACAGGAGCAGACAGTGAAGCAGGCAAGCCAATGCTGTCACTAGTCCAAAGTGACTGGAGGATCACTTAACAGGATTTACCTTGAGATTGCCGCGACGAAAGGCTTCAACTCCTGAGGCTCGTAGGCACGTGCGAAGGCCCAGCACACGTAGCAGGCGGCGTCCCGGACGTTGGAGCCCACGCTGCAGGCGCCCCGCTTCTCCTCGTACGTCAGCGCCCTCAGGATCACGGGGACAACTGCACACAGGGGAGAGAGACTGTGAAGCGGCCCTGAAGCAGTGCTCCTGGCTCCACAGACACTGTGCCCGCTGTACCACCACCCCGCCTGCACCTTGGCCCCGCAGAGCCTGGTGTGAGCAACACACACCACGGTCCCACCCCAAGTCACTTAGAAACTCACGACCTGCTCAGGAAGTCACTCAAGAGTCCACCACCTCGACTCAGGTGAGAATGTTTCTGAAAAGTTGCCCCCAAACTCCTAGAGGATGGCACAGACACGCCCGTCGGCCACACCCAAGGGACGCTACCAGGTCCTAGAAGACGCAAAGGGACACAGGGGCCGCCAGGAGTGAGGGAAGGCGCTGGCACATCAGGGCAGTGAGAGGAGGGTGGGCAACGTCACCCAGGACACTGTCCAGGGAGCAAAGGACACCTGACCCCGAGGCCACGTCCCCCAGAGTCTCGTTGTCAAGGCGACCACAAACAACACATGGGTTTCTAATTCTGGCCAAAAGCCGTCTCCAGCTGGGGAGTGAGCGTGGACCCCGTTACACAGGTGTGCTAACCCTGCTCAGAGGGTATCTGTGACCTCGCTGAGCTTCAGGGCTGAGAGCCAGGATGACAAAGGAAAGCAAGCCCAGGGTCACTCTGTGCTAACTTCAGGAATAACCCAGATATATTGAACTATGTAAATCATCTGTGATATTTAAAATAATTGGAAATACATACAGATATTCTTTCTGGTTCCATTTTAAAATGTCTCACTGAGTTTCTAATACTGCATACGTGGTTTTTTATACAAAGAAACAAGTGAGTTTAAGACCCCTGGGAAGAACACTGTACTGTTAAAGGGAGCTGAAGCTGTACGGTATTTGCCTATTATCATATTCATGTATTTCATGTATATGGGAAGGGTTTGTCTATTAGAGACACGTAAATTACTTTAAAAGAAAATAAACTATATAACACTCACGCACAGAGTTTTATGCTGGCGTGCTGCCATCCACGGGGTCACAAGGAGTTGGACTCCGTGACTAAACAACAGCAAAGGGGGTTTAAAAGTAAAAGAAGTGAGCTCGAGTGAGTGAGCTCAAGTGCCCCGACTCCTGAGCCTGCGCGACGCGGCCCTCCTGCTGCAGCTCCCGAGGCCGCGTGCCCAGAGCCCGTGCCCTGCAACAGGAGAAGCCCACGCACCACAGCCAGAGAGCAGCCCTCGCTCACGGCAACTTGAGAGAGGCCAAGCACCACAAGAGTCCCAGAGCAGCCAGAAAAGCTTTTAAAATAAAAATAAAATAGCCAGCCAGCATGGAACTATACTCAGTATTTTATCATATCCTTTAGGGGGGAAAAAACCTGAAAAACGTATGTGTGTATGAAAAACTAAACCACTGTGCTATACATCTGAAACTAACATGATATTGTAAGTCAATCATACTTCAATAAAATAAAATATAAAATACAAAGCATGTATAAATGCCAAACCAAACCAGAGGACACTACCACAGCTATTTCAGATAAAATAGTTAAATCTAATTAGCCATTTTAAAAATTATCTCAACTTGAACTTAAGCTGTAATGCTTAAAATTGGCCTTCATTTGTCTTACCTGGGGAAGTTCTACTTTACCTGGAACTACTCCTAGTTTTCTAGTGTTGTTCATACTCTCTGTGTTAAGAGGGCAGCCTAGTCATGGCCCAACGCGTGTCAGAACTAACAGGCTGTGGCACCTGACGGGCGCCCCGTATAAGCTCAGCGTCAGTGCCTCGCCACATTCTCTAAAATCACCACTCTACCCAGCTGCCCAGACACTTCTGGGGAAGACCGTTCAGCAACTCTTAGCCTGAGGGGAATCTGGATGCTAACTGCTGAGTCCCAATTTATCGGTCCACTGGACAAAATCAATTTCCAAACAGACAGCTATGAGTGACAGCGGTCAGTACCGTCCACATGCACTTCAGGTGGACGTCACATCCAACCACTACCCTGAGACAGGCTCAGGGACCCCTGGGAGAAGCCCACCTCCACAAGGACACAGCCTCACCCTTGACCAGCGGGCCCCCAGGCCCCTGAGCGGGTGGGGGCGCCGGACGCCGGGGTCAGAGTGAGATGGGTCCTAAGGTC
Organism: Bos indicus x Bos taurus; assembly: GCF_003369695.1. Taxonomy (NCBI): domain Eukaryota; kingdom Metazoa; phylum Chordata; class Mammalia; order Artiodactyla; family Bovidae; genus Bos; species Bos indicus x Bos taurus. Next base: position 50,911,895 of record NC_040094.1, read on the forward strand.
AACCAGTCACAAAGAAAAGGACACCCACTGTGACCTGTGCCCACTAACAGAGGTCTGCCTCAGCACAGTAAGAGACCTCACATGGCTGACCGGCATTTGTTGATGGGAAAATCGACACGCTCGGAGGTCTGAACACAGGGCTATCTGGCCCACTTCTCTGCCTCAAGGAATGGAAGGAGGCCAGCTGTGAGAGGGCAGTGGGAGCCATATGCTGCACTCAGGCTCAGCCCTACTTGAGAGAGGAAAAAAGCAGTACAAAGCATGGGCTCTGAGTTCTGTGTAGCAAGGTGGCCCCCACAAACCCCAACTTTGGTCCCTGGCACCCACATGTGCCCATGTGATGTGCTCGGGTAGCCACTGGCCCTCAAGACACAAAGGCTCTGACTGCTCTGCGTCCGCCCAGCTAGGTCAGAGAAGCAGAGACCTGAGCCCGCATGGGCCTCAGGGCCTCACTGCCAGCCCTGCCCACCCATGCGACCAGGCTGCTGCAGCTCCCCTGGCAGGTCCTACCCCAGTTCTCAGCATGGGCAGGTTCAAATTCTTTCTCTCGAAAGCTCCGGTGACCCCTCTATTACTCCTGCCACAAACACCAGTGGCTGAGGCCCAAGTACAGGTGAAGAAGCGCTCAGTTCAGTTCAGTTGCTCAGTCATGTCCGACTCTTTGCGACCCCATGGACTGCAGCACGCCAGGCTTCCCTGTCCAACACCAACTCCCGGAGCTTACTCAAACTCATGTCCATCGAGTTCAGTGATGCCATCCAACCACCTCATCCTCTGTCGTCTCCACCTCCTCCTGCCTTCAATCTTTCCCTGCATCAGGGTCTTTTCCACTGAGTCAGCTCTTCACATCAGGTGGCCAAAGTATTGGAGCTTCATCATCAGTCCTTCCAATGAATATTCAGGATCGGTTTCTTTTCGGATGGGCTGGAAGAAGTGCTGCCAGCAATAAACGCAGGCCTCGCTGCTGGACTGGGGTCTGAGAGGGGACTACAGGGCCACTGAGAGCAATGCTGGGACACTCGCCTCACAGTCACTGAAAAGGGATTTGATCTGCCTAATGCAAAACCGCTCAGGAGGAGAGAGAGATGACGGATTTCTTCAACAAGAAAGTTGGAAAATGAGGCTCTCGGCTTCAATTCATGCCCCAGGCGGGTAGAAGGATGGGGTCGGGACTGCTGCTGCTGCTGCTGGGCAGGGCCTGTGGCTGCGCCCAACCTCTCGGACCTTCATCACCAGGCTCTTCTGTGCAGGATGAGCTGGGCTTCCAGTTCAGATATCCGGGGACGGGAAGACAAGAGACAGATCAGCCCCGGTCCACGCAGGGTACGGAGCAATTACTGAGCCTTGGGGTGGTATATGAAGGAGACACAGTCTTTGCCCTAAACTTTTATAAGAAGCCATTATCAGAGGAAAAAATTCAAAAACTAACAGCTCTTTCCAGATTCAACAGGTTTAAAATAAGGAAACTCTTCAATCACACTGAACAAAAAACCTTTCTCACGGTTCCAATTACACACTGCAAATACATGTCAAATATATAAGGTTCCCCAGAGGGCTTCCTTTTGGCAACCCAGAGTCCAGCAATGTAATTTAAATACCCTTCTCTCTAGACAGCATGTCATTTGTCTAACGCCAACTGCCTAAGGACAAAGCAGCCTCTAGGTGAGAGAAACGAGTTAACCCTCAGAACACCCAGTCCCCACTGCAGGCCTTTACAGATGCACTCCAGGGATCGGGAGGAGCTCAGACGTTCTCTGCAGCATCCTTAAAAAATAAAAAAATCACCATACAGCCAGCTCAGAAGTTATGAGTTTTGATAAGTAATGAATTATCCTTAATTAAAGCAGTCCATGGTATCGCAAAGAGTCGGACACAACTGAGCAACTGAACGACATACTACTTCAAAATCAAACTCAGCACGTGAGGAATATCATGGCGTGGGCCCAAGTGTCCCAGAGTCACTGAGCCACGTCCCGAGATGCACTTCAGTATCTACCAGGATGCACTGCGCCACATCTCCCAGACGCATTTGGCTGAGTCTCCCGAGATGCCCCTGAGCCTCGGCACATGATGGAACCGCCTATGCAGCCAGGAGCCTGCCTGCCCAGTCTGAGCCCAGGAAAGCACCAGTTTCCCGGGAGCAGGTGTGACCAGCACCACTGAACTTCTATTTCAGTCATCAGTACAAACAGCCACCATACCTTCCTAAAGAATGCAGTCCAACTTGCTCGGGAAAAAACATGCTGAATTTGCTGGGGGAAAGGAAATGACGGACAGAAAATCTGGTTCCACAGACATTTAGTTTTTAGTTCCCACAGGACATCTGAAAAAACTATCCCAAAGGCTGACCTGTGGGCAGCACTGCGAGCCACAGCACCAACCACTCTGCACTCGGGGGCAAGTGCAGACTTGGGCACCGGCGTTCCCTGGAGCGTGAGGGATGCCCACCCCACAGACCCTGGAGTCCTCAGCCAGGGCTCGTCTCCACAGGTACAATAGAGAGGGATCCTGGGGCATCCTGTGTTGCTGGGGTGGGCACCTGGCCCGCACACCACCTGCTTTCCCCTCTCCCCCACGTGCTCCCAGCACACGCACCCTGCCACGGGGGAGCACCCATGAAGCCCTCTGCCTCCCTTTCCACAGGAAAGTCACGTGGCCATGCTGGTCCAAGGGCCCTCCCACTTGTCCTCCCTGTGAACAAGACCGCCCCCCCCCCCCCCACTGCCCATGGTGCTGCGGCTGGGAGGCAAGGCTCAGCTGTCCAGAGGCCAGAAATGGACATTCCCTTTACCAGGTGCCGTAAAAACACGAGAGGTCCCGGTGTGAAGCATGCAGTCCAGGATTTCCTGGGATGCATGTTTAGCCACAGATAAAGGCTCTCCTCAAAAGAGAAACACACAATGGCAAGATAGCAGGAAGTTACTATTTTAGGGCAGGAGCCCATAGTCTTGGGGCAGGACCTTGTGAAATGCGTAACACAATCGCAAAGCAAGACTAGGGCAAACGAGAAGTACCTACTCTTCCATCTGACGGCACCCTATCTCCTCGGTGTGCAGGGCAGCTCCCGCCCAGAGGAAGAGATTAGCGAATATTCCTACATAAAGCAACTCAAACCTCAGTGGATCAATACACTCAAGAAAGTTTTAAAGCGAATAACAAACAAGGTAAGTGTGGTATGATGGATAAAGATGTGATGGCGATTACATGTAAAAAACTCACATACATGTATCATGGGAATATTCCACCTAAAAAGGGGAGAAACAGCAGACGGGGAAACTTGGGGAAAAAACAGGAATGTAAAAGGTAAGGGACAAGAGAGCCGTTTCTGAAGATCACACGAGCGGAACCTGACTTTCAACAAAACCTCCAGACCTGTGTGTTGATGCAGTAGGCCATGTGCCTGTGACCCATCCACAGGACACCTGTCCAGAGGGGAGAGTGCGGGAACTGCTGTGTTCAAGCCACTCACCATGGACTCAGGAGGCATGGGTAACAAGGTGATGAGGGCAGTGCAGGCAGATGGCCCTGACCCTGTGTGCCTGGGCCTCCTGGGGTATGTCCCCAACTTGTCACAGAAGCTGCACTGCTGCCACCATGGTTCCTAAGGGCAGAAATAAACCCTGCCATGACGGGACAGGGGGTGTTGTTTAAACACAACAGAGCCACTCAATGCAACTCATGCTGCTACCCAAAGAATATTTAATGACAGGAGGACACTCAGAACCCTCGAGCAGGGTGCATGCCATCAATGGCTCACGTGTGATATTGGTGACAATCAGCACTCACTATGGGCCAGGCCTTTGTCCGATTGACCCTGGAGGTAGGGGAACCGAGGTACGGAGAGACGGCCCAGCCCCTGGACTGCAAAGCCAGCCCAAGCATCATGCTGAGAGCCCCAGGTGCTCGTGGCCCCCACCTGCTACAACCTCAACAGTGCGACCTCCAGGCAGCGAGACTCCAGGTTTCCTTAGCTGCTGCTTCATGTCACTGTCCCCAGTGTCCATAATGATCACTCACGATCTTCATAATTATTAACAAAGGCAATACCACACTTTAAAACGTGGTTTCACCCTTTCCACTATTCAGAGGACACCACTTAGCCACTAGGCCAAGAGCAGGTGAAGGACCCTGGGACCAGGATGACTGCTCCTTGGGGCCCACCCAGCTAGCGTGGGTCCCAGGAGTCTGACACTTCAGACAGGATCACAGCGGGGTCCTTCTCAACATCAAACACATATGCTCCATTTATTCACAGGAACCATTCCTGTGTGGAACACAGATCAGAGAAGAGGACAAATCAAAGAAGAGTAAACACTTACAACGATCTGAGTGCTTGCTTCAGCAGCACATATACTAAACCTGGGACGATACAGAGAAGATTACCACGGTGTCACTTGTATCTAAATCTAAATACGACATAATCTAAAATACAACACAAATGAACCTACCGACAAAACTGAAACGGTCCCACAGACGCAGAGAAACAGACTTGTGGTTGCCGAGGGAGAGGGGCTGAGGGAAGAAGGGGTGGGAGGCTGGGGTTAGCAGGTGTGAGCTGTTACATACAGAACGGATACACACGATCCTGCTGTGCAGCACAGAGAACTATACAGTCGATATCCTATGATAAACCGTAACGGAAAGAATATTTTAAAAAATTAACACCACATCGTAAATCAACTATACTTCAATAAAAATAAATAAGAACGACCAAAAACAAAAAAAAGATCTGACATCAGCCAAGGCCACAGGGAAGATAAGTCCTCCCACAGCGGTAACCCACCACACACACAGGGGTCCTCCTCCAGCCCACAGCAGTCCCCCTACCCAAGCGGCAGCCCCAGCCCAGAGTGGTACCCCTACCTCACCACTGGGGTGGCCATGGCACAATACCAATGAAGCCGAGTAACTGAGAACCTCTGAGCCATGGCTTCCTCGTCACCTGTGCTACCAGAGCATCCACCCAGGTGACACTGGGTACCTCTTTCCTCCCCTCCAGCTCCCTGGGCTCCCCAGAGGGTTAAGGAAGGTGCTGACTGAGAAAGCAAGTGCCCAGTATAGGAGATGCCCCTGTGGCTACCATGGTAAGTTTCCACCAGGCTGGACGAGCAGGTGCGCTTTCCACGGAACTCCTGGTTAGACTGTTTATACTAAACATCTGGTATCCACCTGGTACAGGAACGAACTGTTCTAAACCAGATGCTTCCAAGCAGCTCTGCGAGGAACCCTGGGCTCCGTGCGCTCAGCCACGTTCCGTGACCTGCCACAACGGAACACAACTCCAAAAACAGACTTCACATGATTCCAGGTGTTCAAACTTAATAAAGATTTCAATCAAGAGTGCTTTTCTTTAAAAATTTAGTTTTTTTAAATGTCACTTTTTGGACTACACTGTAAAATAACCTAATTGCATATCTTTCCTATTTTAAGAGACAATTACATGTCTTTTAAAAAAAAATCAATTAAAATACACTGATGTACTAAGGTATCAATAGAATATAAACAAAAGCACCTCCTCTCTTCAGTGCAGTAAGCATCCGAGGGGATAGTGGTGGCTGGTTCTAGAATCTGATTCCCCAGGGTGCTGCCACAGAGGCCCTGCCCCAGGATGAACTCCGGGGTGCTAAGATCTTTAACTTGCCATGACTGGGGACAGGGGCTGACCAGTGCGGCCCGGCAGCTGACCTCCCAGGTCTGTGCCCACGTCGCCACCACACCTTGCCCCCTGGATGGCTAACGTGTGGCCATCCCCGGGGGTGGCATGACCGGTCTGCACACCATGAGACAACCCAGAGCTGGCTGGCCCTTCTGACTGTGGTGGGGCCGGCTTTGAGTAAACAGATTATCTCCACGGTACCAGCTCTCTGGCGCAGGGGAAACGAGCTGCTGATCCTGTCGAATGAAACACAACTTCCACAGGATATGAAGACGACACTGAACACGAGGCGAGTACGAGAGACAGCAACTGAGCCTTCGGGGGGATGAAGGGCCTTCGGGGGGATGAAGGGCCTCCAAGGGGGAAACGGAAATCGTGCGGTTCCCAAAGTCCCTACCACCAGGCCCAAAAAACAGGACAACGTGCACCCTTTTTGCTGCCACCATCCACACAAATGATAAACAACAAGGCCAAGTGACAAGGCTTCCCTGAAGCCACTCTCTTGGGGTTAGCCGCTTCTGAGCAGGCCAGAGCAGGAGCCAACAGCTGGACCTCTGTCAGGAGGCACCCACAGGGCTGTGTGCCACACGTGGGGGCTCAAAGAATTACTGAAGAAGGGCAGGAAGTGTGCCTGCCGCAGAAGGTGGGCAAAGACGGCTGGACGACAGCTGTGAGGGCGACGTCCCAGTAAGAAGTCAGCACAGGACACAGCGGGTTTTACATTCTGAGGACAAACCACTCTCCACGAAATCAAGACGCCGGGTCCTCTCACAGAGGCCCGGGAGAGCAAATGAAGTTATAAGGTATGCGGACGGTTCCTCATTTTCTACTCACTTTCTCCAAGAAATGAGCCTGTGAAGAAGACCCCACGAGAAGAGGAAGGAGACCGTGTAGCATTTACTTCATTTACGACGCATCTAAGAAACAACTCGCGGGGAGCTTCCAGCATCGAGAACCGGGATGTGTACATGGCAGAGACATTTCTCCATTTAAACCCGATGGGGCTACGTTACATGTCAGTTCACTGAACTGCCCCTGAAGGTGAATCAGCATTTCAAAGGCTTGAGGACCACACCTCTGGGTGAATGCAGGTCCCCCACGTAACCCCTCCTCCCCTCAAGTCGGTTCAGGCATGCATCGAGGGTGCCAGCGTGTGGAGCCCAGCCTCCCAGCAGCCTCCCTGCCCACACTATGTAGAGCGTGCACTGCACACAGCAGGCACAAAACACAGGGAACCTAAGTGCTTCTCTCGTTCCTTCTCCAACAGCACACATCCTTTGAAATTGTTTAAACTGCTTAAGCCATTCCTCCTGGAAATATTTCCCTAATGTTTCCCACAAACATAATCTTCTTTATAACTGAAGGATAACAGACACCTTTCTACCCCTCTTGAAATACACTTACCATGACAATCTTTCAGCTTCTCCAAATTTTATGTATATCAATGACAGTCTAAAGCTTTGGAGGAAAACCTCTTTCCTACTCCCACCCCCCGACCTGTTGCCTAGCCTAAAGTAACTGTGACCATGAGTCTGATCTGTGAATAAGGCCAGTGCCTGGACGCTTTGTGGACAATACAAGTGTAGGGACAGGCAGAACTGCAGTTTGGTTCTCTCACCACAGGCCCCTGGACTATTGGAAAGTCACAGCAAGAGATTAAGGTCCAATCCTTGCGTCTCCAAACACATTAACAAGCCTCCCCAAAGAAGGAGCACGAGAAAGCAAGGAGCTACTTTCCATCCAAGTGACCGGCCGCCACATCCCAGTCATACCACCAAGAAGAAGAGCCTTCCCCAGCTGGTCACAACCCACATGCCCCACAGCACATGGCAAAACTGCCTGCTGAGGAGGGTCTCCAGCCTGGGGTGGCCACCTGGACGTTTAGAAACCTCCGCAGGTGACTGATTCCATGGCCACTGTGGGAACTGACTGCTTTAACTCTTAGCTGGGAAACAAAGTTTCTAAACTGAAACATCACTCCACTATGCTAAAATTCAAATACAACTGTTTGCTTAGAAATTAACCCTCAGAGAGAAAATAGCCTTCTACTGACAGATTGAGTCCCTTTTTTCACCACTGAAAACCCAAAATTTCAGACAGTTTCTCTAAGATCAAAACACCCTACACCTCCTCTAAGTCCCCGGCAGCCCCCCATCCCCGATCTGCGAGGGGGAAGCGCATGACAGGAGGAGGGCGCAGGCAGCCCTCACACCTCCTCCCCACTGGCCCCAACACGGGCCACTCGCCCTGCAGAGAGCCTGCGGCCAGCACACACTTCCCGCTGAGTCAGGGCTGTGCGTGAGCAGCTGTCACTCTGTCAGCAGCGATGACAAGTAGCACCACAGTGCCTGGAGCAAGGCCACTGAACAGGGGCTCTCTCCTCGCCCGGCTGCGGTTTATTAAATTCAAACTAGAGGACGCCAAACGGTACCCAGGGGACGCTGTCACCGGGAAAACACAGGCACAAAACCATTTCACCGGTGCCGCCCACACCTGGTCCAGGTGCCCACTGTGCATGCCTGGGGCCAGGACTTGGGGACAAGCAACACACTCTCCCAACACCCCAGAACTAAGGCGAGATGTGAACCCCCAGGGGGAGGTCCCATCCTTGGCAGACAAAAGTGTTCCCCTGCTTTGGCAGTAGCAGCAGAGCCAGAGCATCTCCTGGTTCTCAGTTGTCACAGGGGGTGCTGGCTCCCCAAAGGGCCTGCCCGGCCTCAGTCTACAGAACTTTCTTTTCAGGTCACCTAAGTTATGGCTCTTGTCAAATTAAACTCTCGTGATCTCTGAATAACCCTCCTTGGGGAAAGACAACACAGGCTCTTTCCATCTCTCTGCCCCCGCCTAGGACACAGCACAGGGGCCCAGTGCCTGCCCACCCAGTCCCTTTGCCAAAGGCCACGCACGAGAGAGGGCAGGGCAGAGGAGGGGGGCGCGGCGCTGCCACTGGCACAGGAGACGCCCACGGCTGCTGGCAGAGTGGCCCAAGCACAACTTGAAAGCAGCAAAAACAAGCGTTCAGGAGAATTAAAGGCTTCACCAGGAAGTCAGGGACCAGTTCTGCCACTGACTCACAGCCCTGGATTCCTGGCCACAGTGCCCAGACTGCCACTGGCCCCAAGAGTGTCCAGGGCACAAATTTCAGGACTGGCAGGATTGGAGGACCATGCTGCCAGAGATCCGCCTTCACCGAGCTGAGGGTCACTGAACTGGAGGCCTGGCCCAGGGTCAGACGGCCAGAAGGAAGGAGGATAAATGTCAGACGATGGGTCACTCGTGTTTGATTGATGACACACCTGCACCTGGCTGAGGGTGAGTTCTCTGAAGAGTTTTCTTCTCTCATCTAACCACCTGGGTCACCGGCTTGGAGAGCTGGGACAGGGGAGTGTGGACGGCAGACTTTCAACCACAGGCCAAGCGTCTCACACAGCCACACCGCCTGGCCTGCCCCAGAGACCTCCCATGTTGACCTCCAAGGGTGAAGGCAGACCCTCAGGCATGGTGGTGCCGCCCAGCAAGGGGCTGTCCCACCAGGGAGGGGCAGAACTTGGCCCCATCCTCCCTTTGCCCAGATAGCGGCGGGTATCCCCACCACGGGCCCCTCCTCATGACACAGCCAAAGCAGAGCTCCACCCTCACTTCTTGGGCCCCCTAGCACTCTACTGCCCACCGTACCCCCTGAAGATCTGGACCCACCCCAGAGCTACGCTTCGACTCTCACGGCACCCAAGTACAGAGCAAGCGGAGAACCGTGCAGCAGCACCAGGCCTGCCGGGTGAGAAATCAGGCCTGAGCATCTTCCCCTGGTGTGACCACTGGGCTGCTTCCCAGGGCACTCCTGCGGGCTCCCTTCCCAAAGCCTGGGACCAGTCTGGGGCCAGGGACAGGCCCACACTGGCACGAAGAATAGAGCGGCAGCCCCGTGGCTTTCACAGTGGGAGCCAGGCAGGGAAGCACATGGAGCCGTCCAGCCCCGAAGAGGCTCCTATGGGAGCAACAACTGTTGTGTGCCGGGCAGCCTCGCCCACAGGGGCAGCGAGCACAGGGCAACACGGAAAGGCACAGTAACCTCACCCCAAGCACATTAAACCAACCTCACTGTGTCCTCATCCTGGGGCCATGGTGCCCTTCCAGACACGTCACTTGCTAACAGGCTACTTCCATAAGCAAACCTGAAACTCAAGTGAAATGAACCCACGAGCTGTCTTCCTGGGTAACAACTAGCTCCCCAATCGAATCAGCCAACCTGCATTGGACTTCAAACACCAAACAGGCTTGCTGCTGGCAGAAGCAGGTGACAAAATTAAGGAGAGGTAGAAATAAATTAGTGGACAAAGGGTTTTTCCTGGTAGTGAAATTTCTCATTAAAAGATTCAGAACAAGATTTTCCATTAAAATAGTATAAATATTATCAAAGTGTCTAAAATAATAAACTATGTGGACAGACGTGACTTTCTGAGCACACCGTATATAACTGACACACAACTAAATCACTTTATGATCACAAATGTCACAATCTTGGTTTTGAACCAAGCTATGAATTTCAACTCTTAAAAATAACATACAGTAATATGATACAAGGTGTTTTGTAATGTGCATGGCTCCATACTTGTGTCAAGTATAAATTCTAAATACATACCACTCAGGCATGCTTAATACTTCCTTCAAACTTAAAACAAAAAAAAAATACTCTTTAAAAAACCATACATATACATGTATATACACACTCCCATCCCCCAAAATTGCACACATCAAGAGAAAAAGAACTCAAATGAGAAAATCAAAGCAAAGATGAGGGAATTCCCTGGCAGTCCCGTGGTTGGGACTCTGTGTGGTTAGGACTGATGAGGGTGGAGGTTTAAGCCCTGGGGAACTAACATCCTGTAAGCCACACAGCACAGCCAAAAAGAAGGAGGGGGGGGGGGTGAAATTTCTACATCAAAAATGACACAGTATAAGATCAAGAAAATAGACAACCACAGAACTGGAGAAAATATTTGCAAATTGTCTACCTGATCGAAGAGTCTAGAATCCAGAAAATACAAAGAGCTTGTATAGCTCAAAAACAAAAGACAACCCAATTTAAAACTGGGCAAAGGACTTGAATAGATGACAACGTTATTAGTCATCAGAGAAATGCAAATCAAAGCCATAATGAGAGACCCACTAGGTTGGTTACTTTTTTTTTTTTTTTTAATGTAAAATGACAGGGGCTGGTGAGGATATGGGGAAACTGGAACCCATGCCCTGCTGGCGGGAACATAAAAGAGCAGCCAAATCTCCATCCATTGACACATGGATAGACAAAATGTGGTCTGTCCTGCTAGGAACTGAATTGTATCCCCCCGGTAACTCATAATGGGACTGCATTTGGAGACAGGGCCTTTAAAGAGGTAATTGAGGTAAAATGAGACCCTATGGATGGGCCAGAATCCAGCAGGGCTATTGTCCATCCAGGACACAGACACTGATCAAAGGGCAACCACGTGAAGACCCAGCAAGCAGGTGGCCATCTGCAAGCCAAGGAGAAAGGCCTTGAGAGAAACAGCCCTGCCAGCACCCTGATCTCAGGACACCCAACCTCCAGAACTGTTGTTCAAGCCACTCAGCTTGGGTACTTTGTTATAGCAGCCTGAGCAAACTAATACACCATACTAGGCAGTAATCCTCAGCAAAAAAATGAAACGAAATACACACGCTACAACGTGGATGAACCTTGAATCATGCCAAGTGAGAGAAGCCTGTCACAAAGGACCACATACTGTATTATTCTATTTATCAGAAACAACCAGATTAGGAAAATCCACAGCAATAAGAGGGAGATTAGTGGTTGTGCATCGCTGAGGAGGATGGGGTTCCTTTTGGGGGTAATGAAATGTTCTAGAACTGACTGTGGTGCATAACTCTGTGAATAAACTAAAAGCCACTGATTTGTAAACTTTAAATGGGTGAACTGTACAGAATTAAATTATATCCCAATGAACCTATTTTTAAAATCTCATAGATAAGCAGATACTATCTCAAGTAATCAATAAGGATACTTCAAGCACAGGTAAGTTACCTTTCTACTTCTATTGGGGTCAGTTTTGATAACTTATATTTTTCTAAGAATGTCTATTTTTGTCTGAACTATCAAAGTTACCAGCAAAAGACAGTCTGAACATGTGGCTTTTATTCTCTGCAAGACCTGTCTTATAGCCCCCATCCGGGTGTCTACTATGGTTTATACGCTTCCCCTCCTGCTCTGTTGATGAGCCGGAAGTCTCTCTCTTTGGGAGGCATTTTTGGCCAATGATTCTTGCAAACCTGTGTCTTCTCCCTCACTCATTTCCTGTGTTCCCCTTCACTGTCTCCCCTGCTACTACCCTCGCTCTTTCCTTGGCAGTTTGAGCCTTTCTTCTCCTCCTCACAACATTAGAAAGGGGATAAGGCAGGGGTCTGGAGAAGGCAATGCCACCCCACTCCAGTACTCTTGCCTGGAAAATCCCATGGATGGAGGAGCCTGGTAGGCTGCAGTCCATGGGGTCGCTAAGAGTCGGGCATGACTGAGCGACTTCACTTTCACTTTTCACTTTCATGCACTGGAGAAGGAAATGGCAACCCACTCCAGTATTCTTGCCTGGAGAATCCCAGGGACAGAGGAGCCTAGTGGGCTGCCATCTATGGGGTCGCAGAGAGTCGGACACGACTGAAGCGACTTAGCAGCAGCAGCAAGGTAGGGGTCAGCAGCAGTTTCTACAAAGGGCCAGGGCCCAAACAGTGAGGTTCTGCAGACCACTGACTGCTTCCCTTTTCTTTAAAAAAAAAAAAAAGAAAGAAAGAAAGAAAGAAAACACTGTTGGAAAAAAAAGGAATAACCACTCTTGGCTCCAAGGCCATACAAAAACAGGCCAAGGCCAGCTTGGGCCCGCGGGCCATGGTTTCACAATTCCTCCTTAAAGTTTTAGACTGCCCTGTAAGTACGCTGCTAGCTGCATCTGGAGAGTTCTGATATACAATTGTGTTACTGTTCATTTCTATCTTTACAATTTTATTGCAAAATTTCTTTTGGGATTTCTTCTTTAACTCCTGTGTTATTTAGAAATCTATATATTTTCAAACTAAATACTCATGTCATGCCTTTATCTTTCTGTATCCAACTTTCAATTTCATTGTTTCATTGGTCAAAGAATGTAGACTGTACACCAGTGGTTCTTTGAAATTTCTTGAGACTTGTTTTACAGCCTTACTAGTAAATGTGCAGCATTTGTAAATGCTCCTGTGTCTAAGCAAGCATCCGCTCAGCCACAGCGGCACAGCCCTACATGAACCCACAGAATCAGGCCTGTCTCCTGCTGCCTAAGTCTTACACAAGGCTCCCTGCTATTCCAGTTCATCCCACTATTCTCTTTCATAAATGAACTGTCAGCAATGGAGAGAGGTGTTCTGAGTTCTCAGGATGACACCAGATTCGTCCATTTATCCCTGGAGCCCTACGATGTCTGCTTTTCATGTCCTCAAGTATAATAGCAACTTGTGTCAGTCACGGATGACGCCAAGTGGCCGGACTACCCACATCTGTTCCCTCTGTCTCTGCTACTGGTGTTGGCGAGATTTGGGCATGGCGAGGGGACAGAAGGACAAGGGGGACCTCTGGGCATGTGCTGCAATGCTCACATCCACCCCCTGGCCTCCCAGCCACCAACATGGAGGATGCAGTCACGTTGCTGAAGAGCTGGCACACCTCACCACGGAACTGCCTCTGGGTCTGGATGAGGGGAGGAGTCCTGGAGGAGGGGGAGGAGCCGTGACAGGACAGGGCGAGGGGAGCAGCTGCATCACAGTGTCAGCACACCAGCGTCCACACACACCATGCATGAAAGTATTGCCACAGGATGTGGCCCAGGAGTGCACGGCCACCTCCTGACTTCCGCCTCATGTATACCCTTCCCGCAGAACCAGAAGGGGAGGGGATCTCGGCAGAGGGACCCAGCTCAGGCACTGTGGCAGTGTGGTGGTGGCCTGCGGACAGGAACCTTCCAACACAGGGCTGGAGGAAGAGGGGGCAATCGTTCCCTTGGTTCTGAACCAGCCCTCCTCTTCTCACCTGAAAGCTTTGGTCCCCAGGGTGACCAAGAAGACTCACAGAACAATGTCTGGTGCCCAGGAGGTACTCAATAAAGATTCTCAAATTGCTGTTTTGGTTATTTCTAGCAAGCATGCCTGGGAGCACCACTTGCTCTACAGCCAAGGGCTGGGGTTTGACACCCAGGCCGACTTGGGACACGCGGCCTTGGGCCTGCTGAGACCCTGCACAGCTCCAGGCCACCCAGCCCGAACTCCTGGTGGAAACAAGGACAAGCACAGCTGCCACCAGTGCCTCGTGCCCTCCAGGAACCTGCAAGAGGGGAGGTTCCACGAGGAGTCAAAGCCCGCCCGGGCCACATGAACCACCTTGAGGGGACGAGCCGTGCTGAGGGACACACAGGGAGCCGGCTCCAGCGGGTCCCCCAGGTTCTGGGCAAACATCATAACCAGCTGCCTCGAAACAGGTGGAGTGAAAAGCAGTCATGGTAAAATCACACAAGAAAAGCACACATGGGAGGGAGAGTCTTCAGATGCCACAACGGACAGAAACCCGAGCGCTCCAGATAAAAACAGAACCTAAAAGATAACACTGGCGGGGCTTCCCCTGGTGGTCTAGTTCGTTAAGAACCTGCGTGCCAATGCAGCAGACAATCCCTGTGGGAAGATTCCACGTGCCGCAGGGCAACTAAGCCCGTGCGCCCCAACTACTGAGCCAGTGCTATCTTAGAGCCCATCGTCACAACGAAGAGTAGCCCCCACTACTCGAGAAGCAACCAGAGAAAACCTTCGTGCAGCAACACAGGCACGGCGCAGCCAAAAATACATACATAAATCTTAAAAAAAAAAAGATAACATTGGAAATGGAGGCCTAGAGTACTAAACATATAAGAAGAGGAATGAAAACCACAGTGAAGGACCCGAGGGAGATTTTAAAAAGAACTGAAACAACGTCTGGAAACAAAAGGAGAAAAGATTCATGCCACGGGCAGAGCTCTACAGTGGCCTTGGAGGCCAAGCTCAGGAAGTTAGCCAGGCCAGCGGAGCAATGCAACACCACACACACGAGGGCTGGCAGCCCGGCTCGACCAGAACAAGGGAGCGACTACAGGGGCCTGTTCCCCACTGTCTCTAGTCTGTACACAGCTCCTTTATTGCTATGTTTTCACTGACGTTATATTGTAGCACGAGGCAAAAACAAATCGGGGTGCTAATTCTTTTCCGTGGCCTTGTTTACTTTAAATGAGCAGCTTCTACATGTGGTTGTGAACATATCCAGAGACATCAGGTAAAAAGCCTTTTTAAAACACAAATTCAGGGAATTTCCTGGCGGGTCAGTGGTTAGGACTCTGTGCTTCCACTGCAGGGGGCATGTGTTCGGTCTCTGCTTGGGGAACTAAAATCCCACAAGCCACGTGGCACAGCCGAAAAAAAATTTGTTTAATGAATGAACAAACACATACACACGTACAAATTCAATAAAAGGAGGTAAGCACCACGTCACTTGCCCCCAGAAAACCATAATGAGCCTGATGAGAGACCAGCGAGGACCCTGAAACATCGGCAGACACTGTTGGGCAGGCAGAGGGGAAGAGGAGAGGAAAGCTGTGGGAACCCTCGAATCTTGGCCCAAGTTCACAAACCTGAATCAGTCTCCCAGCCAAAGACAAAACAAGCCGGAGCTCATGGTTTCAAGTTTCACTTGAGACACAGAATCCACAGCCCAGATCACGCTGGGCTCGCTGGGCTCAGAGACCCTGCCCAAAGCAGAACCCCTCCTCCCAGCCCGGGCCCCAACGCGGGCTGGCCAGGTGAGGAGGAGCCTTGGGTCCAGCTCAGCTCGGCTGGGCTCCACACCTCCCTGGGGGAAGGCGTCATAAGGGAGGAGTCTCAGGAGCTGCCGGCACAAAAGCTGCCCACAGGCCACAGACACCGAAACCGGAAGCCCTACAGCCACCGTCCGGGAGCACAAGACACAGGGTGGCCAGGCTGGGAAGTGGCCGGTACGCTCTCTTCCAAAGCAGAGCAGCTCCAGTCCACAGACGTTCCGACACCAGCCCTACTGGGATCATAAGCAAATTAAAATTCAAGTAATGCATTACACATCTCAGACCTCAAGTTACAAATGAAGCCGTCCACTTACTCATCAAAGGAAGGTAAAGGGCCAACAAGAAAACTTTCCCCGGACACTCCCACATCCCCTGGCCTGCCTCACTGGACAGCCAAATAAACTCCACTTTCATTTCCATTTTCCAACTATTTGATAAGCAAGAGATCAGTTGATACCCTCAGGATTTTTTTTTTTTTAATGAGACACCAAGTACCTCACCTGACAAAGCCCCCACCTCGGCCGGCATGTGCCCCATGCTCCCTACACTTGGTCTCGCAGGCCCAGCTCTCACATGTTGACAGGGAGGACCCTGAAGACCCGGAGGGCGCAAGTCCAGCCCCTGTACACACTGCACTCAGCTCAAGCGAGGTGGATCACACAGGCCAAAGGCTTGAAACTGGGGGTTGGGGGAGGTGGTCAGCACGGGGGCAGGGCAGCACCAGGAGCCTTGGTCCTGGGCCTCCCCCAGGAGTCTGGGAATGTGTCTGTCCTGATCCCCTGGACTCTTTCTCCAACCAATGAACAAAGGCCTAGTGAGCACATGTGCATGAACATAAGCTACCAGGAAAGACCTTGGGCCTGCGCTCCGAGGCCCACAAGCTGCAACTGCTGAAGCCCGTGTGCCTAGAGCCTGTGCTCCGCAACAACACCACACCCCACCTGCCACAACTAAAGAAAGCTGCACGTGCCAGCGACGGAAGCCTGCACAGCCAGTCAGTAAAAAAGAGCATGTTAATCTCAAAGAACTTAACGACTGTCATCTCGGCAGCTGGTTAGGGCTTACTGTCCTTAACGACAACCAAAATTCGAGAGACTGAAATTATGCTTAGGGTTTTCTGTAGCGTTTCCATTTCCTTTTCCTTTCCTCCGGATGCCATATCCCAAAGGAGCGCTAACAACTGAAAGTAAAACTATCTGGTAACGTCGAAAGTATAAGTGATCTGCTTCCTTCATCAAAGATGTTTTGTTCTGTGACACATACCATTCCCACTGTACAAAGGCAATTTGGTGGGATACTGTAATTAACCCACCAGGTTCCAAAAGATCCAGTAGAGGCCTCCAGGATAACTTCTACACATAGGAAAGCTGAGGCCCAGGTCAGATAACTACTCTAAGTCACAGGAGGATGAAAGAATGGAGCCAAGACTCAGAAGCAGCCCCAGAGTGCAAGTCCCTGATTCAACTCACAGACATGGCATCCCTCCCCCAGCGCAACCTTTTCACTGCCGAGAGGACTCTGCTCTGTTGTCCTTGAAGCTGGGTGACCTTGGCCAAGTTACTTACCCTCTCTGTGCTGCTTGACTCTGCAAATCAGGCTCCTGAAGTTCCCATTTCAAAGAGTTACTGCAGTGATTAAATGGATTAATAGAGATAGAATGTTACCTCAGCACAGGGCCTTACATCGAATAAACACTCAATAAGTGCCTAACCACCCCCTGCCCCACCAAGAGAGTAAACTCTGGCGAAGATAAGCAGGTGAAGGAGGGATCACAATGAAAAAAGAAAACCTTTGTGGAAGACATGGAGACTGCAGAAGGAACAGCACCACCTGTCAAAAGCCATCATTAAAACTCTCAGAGAAATAAGAGAAGCCTATTGCAACTACTACCTAAGAATACGATACTAAGAAAGGAACACCCAGAGAACACGCATGAACTCATGGAGACCAAACATCTCAATAGCAGGGTAGAAGGGCCAGAAGAGAAAGCTGAGGAAGGTGAGAACAGAGAAAAGAGCCTACAGGAAAGAAACAATGGCATGTGAAGAATCAGGAATCACCATTTACACAAAATTTTACCACAGGTAAAACTAATCTATAATGCAAGAGAATCCAGCCAGCAGCTGCTTCCGAGTAGTGACCATAGTGCTCGACCTCCCAACAGGAGGCATGCCCAGGACTCACGGAAGGGTACTCCTGGGACCTGTGCCCTCATCACATGTGACTTCTACCTTCAAAAGAAGTATTAATAGTTAACAACATGCCTGCTGAACACGTCTGTCTTTGAAATGCAACAAATGCTTGAGACAGACCAACATGTAGAAAAGAGGAGGGGGTGTGGCAGACCCTGAGCGGCAGGGCAGAGAAAACATCCGCCGCAGAACCAGTGCTGGGAGTCTGAGCACTCACTTATGTGAATTATGCGACTCATCTATGTGTGTGAACTTTTTTGTACTAAAATGTTGCAGGAAGAGAGTCAGGGATCAGAATCACATCAAACTTTTCAGAAACAGCACTGAAGGCCAGATCAACAGAAAACACTTTCAAAACACTGACAGTAAATACTTTTTGGCCTAAGGTTCTATACCTAGCCAAACTATCAACTAGATATAAGGGCAGAAAAAAGACACTTCCAATCATTCAGGGTCCCAAAGATTCGCCTGTCTTGCATTCTTTCTAAGGAGCCTACTAAAGGGCTGTGCTTCATTTATACTCAAACGAAGGATCAACCCAAGAGAGAAGACAATATGAGATCCAGGAAGCCTGGCTTCCAATTCAGGAAAGAGGCAGAGGGAATCTCAGATGACAGGGAAGGCAGGCGTGGAGGGAGAGGAGTTAAAGGGCTACACTCTCATTTCCTATAAAGGCAACAGACAACACCCAAAACCGGGAGCAGTGAGGGGGGTGGAGGCAACAAAACAAGCAACAGAATAATGTTACTTGTAATCAAGGAGGTAAATTTCCAAAATCATCAGCTAAGAAAAAGGTCCAAGTGGGGCCCCTGGCAGGAGGGATGGGAGGGGAGCAGCCAGTGACACCCTCCCACTGAGAGGTTGGGGCCCCTCCCCTCCTTCAAACCCAGAGAGCCAAGTGGGGTCCTATGGTGCTTTGTGCTCTGAGTCCCACATGGAATAAGACTGACCACCCTCCTGGAGAGGCCTCTGGATGAAAACAAAGGGAGGAGGAGGGACCAGCTGCTCCCCCAGGACATGAAGCAGCCGAGTGCCCACTAATGCCATAGCACACAAGGCCGGCCTGGAGCAAGCTAGACTCTTGCCCCGAAAAATCTTGAGATCATAAAAATGGAAGTGTTTTAAGCCACCTCCTCTGGGTGGTTTGTCATCAGCAGGAGGTGAGGGGAGCAGCAGGAACCACTGTGTTTTCGTGGTAAGACAGGACTATTTTTTGTAAGCTCTAAATTATGTGGACGTCTGATTTGGATGAAAGTAACTAAAAGACCTTTTTTTCAATTAAACGTGAAGGTAAAGCCAAGTAAAATCTTAAGCCTAAAAAGAAAACACTAAAACAGCATCTGGGCTGGTAGGCCCACCCTGGCAGCCACGCCGCGCACACCCGTTTCCACGTCCCCACACCTGCACCACGTGCGGCCTCCAGGAGAGCATGGAGGCAGCCAGTGACTCAACAGCAAGCAGCTGGAGGGGAGTGGGGGTGCCCCGGATCACAAACTAAGTGTCTTAATCATCTGGAGAGAAAACAAGGGGGAGCAAGGAAAGGCATGGAGGCCGTTCCCAACAGCAGCACACAGCCAGGCAGCAGGACAGCCTTGCTCAGGGCTGGTCCTGGGCGTGCACCGGCAGGTCCCCACGGCAGCCCAGGCGGCCCCCCTCCGGCTCTCCAGGAGGACCCGGGCAGGTCTCCCAGTCCCCGGGGTGGAGGGTGACAAAGGTTCCGTCAAACCCTCACGGGGAGGACACTGGGGCTGTCGGCATCCGTTAGAAGAGATGCATTTCAGGCTAAATGTCAGCATTGGCTGCCGCCGCCTGCACACACTACAGCTCCCCTGGGAGGCCTCTACCCTCACCTCGAATGTGTGCAACCCCCGAGTTCACAAAGAGCCAGGCGGCACTACCCTGGCACTCAGGAAACCCGGGCAGGGAGCTGCCGTGAGGCATGGAGGTGGCGCTGGCTGGCCGGCTTGGTGGGTGCAAACACATGAATCGTAGCTGCGGGCGGGAGGAATATCAGGTGCATCTCTACGCCCCGAGGGCTCGACTCCTACATTAAATCCCTCCCACTGGAACAGCCGGCTCCAGTTTCAGCGAGAGCGAGCGTGAGAACAGGTCCTGCTCCGGCCCGGCAGCCACAGCTTCTACCTCCCCACCTCTGGTAAGTACCTACTATTTGTACCTACTATTTCTTCTCAAACGCAAGTTTTCTTTCAAAACTCCTCTCAGATATACCTTAAAACTATCTGCTCAGTGAATCACCTGCCCGGAGTCTCTCTGCCCTGGTCTTTTCTCTGCGGATTACTCAGGACCCAGCAGGTGCACTGCTGGAAAGGAGACCATTATTACAAAACTTTTAATAAGGCTTACACTTTATTCTAAGAGTATAAACGAGTTTATTTGGATGTGAAGTTCTCAATTCTACCATAAAATTCAACAACTTTAAACCCAAACTCAATTTGATGTTATGCTTATCTGTTCTTCACCTTAAAAAATTAACAAGTTTCAACATAAAAGGACCACATATATATATAGATAGTTGCAGATCTTAATTTGTAATTTAATTTTACAACCTTTTAGATTAAAAAAATGATTAACACTGGTAGTCCCTGGGGAAGAGACCTGGGGAGCAGAGGTGGGAGTGAGATTTTTTTTTTTTTTACTGTGCTGTCGTTCACGCTTTTTGAATTCCAAACTTTGTGAATGTATTCTCTCTCCAAAAATTTTAAATTAAAAATTAAAGAGGAAAAAAATTCAAACCTTTTGGAGTTTAAAATAAGTGCTGTTTTGACATAAGCTTACCAAGAAAACAAAAAACATCTTAACTAAAAAGGATCTCTGTACATACAAAAAGGGAATTTTCTTACTCTTAAAAAAGTTTCTCATAAATTTGCATGAAAACAATTACTGATCAAATTATTGGTCAGACTGGCCAACATCAGACTTAAAGTAATGAAAACCTGTCTACCTGTTATCCTGATTTTTATTTTGTATCAGCCAAATCCTTCCAATGCTTTAACCTGGTGCTTTAAGGAGGAGGCGGGCAGTTTGGGGCTCTGGCTCTAGGGAGGTGTCCCAAATGTTAAAGCTGTGTGTTCACTGCTGAACACTGTCTGTAACCCAGGGTCTCTGGCTGAAACCAGAAAGAGCCCCTGGTTGTCTTCCTGGATCCATTTCTCCAAACTATATTCCAGAAAACTATCTTTTACCCTAGGTCATGGTTGCCCTCATGTTTATCCTTCATTTTAAAGAACTGAAAGTCTGGGAGGGAGTGGTGGTTAATCACTGGAAAAGCTCAATTGGGAGTAAAACTCACAAATCTCGTTCTTGCGACACCCCAGTGGGTAGGCGACAATGGCGTGTCCTTGAGTTATGCAATAATGCCACATCACAATATCGTAATTATAGCATGCCCTTCAGAACGCGCTACCTGGCGAGGCTCCCTGCCAGGCAGCTGGACACCACCGGGGAGGGTGGAAGATTCTTCCAGTGCAGAGGTTAGTACGCATGACACGCATAGCTACCCGGCACGTCACAGCAATGCCCCATAAAGTTAAGCTGTAATTACCTCTATTGTGTCCTATCAAAGTTCAAAAACATCTTTCTCTTGCCTATTTTTCGGAGTTCAGACTCTCTAGAAAATTGTTAAACATACTGGCCACTCACTATCACCCTAACGACTGGCAACTATGGAGACACTTGTCCACACTTAGGAGGCTATTGAGAGACGTGCAATGGCACCTCAGTGCTTCCGAAACAGGCAGACAAAGCCCCGTGGACACGAAACCACAGGTGGCTCAGCGCACTATGTGGGCAGCACCATCCAGCTGCCCAGGCCTGTGGGAGGGGACGCCGCAGCCGGCTCCCCGGTCTCCAAGTGGGACGTGGGCAGGGGTGGCGGCACGTGAGGGGTCACGGGAGGGTGTTTTGAAACAGAGTGGGCTCGGGCCAGGGGCCACGGTGTCCCTGTGGCCCTGCTCCCTACCCACACCCCTCAGGGTGGGACCCGACTCCGCTGAGGGCACAACTGAGGGCAGGCCTCGCGCCAACAGCTGCTCGCAGGCAGGAAGGCAGGCGGGGACCCCCTCCCGCATTCGAGGACAGCACCCTGACCTAACATGCAGGGCTCCCCACGCCTCCTGCTGACCCAGTGAGAGCTGTAAGAAGGGTGAAAGACGCTGTCCCACAAATAACCTTCTAGGACTAGGCTAACATCTGCATTTTCAACTAACATGCTAACGTTGCAGTTCTCCCAGGAAAGCCAAACCGCGGACCCTGGTTTGTTAACCTCTCCCTGTATGGCCCCCCAGCCCCTAGATTGTATCAGCTTTCCCAGGACAAGGACAGTGAAACACCCATCTTATCCCCTTCAGAAAAAACTTCACCTCTGATTGCTAATCTAAACTTCCTATTTACAAACTTAAATTCTGGACTATATTGTTTTGGCAACAACACCCTTTCTTTCCCCCATCCCCACCCCGCTGCCAGCCTGCACCAGGTCTGGCAGATATAAACTGACCAGAGATGGGTAAACCCTGTTTCTGCGGATGGCCAGACTGACGAAGTCCTGGGCACTCAGCTTTAGCTTCTCACCCTGTAAACTTCACCTGGGCAAGAGAAAACCCACGGACTGACATCATCTTCCTAGAGGCTGTCCCCTTTGGAAGCTTACAGAAGCCTCAATCTTACCCCATTTATTTCTCTGACATGATTGCATTTTTATAACCTAGTGAACTAGCTCGTCTCCATCAGCGTCTGAAGCAGCTGCACTCCCTTGTTTTAATTAGTGAATTGTGCAACCCTGGAGAGGTCAGTTTACTCAAAGTTACTAAAACTGCTGCCCCTGTGACTCCATCCAGGCTCGCCTTCCAACAGTTGCGCCCTGGAATACTCTCATCTCCCAGAACATTGGCACGAAGGAAACCATCCCCTGAAAACCTGTTCACTGTCCTTGTAAGATAGCCGACCAAAGAACAAAAGGTTCAGACCAAAACTGCGGGCACAAGATCATCTGACTGAAAAAAGTACATGTTAACATAGGAGCAATTAATTCCCAAACTATTATTTTGAGTAACGCTGTGAAAACTTACATACAACAGATCTCCTATAAACCTTTGAGAAAACTTAACCAAAGTGAGCTTATTTTATATTTTGGCCTCAAAGTATGAGCAACATCAAACAATAGTGCTTTTAAAGCTAACACCATCGTCATCTTAAACCCGAGGGGTTTTCAGCTGGTTTGGGCTCGCGGGTCCGGGCTGGTGCAGCAGGTGTGTGTCTGTGTTCACTCCTGGTACCACCAGGACTCTCGGGCTCACACTTCATGAAACGTTTTGCAACTGTCATCATTTTGATCACCGTGCTTCCAGCTAGTGATGAAATCATCAGTTTTCAGATCTCTGCCATAACATATCCTATACAATCATGGGAACCTGACTTGCAGAGGTTCTCACGCCTTCAGAATCAGGGAGCATAATGGGACGTGCCAGCACAGGTTGCCCTGACTTATCAGGCTGGCCCCAAGCTGGCTGGAATAGCTTCCTGACGGGAGGCAGGAAATAATGCTTTTATAGCCCAGGGCACACCTGCCCCACAAGGTATGGACTGAACTCGTAAACTATTTCGCATTTTCCCTTAATAAAAGGGGAAATTAGGAAGACGCAAAGCTGTGACCACATGTTTAACCAAGCTGGGCTTTCATACTGCGTGTAGTTCCCGCAATTGTTCCCAGGGGGAGAGGAGGAACACGGGCGAGAGTCAGGCACCAGGTGCCGCCGGGCTGGCCGCTGCCCACCTGGTACCCTACCAATGAACACCCCAAAGACGGCCTGAGGAACCCACCTCTCCAATTAGGGGGCAGCCAAAAATCTAGTTTCTCGTCCAAACTATGCACCCGAGCAAACCTGCTCTCCAGAAACCGTCCCCATGACAGAAGGCAGCAGGCCACCCAAACCACTTCTCAGAAACACGTTTTCAAGGGGATGGGACAATAAAACAGGTTAACAGAGGCAGCTTGTTGGGGGGAAGAGTGGTTCTTTGTGTTTTTAAGAAATATGAAAATAATGAGCAGAGGAACCAGTCTGCTTAGAGTAAGATCAGAGTTTTTTTTTTTAAAGAAGATATCCAAGTGAAATTAAAATCCCACTCCCTCCCCGCTTAAGCCCTCCTCTCGCAAACTACCCATTACCTCATCTTCAATGTGTGAGACGGCACAGAGGGTAGCTACGCTTTATTCTGTGAAAACAAGTCTCTTAGATTTCCCATGCATATTTCTCTATTTTTAAAGGGCTGCTTTCCAGCTCAGTGTTTTAACCAACCCGACGTCTAGAAGGTGATGCTTTATACAAGCAATTTCACAAGGCTCAGAACTAACCATATTTACTCATTCCTTAAAACTGCAGTTGCAAGTTATTTCCTTTATAAGTTTATTTTTTAAAGTGTTTAAAAATATTGAGAAGCTAAGTCCTTTCGACACTCTTTTATGCAAATTAAAGTGCCGGCCTTGATTCCTCACCACCACCGCCCCCAGCTCTCCCCACCCACAGGCTTTCTCTAAGACACAGTCACCCCATGGGCTGGTCCTGGACACGCAGCCGCACCCGGCCCTGCGGAGATCCTCCCAGACCTCACGTCTTTTGTTCTCAGCTTCAGTTTATGAAGCAGAGTGAGAGCCCAGGGGTGTGCAGAGCAGCCTCTGAAGGAAATTCGGGAGATTAAGCTTGGGGGGTGGGCAGGGACAGGAGGACCCTGGGGAAGAAATCTAGAGGCCCCTTCTACAGGTTAAAGGCTGGGCTGCGTTCCTCCCAGAATCCAATCATTTCTAAAATTAGGCACCACTCACTCTGGTTTCCTCTTGCCAGGAGGGCTGCTAAGCTTTTCTGCCTTCTGGTAAGGCCAGAACAGGCAGGGATGGGCTACTACCCGAGGTGGGCAGTGGAAGGCGAAACCACATGAGGACAACTGCTTACTCACAGGCTCATCACATCTTAATATCATTCAAATCAACATAAACACAGCACTTATGTTTGTATGCTGGCCAACACAAACACTACTCAGAAAGCTGACTTTTCATTTGTGAATTTAGAAGCGGGCGGGGGGTTGCCTGGGAGGGGATGTCGCATTTTTACTTGTTCTTCACTTTTAAATATTCCCTCGTAGAACAGAACACTGTGATTAAATAGGACAGATAGACTGAATGTTACAATCACACTCGCCTTGCTCTCAGTGAGCACAAGTGTGAATGTCACAGGCACGCGTGAGCCCAGGCTTTCTCAGGTCGCATTGGAGCTCAGCACTTGGTCCAGGTAACAGGACTCGTCCAGAAACCCCAGGCACACAGACGGGGGCGGGATCTCAATAGTCACTCGGTCAGCTGGGTGCACAACCTTCCTGACACATGAGGCCTCAGATCACAGGTTAAAGGTTCCCAAAACCCAAAGAGGTACAGGTATTCTGTGAAACGCCACTAAACCCTCCTGCAACCACACTTCCCCTACGGTAACAGAAAGCACTGTGGGGGTGGCACCTGGGGTATCGTAGAGGGGCGGCTGATGCCGTCTCATACCTGCTCCTCCTTCAGCAGTTACATCACCTGGGGGGGCCTTTGCTTCTCCTCCTCCATGAGCCAGGGAGCTCAGGCTGGTTCTTCATTAGCCTGTTAGCCAACATCCTGACACTAAAGCTCTGCTCCTCCATTTCAGCTCCTGGTCCCCAAATGAGCAAGACTTCCCTGGTCACACCCACAGCCCGTGAAGCCGGCTTCAAGTAGAAGCGCTCAGAAAGGAAAGCAAAGGAGAAACGGTGACCTGCTTCCTTAAAAACAAGGCTGAACTACACAGGAGCCAGCAGGGCTCAGACGCCAAATCACAGAAGGAAAATGAGCCTTCTCAAAGAGCGAAAACCAAAAAAGCCACATTACATCCCCAGGCCCCCAGGAAAGCCGTTCAAGTACAAGTGTTTCCAGTGTCCCTTTACTTGCAATGAAAAGTCACATCTTTTCAACCACATGAAATACGGTCTTTGTAAAAACTCCATCACTTTAGTGTCCGAACAAGATCGCGTTCCCAAGTGCTCCAAACCAAACTCTTCGGACCCTAAGCAAACCAATCAGCCCGACCCTGTGGTGAAGCCCACCTCTTCCAAGCCAGTCCCAAGCGGGCTCTCACACCTGGATGCCAAGCTCCAACACAGCCTCGCCAAGGACGACATCAAGGAAAACCTGGACCTGCACGCACGCGGGCCCCACAGGTGCCTCGGACAGAAGCCCACTCCCCACAAGGAAGCAGCACCCCCAAGCCCAGCCCCAGAAGCTGCCGTGGGCACCCAGCCTGTTCTGGAAGGAGCTGTCCGGCCTTCAGCATTCGTTCCAGTGGGGGAGCACAGACTCAAAGGGCAGGAGCTCACGGAAACTCCTGAAGCGCTGGCCCTGACCCACGCCCCTGCCAAAGCCTCCTCCTTCCACACCAAGTCTGCCTTCCACGCCCCCGGCTACCCCTGGAGAGCTGGCTCACCTTTCCTCACACCTGAGTTCCCACATAAAATCCCATCCACAAAGGGCTTTGGCGCCACTTCCCCGTATGTGCACCCCAGCATCACGGAGTACCCGCCTCATTTTTACACGGAGCATGGACTGGCCACCATCTACTCACCCTATCTACTCGCAGGGAACTCGCCCGAGTGTGACAGCCCCCTGCTGTCTGTCTACGGGACCCAAGACCAAAGACACTTCCTGCCTCACCCAGGGCCCATCCCTAAGCACCTGAACCCGGCTCCATCCACATACGACCACTACAGATTCTTCCAGCAGTATCACTCCAGCCTGCCAATTCCTTACGGATTTTACAGACCCGAGTCTGCATTCTCCTCCTACGGCCTCAGACTCCCACCCGTGGCTGGCATTTCACGGGACCAAAGCTCACATCTACTGGAAGAAGCTGCCCTGGGTTACCAGGCCTTGAGTCCCTCCAAGTTAAACTCCTCCAACTCCCACAAAAAACACACAGAGTTGGAGAAGCAGAGTCCGACTCCCGAGGCTAAAGAACCTTCCAAAGATGGGCAAAGGGACACGGAAGGGACCAAAATGAGCCCACGCGCGGGCAGCGCGGCCACAGGCTCCCCGGGAAGGCCGAGTCCCACCAACTTCACACAGACAAGCCAGCCATGCGCTGGCCTGTGCGGCCTCTCAGATGCGCCCGCGTCCAGTGCCCCAGGAAGGATCCCACCACCTGAACAGGGCCTCGCAGCCTTCAAGCCCATCAAGAAGAACACGGAGCACCCACATTCCCAGGCCCCAGAAAACAGAGCGGCATCTCCGAAAAGGTAAGCGAGTCCATTTTCCAAACCTCTGAAGTAATGTCTCTGGTTGGGCTCAGTCAGAGGGGATGGCAGTTGCCCAAACTTCCTGTGGGCAGGGTCCCTTAGCAAGGTCCCTGTGACGCCCTCTGTGTCTCTTCCAGCCTCGAGGCCTTGAGCACAGATGCTCCAACTCAGCTGGGGAGCCTGGAGGCCGCCCCCTCCAGCCCGGAGGACAGCTCCAGGGCAGCCCCGCTGAACCTGTCCACGAAACCAGAGGCTGAGCCGGCTGCCACGTGCAGCCCTGCCCATGGAGGATTCGTGGAGCCGCAGGACGCGCCCCTCAACCTCTCAGTGAAGGACCCCTGCAACGCCCTGACCTCAAGGCCCTCTGTGTGCAGCCCGCCTCGAGGAGCCGAGCCCGCCGCTGCCCCCACCCCCTCTCCAACTCAGCAGAGGGAACCTGCAAGTTCTGGGGACAGGCCTGACCCCAGCTCTGTGGAGGCCCCGGTGCCCAGCCCCACTGGGAAGGCCCAGGATATACGTGCAGCTGACAGCGATGAGCAGAAGCAGACGGCGGCCGTGGCCCTCTGCCAACTGGCAGCCTACAGCCCGGGGAATGTCGAGCCCGCGGCCCAGGAGCCCACCTGCCAGCCAGATGCACCCACCCCCAGGGCCCCAGAGAGCCAGGAGGCTCAGTGCGACCTCAGACCCAAAGGGCAAAAGAGGACGAGCCCCAGGGAGGTGGGGAAGGGCCAGCAGGGATCCAAGAAGGCAAAGCCCAGTGACACAGCCAGAGTGTTCACACTCCGGAAGAGAACTCGGGTGTCGTAGAGCCGCTCCCGGGCGGCCAGAGCTGCAGCCACAAGACGACTTGCAATGTAGGCAAGACAGCAGCAAACCCCCACCTGGCCCTCACTTTTCTCGTCTGGTCATTTTGACAACTCAGTTGTCTTCTTCACAAAATAGGGGGAAAAAAAAAGATAAAACTGCAACTCAATCCAGTTTTGTAAATATTAAGCATAAACGTTAAAAGGTGCTTCTGCTTCTGGCTGTAAAACATTTGAATGACTCACACTTTAGGACCTGATGCAAATTGTCAAATGAAACGCACAGGACCGAAAGGCAACTTTTAAGTGTTAGCATCTTAGAGGAACTCTCTTTAAAAATACTTTTCTTATTTTTAATTGTTTTTCTATTATGTCTACTATGTATTTCCAAGTAAAGAACAATTACTGGGGGGAAAAAAATGCCAGGAAAAGACATTTCCGGTACTAGCATTACAGTCCTATATGTAAAAATGCTATTTGTTATGACTGAATCACAGACAGCAAGAGGCTATTTATACAAGTAATTTATTTCCACCCGGAAGAACGCGTTGCGGGGAAGCCAGTCTCCACGTGCTCGGTCTTCACTACATTACAGTGCATCTTCTGACACATTCGACTGGTTTTCCACTTCCTAAAATGATGTATATGTTGCTAATTCTCCAATAAACTCATAGGGAAAATTCAAGGTTACGTAAAAAGAAGATAAGCATAAATGCTGTGTTATATTTTGCCACAATAAATAAACTCAATGAAAAAGAAAAAGAACGGAGGCAACAGCAATTAAAGCTGAGGTGGGGATGCCTCAGCGAGCGTGTGAGGGTGCGCGTGCATCTGCTGTGCACCAGGGGTCATCAAGCCTGGGTGAGGGCACGTGCCTGGGGTACCTGTGGAGACCAAACATCCAGGGCCTCAGTTTCCTAAGCCGCCGCCTAAACAGCCACAGGGCCCCTCACCCTTCACAAGGGCCATTCCCCACTGTCCAGAGGGTGCCTCTCAAAAGCATAAGGTGTGGGGAGAGGGGGTCAAGAAAGGGCCTGGAAATGGTGGCATGGAGCTAAGCTGACTGGACTGAGTGAGCTCCCTCCACAAGACGGGAGGTTTCAATGCAACTCTGACCAACACAGGGGCAGTCCCAATAGAGCCATCCAATGAGAACGAGCCGTTCCCAGTGACAAGCACGCACAACAAGGCTTCTCAGCGCTTAAGCCAAAAACTTACAAGCTTTAAATAAAAAGTTGCCTTGTTCTAGATATAAGCACTATTCACCGAAAGACTGTTTAGTCACTAAGTCGTGTCCAACTCTCGCAAACTCATGGACTGTAGCCTGCCAGGCTCCTCTGTCCATGGATTTCCCAGGCAAGAATACAAGAGTGGGTTGCCATTTCCTTCTCCAAGAGATCTATCCAATCCAGTGATCAAATCTGCATCTCCTGTACTGGCAGGCGGATTCATACCACAGAAAGACAGCCTGAACTAAAAATCCATCTGGTTGATAGTTGCATTTCAATAAGATATTATTTTCAGTTGTTTTGATCAAGATTATACTAATAACTAATTCTGTAAAAACTCAATCTAGAAAACTTCTTAAGCAATTAGTATCTTTTGGTAGAACAAAATGTGAAGAGCTGATGTCTGCGTTCACAGACATCCTCGTGCTGAAGACACTTGACAGAGAGATCAATAGAAGATTCTCAAGCACAGAAACATGTTACATTAGGAAAAAATCCTCTGGGAGAAGTAAATGGAAATACAAGCTCAAGGAGACGAAGGATAAAGTCCCTGCATTTTAGATGGAGTATGGTGTATTCCAAGGCATCATGATGCCTGGATCCCACCAGACACATCCCAAGCAGTGATGCAGTAGCTGTGTTAAAACGACAGCATTCATGGGACTTCCCTGGTGGTCCAGTGGTTAAGACTCTGCTCCCGAGGCAGGAGGCCGGGGTTCAATCTCTGGGTCAGGGAACTAGATCCCACATGCTGGAACTAAGACCTGGTACAGCCAAACAGTTTTTACAAGAAAGTTGTTTTAAATAACAAGGACTTCCCTGAGGATCAAGGGGTTAAGACTCCACCTGCCCATTAAGAAGACGCAGGTTTGATCCCTGGTCCAGGAAGAGCCCATGTGCTGCGGGGCAACTAAACCCATCACCACAACTACTAAGCCTGCTTTCTAGAGCCCACACACTGCAACTACTGAAGCCCATGAGCCCTGGAGCCCGTGCTCCGCAATAAGAGAAGCCACTGCAATGAGAAGTCCGTGTGTTGCAATGAGAGAGTAGCCCCTGCCTGCCACAACTAGAGAAAAGTTCACGGGCAGCAATGGAGACCCAGTGTTGCCAAAAATAAAAATAAAATAAAAATAATTTTTAAAATCCTCCTTATTAAAAAAAACAAAACACTATTCAGTATGGCAAACAACCGGCTTTCCAGCAAGTTAGATTTATATAAAACCACTGATACCAACTCACATACTCCAATACTTTAGCCATCTGATGCAAAGAGCCAACTCATTGGAAAAGACCCTGACGGTGGGAAAGATTGAGGGCAGGAGGAGAAGGGAATGACAGAGGATGAGATGGTTGGATGGCATCACTGACTCAACGGACGTGAGTCTGAGCAAGCTCCAGGAGATAGTGAAGGACAGGGAAGCCTGGTGTGCTTCATGGGGTCTCAAAGAGTCAGACGCAGCTTAGCGACTGAATACCACCAACCCACAACAGGGATGTAGAGCTGGTCTTGATTCTTTTAAGGTAAATAGGAAGCCGCTGATACAAATCGTTATAAATCATCAAGGATGGCCTGTGCGTCCCTGCCCCACACCACCAATCCAACACGTGTGCTGTTGTGACCTGAAACCAACGCACACACGCACAGCCTTCCCCGGCAAGCCTGGGCTCTTGTGTTTCTGTGTACCAATATGCTTACAAAGACCAAAAACAGGGGACCCCTGCTTTCCAGCCAGTCCGCACCCTGCAGGAAGCAGAGCGTCAGAAGCTGTTCTAGGCTTGGGGCCCAAAGCCTCAGGCCCTGGAGATAAGCTCTCACCTCGTGCCTTACAGGCAAGAACATAAAACTTCCATTTTGGGGGCCCAAAGATTCTAAGCTCACCCAAGAATGACCACCACCATCTTAAATGACAACAAGAAGAAACAGAGACAGTTAATGACTGTTCAGAGCCCTGCAAACACACAAGCCAGGGAGCCCCAGCGCTGCCTGCAGATTTTCACGGGGAAGCCACATGTGCCTGCAGCCCCATGAAATTAACCCGCCTAAGGGAATTCCTCCAAAACGTCATCTGCACACGTACAGCCACAGAAACCATGCAGGCTCTCTGCAACTACCTTTACAAGCACAGTGGGTTCTTAGATCCTAGCAACAACAGCAAAAAAAAACTCCGTCTTGCTGATTTATCAATGACAGTACCTTTTTTCACTCACATATAACCCAACTCCAGAGCTGTCTCTAACCTTCCTGTATAAAAAGCAGTAAATCCTCAAAAATTTTAGTACAGAATTACCATGTGCACCAGCAATTTCACTCCTAGACATACACCTAAAAGAAATGAAAACCAGGACTCCAACAGATGCAGGCACCCAGTGTTCACGGCAGCATTATTCAGAATGGTAAAAAGACAGAAATAACCCAAATGTCTACTGACAGACGAACACGTAAATAACAGGTCGTCCACACACAGAGGGCTGTCACTCAGCCATAGAGAGGAATGAGACTTGGGCATGAGCTACAAAACGAACTTAACCCGGGAATCCTAGATGAAGCAAGTAGGACACAAAGGACAGCCCTGCACAACCCCACTTACTGAGGCCCCAAGGCAGTGAGCTCACAGAGGCAGGCAGATGTGTGGGTGTCAGAGGCCGAGGGGAGGGGAGGTAGGGGGGGTTAAGGCTTTAAGGGGACATGGCTTCTGTTTGGGAACATAAAAAAATCTGGAAATAGATGGTGATGATAATGGTTATACAACACCGTAAATGTAGTTAATGCCACTGAACTGTACACTTAAAAATAGTTAATATGGCAAGTTTTATGTCACATATGGTTGGATGGCATCACCGACTCAATGGAGATGAGTTTGGGTAAACTCTGGGAGTTGGTGATGGACAGGGAGGCCTGGTGTGTTGCAGTCCATGGGGTCGCAAAGAGTCAGACGCAACTGAGCTAATAACTGAACTGATGTCATATATATTCTAAAATGTTTTTTGAAAATCGATAATGTAACAAACCAAAGCCACTGAATCAGACACTTATAATAGGTAAACAGTATGTTTGGTGAACTACACATCCTGGTAAAGCTGAAAATAACTTCTAAAAAGGATCCTTGTATTCACATTGAAGAAACAAAAGTACTGACAACCTGCTTTGTACCAGTCTTACCAGCAGCCCACAGCCATCTACCTCTGCTGCTGCTGCTGCTAAGTCGCTTCAGTTGTGTCCAACTCTGTGTGACCCCATAGATGGCAGCCCACCAGGCTCCACCATCCCTGGGATTCTCCAGGCAAGAACACTGGAGTGGGTTGCCATGTCCTTCTCCAATGCATGAAAGTGAAAAGTGGAAATGAAGTCGCTCAGTCGTATCCAACTCTTAGCGACCCCGTGGACTGCAGCCCACCAGGCTCCTCCTTCCATGGGATTTTCTAGGCAAAACACTGGAGTGGGGTGCCACTGCCTTCTTTGCATCTACCTCTACCCCTGGTTTAATCTTCAACCAAAATGCCCCCACTCCCAAGACAGGGAGAGGAGTGAGTATGAAATGAAGTACGCACACACTTTCACTCAAGGAGAAAAACATTTTGATACAGAAAAACACAACCCCTACTCCACACACTAAGCCAGAGATGTCTTGGTATGGCCATCACTTTTCTTACAGGCTGGAATGTTCAAGATTGCACAAAGGTTAAAAATCAGCAAAGCGCATAGTCGTCAGGAGAACAAGAAAGTGCTAGGAGAGGTCAGGAGCAGTGGAGAAGGAAAGCCAGGCACACAGGCCCATGGAGAGGGAGCAGTAAGGAGACAAGAGAGGTCAGCACTCTGCACATGAAGGCTGTGGCCAAGGCAGGACTCACCCACAGGCACAGGCTGACCCTAGGCGCCATGGCCACCCCACCAAGGAGGCAGGCAGCAGCCATGCCTAGACCATCCCAGGAAGCCGAGAATGTATCTGAGGCTGACTTTGGCTTGAGGACCCCCACTTCCCTAGAAGCCCTTCCTGAGACCACACAGCCCACCAGGACTCCGCCACCCACACCCCAGCCTCGCAGCTCTTGGGGCTGGATGGTGGCTCTGCCAGCCTTCCCTACATTTCCTAATAAAATAACTTGCACACTTAATTCTGTCTTGGTGTCCACACATCTTCTCAGAAGACCCAGAGTAATACTGGAAAGCTATTCAGATGCTGGTTTTTGGATGATGTGACAGAATATCGCCATAGGGAGCTCCACGAATTGGTCCCTCTACCAAGGAAACCAGTAAGCTGGTAAAAATAGAATCTAGCTTTTCAGCACTCTGGAATCTAATAAAAAACCTGCATCAACCAACAGGGTGCTTAGTGAACAGAGAGGCTACTATATTTCAGCATCTAAGAAGCCTCTGTTAGGTCACTGGCGATACACTAAAACAATAGAAAAGAGACCTCAGTGACCAAACAACAAGGAATAAAGTCATTGCAAAAAAAAAAAAAAAAAGTCACGAATAAAGAGACAACCAAACAATCTTCAACAGCAAGAGCAGCAAACCTCTGACAAGGTGGAACTTGATTTCTAGAGTTACCACATCATATGTCAGAATGCCCAGTTTTCAATAAAAAAGTAACAAGGCATACAAAGAAAGAAAAAACTATGGTACAGTCACAGTGAAAAAAAAAAGAAACTGACAGAAACCACCTCTGAGGAAGGCCAGACAGCGTCTTACAAGACACAGACTCAATCAATTATCTCAAATATGCTCCAAGAGCTAAAGGAAACAAAAGAACAATGTCTGTACAAACATGGAGTGTCAATACAGAGACAGGCTGTAAAAGAGACCACAGAGAAATTCTAGAACTGAAAATATAGTCAATGAAATGAAAAATTCAGCTGAGGAAGGAGAACAAACTGCAGGTTTGAGCAGACAGAAGGAAGGATCAGAGAACCTGAAGACAGGGCAATTCAAACGGCCCAGTCTGAGGAGCAGGAGAAAGGGCTAAAGAAGACTGAATGGTGTAGGCCCATCACCTCTGGAGCCTGCTCCAGGATAAGACCGCAGTTGCCTGCACAACCCCTCCGAGGCAGGAGACAGCGCAGCTCCACAACCCACCAGCCACACGAAAGGTCGCGGAGAGGCGTGGCTCACCTGGACGGCGCCACAGGCAGGAGGCGGCCAGCACCTAAGACCACAGGCCACCTCACCACATGTGATGTCTCACAGTTTTTGGGCCCCATCTTGACACTTTTCATCTACATTTGTCTACAACAGTACACTTCATCCAGCACTCTACGTTCTCACTCTGGCTGCTTGCGGCTGGTGGAGGCTGCTGACGTCATGATATATGACAGACAAGACACTGTGCCAGCCGGCCTCAGGCACGAGAAGCCGTGAGGGCTCTGGTCTCCTTCAAGTTAAACTGAAATTGGCACCACAGAGGCAGACTTCCTCTTGACCTGTGACACCCTTGTGCACACACACACTCTCACACGTCTGTTTTCACAAATAAATGTGTAAGTCACTTAGGGTGGAACAAGAGTAAGTAAAAGTACAGCAGTACATCTCCGTGGCCTTGGGGTAGGCAACGACTTCTTAGATATGAAAGCAGGGGCACAGGCAACAAAACAGAAAACTGGTAAGTCAATCAAAACTTACAGCTTCAGTGCATCAGACTCCATCAGCAAAGTGACAAGACAACCACAGAGGAGACAGAATATCCACAAATCATGTATCTGATAAAAGGCTTATATCCATCAAGAACTCATAACAGTAGAAAGACAAACAGCCCAATTTTTTAAATTAACAAAGTACTTGAACATACATTTCTCCAATGAACATATCCAAATGGTCAAAAAGCACATGAAAAGATGCTCAACACAGTTGAGATGCAAATCAAAACCACAGTAAGATACCACTTTACACCCACTAGGATGGCTATTAAAAAAAAAAAAAAAAAAAACAGAGAAACATCAGTTGGAGAGGATGGGGAAACTGGAACCCTCATACGCAGCTGGTAGGAATGTCAAGCGGTGGTGCACGGTACAACTGTCTTGGAAGAGTTTGCAGTTCCTCAAAAAGTTGAAGACAGATTTAGCATTGATCCAGCAATTCTACTCCTAGGTCTACACCTAGTGATTTGAGTATGAGAACTCAAATCACGTGGCCACACAAAACTTGTACACAAATGTTCAGGGCAGCATTATTCACAGTAGCCCAAGGTGAAAACCCAAACGTCCATCACCTATGAGAAGATTAATAAACGTGCAGCCATACCATGGAATATTATTCAGCCACAAAAAGGAATGAAGTACTACCACTATACGGTACAACGGGGCTGAAGGTTAAAAACATTACACTGAGTGAAACAGGCCAATGCCAAGACCACCACTGGAGATCCCATTTACACGAAGTGTCCAGAAAAGGCAGTTACAGAGACAGAAAGAGATCAGTGGTTGCCTGGGACTGGGGGTGCTGAGGGAAAATGGGGAATGACTTCTCCGGAGTATGGAGTTTCTCTGAGAAACAATGAAATTAGACTCAGATGGTGGTGGTTGCACAACTCTGTAAATATACTAAAAACTACTGAACTCTTTAAATGGGTGAACTTCACAATATATTAACATAAATTGTCTCTCAGTAAAGCTGCTACAAAAATAAGCTGAAAGAGCCCATAGAAATCAAGGGTCGAGCAGCTCTGCACGTGCCTCACAACACCGGGCGCACAGCCAGCGCCTGCAACAAGCCCACCGCTTGGCTGCTGACAGCACCTTCTCTGCACAGACGTCATCCCCAGGGCGCGTGCCATCTGTGGAGACACTCCAGCAAAGGCCCCTCTTCATCCCTCCCAGGTATCCAGCCCTTCCATCCACAGGCACCGGTGCTCCCAGGGACATCCCCACCCACCACAGGCAAGCTTCTTGTGGCCTCGGTCCCAGGCTGCACCTCCATGTGGCCGGGTCCTAGAGCTAGGACACGCAGGCCTTGAAATCAGTGGTCCGTCTGCACCCGCCATGCTGTCCCCCTGCTCAGACCCACTGAGAAGCTTCCGCCCCATCCCCTCACTGGCATGAGTCTTGCTCCCAGGAACCATGATGTCACTGCAGGAGAAGAACCACGGCCACGCACACATTCTTAATGGGCGACAGCACCCCCACGAGGGTGAAATTGGTTCTGGGGGACAAGACAATCCCAGACATCACAAGAGCTCACGACCCTCCAAATTGGGACCGAAAGGATACTGAAACTGCACAGAAGGGAGAAGAGACACTGGGACTCAGAAAGGCCTACGTGAGAAAGAAGCCTGAGGACACAGGCCTAGAAGGCTCTCTCCTGCAACACTCACGATGCTCGCATCATGCCAGGGACTGGGCCGCGCCAGGACGGGGCTGGATGAAGCACCACAAGGTGCACACACAAACTGAGCTTCACACTCACCATCTGAGAGCCGGGAAGGGAGCAGCAGGCCTCGTCTGCCCAGTTCCGCCAGCGCCAGACACCCGCCATGCCAGGCACTGTCCGTCTCCTGGAAACTGAAAATACAAGAGAGCCTGAGACCCCAGCACCGTGCCAGCTTGTCCCCCCCAGGACGCAGAGCACACGTCCACCCACTGGGCTGAAAGCATCATTAAAACTCTTAGTAAGTTTGTCAGCTAACGAGGTAAAGTACTCCAAACCAACTGGACAGCCATGTTCAGCCATGTTCAGATCTCCAGAGAAAGAGTCCAAGTCCTGGGTCAGCCTCACATGCCCCAGAAACACACCTCCCTCTGTGATGTCCCCACACACCTGAAACAGTCCAGCACCGACCCAGTCACGTCATCCGCCAGCTCTTTGGGCAGTCTTCCGGCCATCCTACCAATTCTGAAAAGAAAAAGCAGCGTCAGCATCTGTCAGCATAACCAGCCCGTCGAGAGCCCATGCTACACTAGGAACATCCCGAGAGACTGTCCTTCCCGCCAGAGAAGGGCCAAGTGGCTGAGTCTGTTCCACAAAGGCCAGCTGCCCCATCGGGGGCCCATCACACTGACATGAACACAGGACAGATATCTGGGGGACCCAGGCAAAGGGGGCCCACTGGGCACGTGTTTGTCTCGGACAGTCAAGGGTCCCAGCTCAGCCCCCAAGGTCTGCCCGGCAGGCTGTCCCACCCCCATGCTGGATGCCAACTGGGCTGGCTCCCCTAAGGTCACCTGCCTGGGTTGTGTCCCGGCCAGGAGCACCCCAGGAAGACCCACCCTCCCAGCCCATCACATTCCAAGCAGACAAGACTCTGGGCTTCAAAGTTACCCAAAAGCCTCCATGTGCGCCCCCTTTCCCTGCTGCTTGCTATGTGAATTAGTTGGCACAGAAACCCAGAACTCTCGGGGGAGGCCCACCAGCACTTCCATCAATTTTACTTTTCCC
Organism: Bos indicus x Bos taurus; assembly: GCF_003369695.1. Lineage (NCBI taxonomy): Eukaryota > Metazoa > Chordata > Mammalia > Artiodactyla > Bovidae > Bos > Bos indicus x Bos taurus. The sequence goes on from NC_040094.1 coordinate 50,949,351, forward strand.
CGTAACCATTTCCTTTGTACTCTGTCCCCCATGTCCCTCTGGCCCACCTGGGTGGGCCTGGGCACCTCTGCTGGTTGTTCCCTCAGGCGCAGCAGAGGGGAGATGCCAGACTCTGGGATTAAGCGGGGCTGTGCAGCACCCCTTCCTACATGAGGGGTGTACCCCTGGCCCTGGGGGCAGGAAGTGAGGGTCATGGCGATGAGGACATGGACGAGTAAGAAAAGGAACACCTGAAGGTTAACAAAAGGCAAATGTGGCTCACTCCAACCAAAAATGCAAGAAAATGAAGGAGCCACTGACCAATCTCAGCAATGTTCTTGAAAATTAGGACATAAAGCAATAAATATAAATTAGGGAAAAAAAAATCAGTCTACCTTTTAAAACTCTCAGACCTGTTCACAGCTATCAAAATCCACAAGAAGTTCTTCATGATTAAGAAGACCCAGCAGACCCGTGAGTACCTGGGAAGTAAGCTGCCAGCCCCCAGCCCACCCCTGGCCTGAATTGGGCACCTACCCTTTGGCCGCAGACCACCGCACGATCGTGTCCTTGTCCTTCAGCCCAACCAGCAGCTGCTCTGGAAGAACAAAGGAAGGCCAGTCTGTGAGCCGCATGGAAGCACTCGGAATTCAAGCTGAGCTCTCAGTTCCCAGCTTTAAGGTAACCCTCCCTGCATGTCACTCCAAACAACACTATGAAGGGAATTACAGGAAGAACCTTAAGTCTAATCATAAGAAAAGGACATTTCCTCCTGTGTGTTTTCAAATCATCATTTAAGACCAACTTCTGCCATAGCTCCTAAAAAGTACATCCACCCATCCTCACAGGCACTGGGCAGAGAGCACCAGTGAGGGAGGCTGCCCAGAAAAAACAAGTGTCTGCTGGAGGCTGCAGAGAGCAGTTCTCCTGGGGACCGGGTCCTGGAAACGGTCAGCCACTAGGAGAGGCTGCTCAGAGGCCTCGTGAGCACGACGGGCCTTGCAGGCCGGTCAGTGGAGGCCCTGCTAGAGAGCAGAGGCAGGACGGAGCCTGTGGAGGTGTACACACAGGGGCACCCTGACCACAGCAATCTAGGGCTGCATCAGAGGGCAAGGGGGACTGCGGGTGCAGGAACCCCCAGCCTCTCCTCCCGCCCTGCAAAGACCGGAGGTCGAACTGGGTGCCCTGTAGGTGGAGATGAGGCGGCCCGCACTCACCGATCACACTCTCTACCTCCTCGGGGACGTCATCCTGTCCATCGCTGTCGGGGGTCTCAGCCTGTGTCACGGGCTCTCTGGGATTCTGAATGGAATGCTGTAAGCTCTCGGCCAAGGAGCGGCAGCCCCGCTGGTACCTGCAAGGAGCAAACAAACCTCAGACCCACTGGGACACCCTGGAGCTAGAAACTCCCGACTGATTCAGCAATTTATGAATAGCATCACTGTGAAAATTCCATGTGCTTTCCAGGGACGGGATGGACAGGAAGGAAACTGAGCAATAACGGTTGCCAGCATGGACTGTCAAGGAAAGATGACCACCTCATCTGAGCTTCAGAACACAGATTCACCCTCTAGAGGACTTAGAAACCCTCACGCGTTAGAAAGCTTTCTTAGCAGAAAGGCAGATGATAAAGCGTGACAATAAGAAAGCCTGTGACTGAGATGGCAGGAAAGGCATGTTCGAACCCACTGGCCTTGGCCCTATCTCCAAAGGCTCCGCCTCCAGGTCCCAGCTGAGTGCAGTCCCACCCCCGCCCCTGGGCCAGGCCCTGCCTTCCGCACCCCAGGGGCCACAGCTGGTCCTCTCCAGCTCCCAGAGCCCACCTCCTGAATGGCTCTCACTACTTCCTGCCCACCACACCCCCCTCCTCCACCTACTGAGGTCACCAGCATTATCTCCCACGGCGCCGTGAAGGGTCCCACAGCACAGGCCAGCTCAGCTGTCTGACTGCACAGTCCCTGAACTTCCGGTTGCCTCAGTTTCCCTGTCTGTAAAGTGAGGGCAGATGGGAGGATGCGCACAAAGCACAGACCAGGGCCTGTGCAGAGCGAGGCCCACAAACACCGCCTCCCTTCCTGGAAGCCGGCAGGCACGCTTGGGCCTGACTCTGGGGCAGCTCCATCTCAGGACAGGGCCTGGGGCACAAATGGTGACAGGCGGAGTTACAGCATGACCACTAGGGGCCGTAGCCTAAGGCCAAGTCCGGCAAGAGATAACTGGGGCTTTGGAGATAGAGGCAACCTGGACGCTGTTAGCTGTGGCCTTGAGGCCTCAGATTCCGTGGGGCAGTTCCCAGGATGGAAGGTCAACCAACCACCAATGGCCAGTGATGGAATCAGCCCTGACTATGCAATGAGGCTTCCAGTAAAACCCACAGAAGCCCCATGCCCTCTCCCTGAGCCCTGCCCTGCCCTGCCCTCGGCATCTCTTCCACTTGACTATTCCTGAGCCTTTTGCAACAAACCAATCATCTCGTAAATAAAATATTTCTGAGTTCTGTGAGCCACTCTAGCAAATTATCAAACCCATAAAGGGGGTAGTGGGAACCGCCAACCTGTAGCCCAGCTGTCAGGAGCGCAGGTGACAACTGGGACTTGGAACCAGCGAGGGGAGGGGTTGAGGGGGGAAGAGACAGTCTTGGGGACTGAGCCCTTAATCTGTGGGATCTGGTGCTGTCTCCACGGAGACAGATTCAGAACTGAGTCCACACTACAGGTCACCCAGAGGGTGTCTGACAACTGCCTGGTCTGGGGAAAACAACGCAAAAGAATCAGAGCAGCAACAGGTAACTGAATCAGGGAGAAGGTCACCAGGCGCCACAGGACTGTGGTCATAAAGCGCCCAACAAGCAGCAGGCACGTGGTGACGACTGTTGACTCTGCCGCTGTTCTCCTCCAGTGAGGACATGCTCACCAGCTCACAGGCAAAGTCCTCATCACTGTCCAGCAACCAGGGACCAGACAGGCTGCCACCGGACTCTCCCTCCCGCCTTAACCACAGATCCAGACAAACTGCGTAAACCAACTGCTGGCAGGCACAAGACACCCACGGCAAGGCTCCAAGCCCTCACAGCAGAGAAGCCCTCGGGCGCACCCACTGTCCCCCCTGCTTCCTCCCAGAGGAACTTTCTAAACCACAGCACAGGAAAGTAGAGCCCAAGCAGAGAGCCACTGTCCTGACGGGCAGAAAAAAAAATCGTGACGAGATGGCTACTAAGTGAGGACAGACACTAGAGGAAGCGGACCTGAGAAAGCACCCCAAATTCTGCATAAGTCTCCTGAATCCTCAGGCAACTGTGAGGCGCGTTAAGATCCAGACGCGCCATCAGAGAGCAGGTAAGAGGCCAAGAGCCAGAGTCCAGAGGTACCCATGTCACACCGGGCAGTCACTGAAGTGTGGGTCCAGCAGGAGGGACCGACAGGCCACACGTAAGACACAGCAGCTGCTGCGGGAGCGAGGGCTGCATCCCAGTGGGAGGAACGGACCAGGCCCGGGCAGACAGCAAGATAGCAAGAGGGGCAGTGCAGCCAGTTACCCGCCTGCCAGATAGACGCACTCCTAAGGGGACGATAACCAAAAAGGAAATGAATCTACAAGAGAACGTGAAAGTGCATCAGAGGGGATAAAATGAAAAAAAAGACGAAGAGACAGAAAGCAAACAACAGGCCGGAAGACTGAAGCCACCACGTTTAACGATCACACTCAGTGTCCACATTTAACGATCACACTCAGTGTCCAGGGAGGTACAGCCTGAACAACGTAACTGTGATGCTGAATTACTCTCCTTCCCGAGTAAACGCTTAGAGTACTTGTGGTGGTTCACTTGAATTTGTCAAGCTGGCCGGGTCACAGGGCCCAGATATTTGTTCAAACGTTATTCTGGGTGCACCTCTGTGGGTGACTCTAGGTGAGATAACATTTACCTTGTGGGCTGAGTAGAGCAGCTTGCTCTCCCCAGTGTGGTGGGCCTTGCCCAGCCTGGTGAAGGCCCGGGGACCACAGACTGGATCACTCTCCCCTCAGTGAGGGATTCTTCCTGCCTTCAGACTCAGACTGAAACATCAGCTCCTCCTGAGTCTCAAAGCCTACCAGATCTGGACACTCACAACCAGGAACCAATTCCTTGTGTCTCTTAACACACATACACACACACCCACTCCCACACTGGTTCTGTTTCTCAGGGGAACGCTAACATAGTACAGAATGTTAACCTTTTACAGCGTCTGGAAAGCAGACACTAACATTAGTCTCATAAAGTTTACAGAACATCCTTACAGTATGCAGAATACTCAAAAGGTATTTCAGTAAAACATCACTAATATATAACACACTTCTCTGCAATTCCCTATAACTGAAAACATAATCAATGATTCCTCATAACCAAATAATTCCTCCCAAAACATACATATTAATACTTGAAATAAAACTGAAGACTGGGTGGGAGTGGGGTTCAGGATGGGGAACCGATGTACACCCATGGCTGATTCATGACAACGTATGGCAAAAACCACTCCAATACTGTAAAGTAATCAGCCTCCAATTAAAATATATTAATTAATTTTTAAAAAAAATACTGAAGACTGTTAAAAATGTAGTACCCCAGCACAATAGAACAGGCTGTTTCCATGGGAGCCACTAGGACCATTAAGACATCTTTTCCATCCTCAGACAGAGACAGCTCTCTCTGAGTAAACCCTGAGGAGTGAGCCTGAAACCCAGACTGAAATGACCAGAATAGAGCTTCCCCTACGGTGTGACCCGTCAGTGATGCTGCCCTACACTAGAATAGGCACTTTCAGAACAAGAGACAAGCTTTCCCTCTCATCAGCCCCACTTCAAAATTCTACCTGGAAGATGTGAAGTCAGAAAATAATCCAAAGAAAAAAGCTGTTCCTTTCAAAATCAGAAACACTCTTGAGACTGGGGGGGGGCGCGGGAATGAAAGCAGGAGGACACATCAATTAGCCCACTGGGCCCAGATGCCTGAAACCCCGGGCCCCACACCAGCCTCCAGATACCCCAGGCTGCATGGTCACTGCTCAGTCTACCAACCTCCATTTGGCCACCTGGGGCTTCAGGAAGGTCAGGCCCAGCCGCTGCACGAGCTTCACCCCGAGCTTCCGGAGCAAGGTCTGGTTGCTGTCGGGGAGCCTGCAGCTGTCCAGGCACTGGAGAACGGTGGCAGCTGCGAACACAGAACATCCTGCTCAGTTTGCTGGAAAGGTTTGTGTGATCTCCCAAACCCACCAACCCCACCTGACATGCTCAACATCAAAACCAGACACTTCCCGGGCCCCTCCTCCAAGTCAGCGTGAAGGCCCACATCAACGCTGCGCCCCTTGAGCTCTGCTTCATTAAGACCTCGTCACCTCATGTCACTTAAGCGCACTGGAGTCGGACCTGCTCCACCAGGCATCCAGAGGCGGGACGCAGAGGAGCCCAGGGAGCGAGGAGCACCTTGAGCAGAGAGGCTGGGTGAGCACATGGCGCTGGAGCACACGCTAAGGGCCACGAGGACCATGCAGACAGACTTGGGTGTGAGGCTCTAAGAACAGGGAGGGATCTCCACAACCAGGGGAGCGGTGTGATCGGGTCCCCCTGCCACTAAGGCTGTTCAGGGCAATAAGGAGAGCGTCAGAGAAGGCGGAGGCAAGGAGAGCACACGAGACCATGTTTTGCATTAAGACAAGAGCAGGGCAGTTTTCAAGCCAAGTTGTGATGGCATCTGGGTAACTCCCCAAAAGACCCAAACGTCATACAGTGACCAGCCTGGGTACAACTGATGGTAACTCAAGACAGACTCGGGGTCTGCATGTGCAAGTCTGTTGAGGACAAACGTGTGATGATGCTGAGTGTCGACTGCTCACGTTCTCAGGTGTGACCATGACATCAAGATGATGTTTCTTAAGAGAGTGAACAGATGCCAATGGGATGACAGGGTGTCTTGGGCAGGGGGGACGGTGTGTGAGGGGGAGCATGGATGAAACAGGATGCCCATGCATCAAAAACCTGACGCTTGTGATAGAAACATGAGAGTCCACTATACCAGTGTCTCTTCCGTTGTGTATATGAAATGTCCCATGATGAAATGTCAAGATATAAACAGACTCTACTACCCAAATCTGATCCATGCATCTTCTAAGGCACAGACTAAGAATCTTGTTTCAGGTAGTAAGCCTTCCTGCAGCAAGAATGACTATATAGGTTTTCATAAGTTGAAGTTTAATCTAAAATTAAGAGAATGCGACGAAAAGGGCAAATGATGTAGCCATGGTGCCAGCAAGAATGCAGCTGGGCTCCCAAGAAGCGAGCTGAAGACCTCAGGGCTAGGTCTACATTCCAAGTCCCCAGGATCGAGACCTGTCAGTCAGGAACCCAGACCTCCTCCCGTACAAGGCCTGAGGCCAAAGAGTTAGATTATTCACACATACACACTCTCTCTTACACACACACACATACACACACAGAAGACAAAAAAAAAAAATTTGTGACAACAAAAAAATACAGCAAGTCACAAATTTTTGTGCCTATGAATAATCTTAGTGAGACACATTTGATCAGAATTTGGGCAAACTCATGTCACAAACACATCCTCACTTACAAATAAATCTTACCGTAGGGTAAACAGTCTTCACGTTTTCCATGTTTAAATATTTGTGCCTAAAAAAAAACAAACAAAAAAAAACTATTAAAATGTTACAAAAACCTTTACAAATTTAAAACATAAATTATCAAAACAACTCATTGCAATCTTTCAAAATTTTTATCCTGAACACTCGCCATGAAGTAACAAGATTTGCTATACAGGAAAGAAATTACGAGACTGAAAATCTTCCGAGTGGGCAGCATAAACCAGGGACGCAGCCTGAGGCAGGCTCACTGACGCACTCCCGTGTTGGAGTAAGCGCGCCGGCCTGTACGGAGAGGAAAGAACGGCACCAGGTTTCCAGGACTGGCGTGTAACTGAAGGTACCAAAGGATAAGAACCACAGGTTGAATTATCCCACACAAAGGTAAGGCTCCCACAAACTCATCCGCAATCCGAGTCAACAAAGGAGAAAGGGCCCCTCCTGCACCGCACACACGTGGGGCCAGCAGGCCGTCAAAACATCAAACCCTGAAGTCCTCAACCTGAAATTTTACCCTCTGCTTTCAAGTCTGCAAAGTCAAAGTGTTAGTCACTCAGTCGTGTCCTACTCTCTGCGGCCCCATGGAGTGTAGCCCGCCAAGCTCCTCTGTCCATGGAATTCTCCAGGCAAGAACATTGGAATGGGTTGCCATTTCCCTTCTCCAGGGGATCATCCCAAGCCAGGGATCAAACCCAGGTCTCCTGCATTGCAGACGGATTCTTTACCGTCTCAGCCACCAGGGAAGCAAGTCTGCAAGACTTGTGGTAATTCACACAGGTACCCAAGCCCTTAAACGAAGAGCTCTAAAGCTGAGCACCTTTAAGAAAACAGCTAAGGAACTTGTCCTCCTTCAGGAATAGCATTTAACTGGCACAGAAGACCGCTGCTTAGACCATCTGAAGGTACATGGGCCTGACTTCCCTGGACCCTGTCCCCCAACACCAGGTCCTGCCAGCCAATGAGCTACACTGAGTTGAGATGAAGAGGGTGAACACCATCCCAGACACTTAGTCAGTGGCGTTTCATGTGGAGACTAACCACCCGGGAGCCCTGGACGCGCCAAGGCAGGCACACAGAACAGGCCACAGGGGCTCAGACCCACAGGCCCAAGACATCCCAGTACTCAAAGCACAAGCAACCTCCCAGCCAGCAGCCCACAGCTCCACCACCATGTCCCAGCACGTGGGACAACATCCTGGCCACGCCAGTCCTGCTCTGCACCTCTGCTGCGAAGCCCCTCGGCAGAAGTCACGCTCTGCTCTGCACTTTCTGCCCTTCTCTCCCCATCAACGCAACCCCAAAACCATGAGCCAGCCATCAGACTGGGACGTTCAGGGCACTTCGCTCCTCCATGACACACACTATAAATGGAGAAGGACCCCCGGACACCCACAGGTCACATCTGAAATATACCCATTTCAGGACTGGTAAACCACTCCCCAAACACTTGAAATCTCTGCCTTTACAATCTGGATTTATGACAAGGGGGAAAGTCACCCAGATCCCCGAGCTTCTTCCTGGTGAACTTTGGAAGCAGTCAGGGAGGTGGCTCCGTGGAAAGGAAGGAGGAAACCATCCGGCAGCCGGATGAGTCTCAACAGGATGGGAAGCCCCCAGGCGAGCCGCCCACGGCCCCGGGCATAGCACTCCTCACCCTGCTCCAGCAGCAGCGGCCACAAGAGCCACCCTCTCAGTGCTGGCCGTCAGCCTCCCGCCCAGACTGCCAGGACAGGCCCAGTGGACTGGCTCAGAAGGACAGAGGCCCAGGCTGGTGGCTGCGGAGCTGATCTGGGACCAGGAGTAAGGAGAGGGCAGGCCGCGCCTCACAGCCCACTGCCAGCCCTCACCTGCCTCGCATCCCTCCAGCTCTACCCTGGCCTCCCCAGCGACCCAGACAGTTCAGACCCCAACAATAAAGCTTACAGGACACACCACTGTTAGATACCGCTAACTTTAAAAAACTAAATGTCAGGGTTCATAACAATAACCTGGCCATGGTGGTCTCAGCTCTGAAGTGCCTCATACAAACCAAGACAGAGTACCTGGCCAAGGATGCGGCCTCACTGAGGGTCCGGTTTCTCCTCCAAGCAGAGCAGGGCTGGGGGGAAGGGGTGCGGGGTGCTCAGGGCTGGCCCAGCCCAGGTCATGGCGCCAGCGCACCACAGTCACACACCACCTCCCCTCTGTCCTCGGAGCACAAGGCCATCCACACGGCCACTGCCGTTGCACACAAAGAACCGGAGCCTCTAGGATACAGCCGACAACACGACAAGCACGAAGTTATGAAACCACTCAGGTCTCAATCGACTTTCAAAGTGATAGCAATTATACACTTCAAAACACAAATAAATGTCTTGGTATAAGAATAACTGCCGACACAAATCTTGCCGAAATTTTCTAAACCCATGAAGCACACCCTAGCGCGCCAACAGCTCTAGGAAGTGACGTAGAAAATACCACCAGGAAGACTGATGGTCTCAACTTCTGAAGCACCAGAACCACTGACGGCTCTGAACCCTGCCCCCGCAAGCTCTGCGCTGAGCCCAGGTGGCAAGAGCAGAGACCCCGCCACACAGGGCGGCGCGGCGGGCAGACACAGCCAGGTTAGCAGGCACAAATGCGTGCTGGGCACCACTGAACTCAAAGTACCCACCCTCCGTTCTCTTCCAGGGGCTCCTACCATCAGAAGTACTACCACATGCGCATGAAAAAGGACAAATCTGAGCCAGTTCTAGTGAGGTAGACGAACCTGTTAAAGTGAAGGAGTTCAGAAAAACAAATCTCCTATATTAATGCATTTATGTGGAATCTAGAAAAATGGTACTGAAGAACCTATTTGCAGGGAAGGGATGAAGACAGACATATAGACAACAGACCAGTGGACACAGTGGGGGAAGGCGAGTGCAGGACAGAATGGGGAAAGTAGCATCAACATGCATATCTACATACATGAGAAGGGCACGGCAGCCCACTCCAGCGTTCTTGCCTGGAGAATCCCACGGACAGAGGAGCCTGGTGGGCTACAGTCCATAGGGTCACAAAGAGTTGGACGTGACTGAAGCAATTTAGTAGGCATGCATGCTACATATACATGTGGAGATAAACACACACACACACACATATATCAACATATATACTGATACATATAAAACAGATAGCTGGTGAGAACACAGGGATCCCAGTCTGGCACTCTGTGATGACCTAGACAGGTTGGACGGAGAGAGGGGAGGGAGGTGATATATGTATTAATTATGGCTAATTTGCATTGCGATAGGCAAAGAATCCAGTTCGATTCCTGGGTCAGGAAAATCTGCTGGAGAAGGGATAGGCTACCCACTCCAGTATTCTTGGGCTTTGCTTGTGGCTCAGCTGGTAAAGAATCCGCCTGCATACCGGGAGACCTGGGTTCGATCCCTGAGTTGGGAAGAGCCCCTGGATTCGGGAAAGGCTACCCACTCCAGTATTCTGGCCTGGAGAATTCCAGGACTGTATAGCTCATGGGGTTGCAAAGAGTCAGACATGACTGAGCAACTTTCACTTTCAGCAGAAATCAACACAATACTGAAAAGCAATTTTCCTCCAGTTAAAAAATAAGTTACAAAAAAAGAATTATTACTATGTGGGTAAAAAAACTTTTGTTTTAAAAATTAGTCCTCAAAAACAGCGTGCTGATTATGTGGAACACCCACTGAAGTATCTAGAGGCAGTGGAGTGATTTAAAACAGTTCAACAACACAAGCGTGTGTGGTTGTGTATTTTAATATACACACACAGGTGCACACCAACACATACAACACACATATATAAAGTCAGGAATTCAAGGACTTCACAAGAGTCCACAGAAACCAAAAGGATAACAAAGGAGTTTTATAAACTTTATGACAACAAGACAACTCAAAAGAAAGCGACAAACTACGAGATTCCAAATTAGCAGAAATGACTTAAGAAACAGAAAATCTGAATGGACCTGGATCATGTAACAAAACAAACAAAAAAACTAATTAGTACTGCAGAATCTTTCCAGAAAGAAAACCCCAGGCCCACATGGCTTCATAACAAATTCTAGCAAACGTGTCGTGTGTAACACGCGTGGAGAATCCTCAGCACGTTAGGGGGTAGAGAACGAAGAGTCCCCTTTGAAAACTTCATTTTTATTCTATACTTGGTGACGAGATCAGCAGTTTAGGGGCTGTGTGTCTGTCCCGTAAGCTTCACTGTTGGGGTGTGAGCTGTCTGGGTCCTGTGCGAGGGCCTGGCCTGGCTTCCAGGGGAGGCCATGGTAGAGCTGGAGGGATGCGAGGCAGGTGAGGGACAGCAATGGGCTGTGCGGTGCGGCCTGCCCTCTCCTTACTCCTGGCCCCAGACCAGCTCCACGGCCACCACCAGGCGGACTCTGTACACACGAAGGGAAGGGTCACAGGAGTTATGGATTCTCCTGTGAATGGACTCAGAAGGGCAAAAGGGGTGAACAGGAACAAGAATCACAGAGGGCCAGGGCTTTGGTTTTGTTGGTTGGTTTGCTTTTCCACAGGAAACGGGGCCGTCTTCACTGGCCTTCCCTCCTGAAAACACAGTCCAACCCAGCGTGCACAGAGGATGGTGACCCTCAGCAAAGGGAGGAAGTGGCCCACAGAAACAGTCTGATCTTTAGATGCTCAGGAGGAGCCATCAGCCAAGCCACTACATGGGGAGGGTACCCCACTTCTCATGGATGCGTAAGACACGGGCCAACTGAAGACCCCTGAGGCAATCACCCCACACAGAGACAAGGCCACAGAGCACGCACATCTGAGGCGGGATGACTGTTCCTGCTCTTCTAGAAACCAGCACAGCACAAGGTGCAAACAGACGCGTTTCTCAGTAATCGCTCTCAACCACCACACCTTCCAGTCACCACCCACCCAAGCCGGCTCTTCTGCCCGCTGTGCAACCAGCTTCCCTCCCCGGGGCATGTTCTCTAGCCGTAAATCACAGGCTGTCAGCTGCTGGAAGCAAGTCTGCCTGGCTGCTGAGCAGGAGATGCTGGTCTGAGGCCCCTGGAGGCACCACCGAGTCAAGGCCAAGAAAAGCAGCTCCACCCCAGGCTCCGGGAGAAAGGGGCCCACACCACAGGGCTCAGGGGTGCCACGAGTACCCGAGAACTGTCCTGCGAGCTGAGGAGCACTGCGGGACACCTGGCTGCACGACGGCCCATTCCCCGTCCCCCAGGGAGATGTGACACCGCCAGCAGACGGCACAGGGCCAGGAAGGGCAGCCTCCCCTGTTCTGTGCTCCTGAGGCCCGTCTCCGGGCCGAGGAGGGCACCGAACCCCGGTACCACTGTTCCTGATGTGCGCACACAAAGGGGACAACACGTGATCGGAAAGGACCGTTGGCACCAACACTTCAGTTCCAGGCCGGATGCCACTCAGAGCTTAACCCACGGTCCTTGTGGGAGCCACAGAGCCCAAGCAGGGCCAAACCTTCCAGGGAAGGCAACAAAGGCTAATTGCTGAGCACCCTTCAAGTAAACCCAAAGGCGCTGTACAGAGGGATTCTCTTAACTCACTCTCCAGGCCCCCTCCCACCAGGTCAGAGAAGAAACCTCACCACCACCCCTCTTCCACCACCCTCCACTCATCCACCCTCACACACACACACACACACACACACACCTGGAGGCTTGCAAAAATAAAAGTGGGGGGAACATGAAAGATGCCGTCATCTCCCTAAGAAATCAAAGTAAGCTGAAACTGGATGAGGGAGCACTAACAGATACAGAGGAGAACTGACCTGAAGGCCATGCCCAGCAGGCTACGCTGAGGAACAGGCCTGAGGGAGGCGAGCGGGCAAGCCAGCCCGCCCAGAGGCACCTCCAGCCTCAAGCAGCAGCGAGACTTCTGCTCCCTTGAGAGTGTGCCTGCTCTACGTCCTCAGGGCTATATACATTAAAGGGAAAAGAAAAAAACTTCCTTAACTATGGAAAAATTCTAATTGCTGAAGTTAAGTTTTCAATGGTTGGGAAAAACAGCTGACTATTATTGGCTAAAACCCAGAATGAAAAACTACAATTCTGATAAAACACATTTATTAATACACCTAGTAAACTTGAAAGGATTTTAAGTACATAAACATGTAAATAATAGTTAACAGTTATAAAGAAATGTTTAAACGATCAAAACAATCACGTCTAGCTTTATCTTCCCACTGTGAGTTCAATCTTTCCCTAACCTAACAGTGAAATCCCAACCATAAACACACACCTTCACAGGCAGGCAGATGGAGCCCCGGCCCAGCCCCTGACCGCGCCTTCCAGGGTCCCACCTAGAAGAGGCCGCACAAGAGCTCAGAGGACACCGGACGACCATGCCCTCCTGTCTTCAGATGTCAACCTGCTTGTGATGATGCATTCTACCACCTTATTAGCCGCCAAGCTTTCTCAACCGCTCCGAACAGAACATGGAGAGGTCAGGATCCTAACAGCAAGCTGCATTTAGAGGTTCCCATTTAAATGACCCCTCCCCAAACCCGAGCACTTGGGCTGCCTCTGGCCTCACCACCCGGAGGGGCCATTTTTCCAGGCAGGGGCAGACGACTGGGAAGCCACTCAGGTGGCTCTCACCTGGCCCGGCCACCCCGACAAAGCCTGGACAGACACCACAAACCACGAGCAGCCACACAAAGGCACAGGCACAGGCAGGCTTTCCACCACCCCTAACACATGAATTTCAAACACCATGAAGCTGAGAAAGCTCAAGGCTCTGCTCTTAAAAGGATCAGAATCAATCTGAAGAGCAGTAAAGAGGCTGCTGCACCTCGACCTCCATACTGGGAAGGTAGACCCCGAGGATGGCAAAGACCAGAGGGACGGTCTTGGAGGCAGAGCCAGACCAGCGGACTTCCGATCCCTCCCAAACGGGCCTCTCTAGGACCACTGACTTTACTGCTGAAGATTCTTCAGATGAAAACAGACTCTCAATTGACTGACGAGTATCAAAAATACTGACTGCGCAAACTATTTGCCTAACACATGGCATACAAAGGATACAAACACACGATCCCTATCCCAGAAACTGAGAAACAGTCAACACAGGGCTTGCACAGCTCCCAGAGCAGAGGTCAGAGGAGGGGGCTGTGCTCCCCAGAGAACAGTCCCAAGCAGAGCTGGCTAGGACGCAGGAAGGGGCAGGGGCCGAGCTCTGGAGCCGACCCCGGCAGGAAGACAGGACTACGTGCAGAAGTGAGAGAAGAGGAGGGAGACACAAAGAGAAAGGGGAGAAGAGCCTCGCCTGGGACCAGATGGGCAGAGCTGAGCCTACTGAACCAAAGGGCTTTGACGGGGCAGGCCACGTGGGAGCAGAAACGAGCACGGGACGCAGAACACCCAGAGGCAGCGCGCCTGCCCGAGGGACCCTCAAGACAGGGCAGGCCACTGAGTGGAGGGCGGGCAGCAGCGGGCAGACACCCGCGCTCGAGGCGAGGACCTGGGTGGAGGATGGGGGGAGGCGGGGGGGCAGCGGCAAGCGTGGCCCGCCGAGCACTGGACCAGTAAAGGAGGGCTGGGCCGGGGAGACACCTCGCACCACGTCCCTGCCGTGGGGCTCAGCACTGGACTTGGCCTGGGAGGGCACAGAGAGTGCCGGCCGGCACCCTCCTCTGCTGCGGGGCCGCACTCAGAACTCGGGTGGGAGGAGGGCAGAGCCACAGCACGACAGACACCGCCTTGAGCTGTGGAGCCTGAAGCACCAGAGGTGAGCAGAGCCAGAGCTCTGGGAGCGAGGACAGAAACCAGGGACGAAGGTCAGGGAGACTCAGGCACACACAGAGCACGCTGGAGGGCAGGGCAGGGTGGCCAAGCAGCCGGGTGGGTGGGGGCTTCGAGGCGGGCACCACCACCTGGGAGGAGGGACAACGGTAGACAGTCTGCGTCTGTCTCCCACAGGGCACAGCACTCTGTGTCTGTCTCTCATCCAAGGGTCGGGGGGGCGCAGCAATGGCCGAGTCCCTTCCCCTGCAAGCGTGGGCCCAAGCTGGGCCGCCGGCGAGGGCACACCTGTCCTGCCGGACACGTCACCCCATCACACAGCAGGTGTACAAACCAGGCCGCCAGGGAACGGAGGCCAGCCTCACACCGTGCGTGTTCTAACAAGACCCGTGCTCTGGGCCGCCCGCCGCGCACAGAACAATGAGTCACGTGAGACGAAAGCGGACTCGGAGTTGGCTGCTTCACATCTCAGACACATGAGGAACCTGAAGGTGCCTTATTTCTGCTGAATCTGACAACAGCACACGAACTTTTCATAAATGTGCACACCCTGAAAATGGCCACATTCAAAGGGTTCTTACCCCATGTTCCTCCACCCAGAACCTTGCTCCAGGCAAGTGCTGTGACTGAAAAACCCCAGCAGGTTCGTCTGTCCTCTGACCAAACACCTTAAATGAAACCACTGGGTGCTGTTTCCAAAGAACCCTGAACAGACAGGCACCACGTCCACGTGAGAAAGGTTCTGGGTGAGCCCGCGCCTTCTCTTCACTTCCCTGGTTTCTCGTGTCGTCTGTGACTGTTTCACCCTTTAACAAGGTGTACCTATGACAGTGATAGAACGGACAGAAGCAGCCTCACTGTGAAGGGGGGACACACCCCAGACTTTGGCAAAGAGGACAGCGCACCCCTGTCCAGTGCCAGGGTAGGGGTCACGGAGCGGCAGGGCGGGGCGCACAGAGAGCCACCCGTCGGTCTGTGAACCTCCAACCTGCAGGGCCAGAGCGAGGACGGCACAGCTGCCAGTGTGAGCAGAGCGCACCAAGTCCAAATGGCCACCAGCCTCCGTTTTTAATACTATGTTTCCTTTCCTTGAATTTCCTAGATTTCCACTAATCCTAATGCTTAAGGAGGGCCTAAATCAAAGGCTGTTTCAAAGAGCTAGAATTAAGGGGCCTTCCAATGACATGAAGCCGCCAGACACGTTTCCCTCCCACAAGAGTTTAAAAAAAAAAAAAAAAATCACCGCTGCAAGAGAAATATGCTTCAAGGGAAATAAAAATCAAGGCCCAGTTTCGACGGTACTTGTTACGAGTCCACCTGTTTCGCCTAACCCACACTAATGAGCAGGTGGATAGAGTGCAGCCAAGTGCATCAGAGGCGGCAGATGGAATCCTGCGGCGCAGCACACCTGCAGGATTCGTCATGCACAGCGGACGCCGAGCCTCCCCGTTCAGGTCTGACGAGCTCATGGCGAAACCGCTCCTGCCCGGAGAGCTCAGCACCAGCACTGCTTCCTCCTGCCTGGGCGGGCGGCGGCAGCAGCGGCAATTAGACCAGATTTCTCCTTCAAAAGAAAGGAAAGGAAAGAAGGCACATGACTCCAGAGAGACCCTAGGGCTTTTTTTTTTTCTCCAGAGGAACCACCGGGCTTCTGAGGCTGCAGAAGAGATGGGCCTGCCCCCGGGAGCACGGCAGGGTCACCTCCCCTGGCAGGACTGTCGAAGCAGGCAATACCCTCGCCGAGGGCACATCTCCCCAGAGAGCACCAGGGCGTGGCTGCCAACGCACCTCGGCCTGCAGGGCTTCCTCCTCTGGGCCAAAACAGGGGCGGGGACGTGGGGTTCAACTTTGCTAAGGCTTTGAGAAAATCACTTTACTCTTCAGGAGGAAGACACAACAGGCCTTCACTCCTCCTGAGTGTAAAACGGGGAGGCCTCCCGGTATAAAGCCCTTCCCCACTTGAGGCCAGTGAGGGCCGGCAGGAGGGTGGCAGCAGGCTCGCCAACACCTGTGCCCCACGTAGGAAGGAGCAGCAGAACTTGGGAACAACCCAGAAACAAGCAGTGAGAGGATCAAAACTGTTCAAAAAAAAAAGAAAGGACCTCTGGGCCCAGCCACAGCAGAAACTGGGAAGTGACCCCACGACCCTCTCAAGCCAAGAGGCCCCAGCATCCCAAGGACTTGAGTTGGAGGAGGCCACAGGACCGCTCGCTAGTGGCCTGAGCCAAAAGCCCACCGCCACCAATTCTGGGCGAGGGCCACAGAGGCCCTGCCAGCTGCAGGCCCTGGGGGTGGTCACCACTGGCTTCAGCCCCCCAGTGGAGGCGCCCACAGCCCAGGTGCCCTGATATGAGTGCAGCAATGGCCTCAGGAGGGGTGGCTTCCAGGCCAGGGAGCACTGCCAGGAGACCCCAGGAGCCTGTCAAGGACGCAGATTCCAGACTGGGCAGAAGAGGTCTAAAGCAGGACAAAAGTGAGTGAGTCAGGAAGCGGCACCCATGTCCGGACGGGCCTACCCTGCAGGCCCAAGTGGACTGGCAGGCTCAGCGGCGTTCGTCAGACCCTTGTTTCTCTATGACCTAAGACTTCTCGATGTGACTCACGCCAAAAAAACTAAGAATCCACTTACACTCAAACCTTCAAATAAACCATCTCAGCCCTATTCACCCCATTCTTCACCAGGACTCGATGCCCTGCACACGCCCACCCAGGAACCCTGCAGCGAGAGCCTGGTGACCAGGACCACTCCCTCCCCTCTACTCCATGCTCAGCACCGTTCTTGGCCAGCCTCCCCCAGCACCGACCCCCAACAAAGCAATAAAGTCCTCCTGAAGCACCTCCCCACACACGTGGCTGGAATGAGAGTTGCCTGCAGCCACAGGCTGATACCCATGTTTTGTCAGTATGACAGGTGGGTATGCCATAAAAAGTTTCTAGAAGACCTCAGAAACACAGGAAGTATATTTAAATTGTTACACTTAAAAAAAAAATCTACTGCTACTATTGTAGCAAGGAAGTTGAAAATATATGCTCAAACAAAATGTGACACACACATTTTCAGATCAGCCTTATTCAGAGTATCTCAGAATTCTGAGTAACTACAAGGGAGTATTAAGAAGGAAGGAAGCACGGACAGGCTGCGACACGGAAGTCCTGTGGGAACACGACGCCAAAGAAGCCAGATTCAAAAGGCCACACCGTACACGACTCCGCTTGTGTGAAACGTCCTCGAAAAGCAAATCCAGAGAGATGGAAAGTAGATCACTAGCTGCCAGGAACTGGGGGTGCCCGGGGCCATGGAGGAGGAGGTGCTGCTCATGTGTGGGGGGTTTCCTTTTGGGGTGATCAGAGTATTCTGGAACTAGACAATGGTGACAGTTGTTATCTTGTGCATGTACAAAATAACCACTGAACTTTAAAGGGGGTATTATGCAAACTGTATCTCAACTTATTAAAAACCTCTGTAATAACACATCACGTTTATTTACAGAATAAAAGGCCACAAGGAGAAACAGACATCACCTCAACAGACCACAGGAACTCAGGACAGGTTTTGTTTTTCAAGGTTTTTGGTTTTGTTTTTTTTTAATGTCTTAGATAGTCTCATCATTTAAATGACAGCCCTTCCTGAAGATACTGTGAATGAAAAGACACAGATGAGAGAACATTCTAGGAGTGGAGGAGGCAGGGCCGAGTGCTGTCCTCTGCTTCTCCCACCTCCTGTCCCTCCGCCCCGGGCCATCACGCCATCAGCCCCGCTTTCCCCAGGCCCTCTCGCCTCCTACACCCCGTCAGAAGCTGCCACCGCCAAAGAGAGAAGATGGGACGACACCCAAGAAGATGATATCACACTGAGTCACGGCCCAAATGCCCCCATTTAAACACAGCCCGAAACACCCTGCTCTCCTCTAAGCGGGCCCTGGGCCCGCCAGCTTCAGAGACAAGGACAAAGTTGCCCACTGCAAGGACCACAGGGTCCAGGGAAGGGAGCCATGACCCCAGAGCTTCAGGTGCGGCAGCCTCCCCTCCCCCGAAGAATTTAAACTAACCTTTCCTCCCCGTCTACACTAGAAAAAGTACCACCAGACAAGCAAAGGCAGCCAGGAAAGGGTGCGGGTCCGGTCTGCACTTGGTGCAAACACCCAGAGCATCTAAACAAGAACAAATTCCAGATCACCTGCCTTGTTTCCTTTACGCTGGTTCTAACCATTTTCCTCTGTAACTTGTCTAAGCAGCAGGAAGCCCAAGGAGGACACTCCCCTGCCCGCCCACTGGCTCTGGCTCTGCTCTGCGGGCACCAGTGCCCCCTGGTGGCGACACACAGCATCACCAGTCCATCCCCTTCACCTGGGCAGAAAGTCGATCGCCAACAGCACAGGGCCAGCCCTGGGTCACAGGGCCCAATGCAAAGCAGCCGAGGAGAGAAACCGAGTTGATCATCTTGTCGGGATTCAACGTCTCCTGTGTTCCAGCCACTTCACAATGAAACCAAGGTATTAAATAGGGCTTGTCCCTGCCTTTCCCACAACCCCACAGACTGACTGCTGAAGCCCCACTGGGGCAGTGTTCATTTTACCAGGGCCTGCAGCGTCCCGTCCATGGCGATGACCCCCTCGATGGTCTGGAAGGAGGAGCGGGCCAAAGTGCACAGGCTCCAGTCCAGGAAACTCGCCATCTTCTTCTGCTTGACGTCAGGCCGCGTAACAAACCTGCCAGAAGGGAACAGACAGGTAATGACAACTCAAACCTGGCCCCAGCTGACAAGAGCCCACCCTTTCCTGGCCTACCACCGCTCTCCAATGAAGACCCTGGCCCTCGGGTGGCGATTCCCACCACCACCTCTCGGGAGTCTCACACAGTCCCTCTCCTCCCAGCTCCCACCTCCTGAGCCCCCGCTCACCCCGAGGCCCCATGGACCACAGGCCCACCTTCACCCAAGCCCAGCAACGCCCACTCCTTGGCCCACTCAGGACCCCTTCCCCATGGGGCTCCGCGCTGCCACGTGCGATCTCCGCTCCGCACCTCCCTCAGGACGCGTTCCCCGTCCTCTCTGCCTGCTGCACAGCCCCATGCGAAGCGCCGGCCGTGTCCACGGCCCCACCGTTCCCATCGCAGGTGCGTGCTCAGCGCTGCCCTCCCCACGTGCTGGCACTTGCCCACCCTCTTGCATGCTGGTCTGGGCCGGCAGCCACCCTCGGGCTCCCACACTGAAGCTTGGGCCCCCTTCGCTCCTCTCCAACCAGCGCACATGCCCGTCCCCCAGCTCTAGGACTGAGGCTGAGCCCCCGTCCTCCAGGGGAACCTGCAGTCTGGGGGCAGAAACACAGGAAGCAGGCAAACAAGAAGGAAAGAGCTGAGGGGAGGACAGGAGGCCCAGGGACAGCATCAGGGAGGTGACCTGTGAGGACTGCTCGCTCTGCCAGGGGCTAAGTGCCTGGGCACCAATACCACGGAAACACGCAAGGTCACACTCGCCCCAGGAGCAGCATTTGGCAAGCCCAGCACCGTCCTTTGCACCCTGCAGGAGCCTCTCATCCTGACCAGAAGCCCCCCAGCCGCACCCCATAAGCCCCTCTTCTCTCAGCCACCACCACCCAGCGCTAGAATTCTATTGCAGCCACGTGGAAGGTCTCTCAGTCAAAAAAAACAAAGCTGCCATTACTGTCTTCCGCCACCCCCAACAGGGAGCACACCCAGAGACAAGGTCACCAAGGAGTTACCAAACTTTAGGATGCTGGTTACCAAGGAAAATTCACATGCCACACCCTCAAGACATCTTGTTTCAGTGGGTCTGGGAAGAAGGGCCAAAAATTTCACAAAATCTGCACTTCGGGGGATCACCTAAAATGGATAATTGGTGATATATACCCATCTCAATGTCCTTGCTGCTGCTGCTGCTAAGTCACCTCAGTCGTGTCCGACTCTGTGTGACCCCATAGATGGCAGCCCACCAGGCTGCCCCGTCCCTGGGATTCTCCAGGCAAGAACACTGGAGTGGGTTGCCATGTCCTTCTCCAATGCAGGCAAGTGAAAAGTGAAAGTGAAGTCGCTCAGTCGTGTCTGACTCTTAGCGGCCCCATGGACTGCAGCCTACCAGGCTCCTCTGTCCATGGGATTTTCCAGGCAAGAGTACTGGAGTGGGGTGCCATTGCCTTCTCTGCTCAATGTCCTTGGCCCTGTTTAAAGCCCTTTGATGAGGGGGAGGGTGCGGATAGGATGAGGGCCACACATAGCGATCTGATCCTCAGCCTGACTTCTGATCAGCCCATAGGCTGAAGACAACAGCCAGCCGCCAAGCACCACACTACGTGGGCAGGCGCAGAATCCGCAGTGAGGCAGCCCTCGGGACAGGCAAGGGGACAGGCACAGAGTGGCCCACAGGGCCGACAGGCAGCCCGGCTGGAACTCGAAGCCCTACTGAGAGACACAAGTCACAGCGCCGGCCACTAGGGGTCACACTCCCTGCTTCCTCCCCCGCTGGCCTGCGGAGTCGGCAGGAGCCCGATGCTCTGCGTGCATCCTGCAGTGGCTGACTTCCGTTCCCAGGCGAAATCATACAAGGCGAGTTGCCAAATCACAGTAGAACACCCAGGGCTCCTTTGAAAGACTTAAGCAGGATTTTTTTCTTCTTACTAAAAATGTAACAGCAGCAGAGGTCCTAAAGTACAGATAAGCAAAAATGGAAAACATCTACACCACAGATGTAACGCCCAGAAGAAGACCCTTCTGCACACACTGAAAGATCTCTGAATCCTATGCTTCCTTACTTTTTAGGAAAACTTACATCACAAATTACGTCCACTGTCAATGTGGAGCCCAGAAAACACATGCGGGTGTTCAGAGACCCCTCCTTTTCCTTCTCTCAGAAAGGTAAGCGCCAGAGAGTGAGCAGCAAAACCTTCTAACAGGACCAGACCTACCAGGTGGGACGGACACACCGCTCATTGGTGCTGTTACCACACGGCACCTGGCCTGAGAGTGCAACAGCACAGGCGAAGTGACGAACCCTATTTTGTGTATTTTAAATTAATTGTGTATATTTGTGTATTTTTAAATTAATAAAGGAAAAGTGAAATGTTTGTAAAATGGTGAATTTAGTTACAAGAGGGGGAAAACATCTGTTATATAACCTATGACAAAAGAAATTCCAAATGGATTACTAATTCTATATGAAACAATAAGAAGGTAGAAAAATATCAGTCAGTCCAGTTGCTCAGTCACGTCCGACTCTCTGTGACCCCAAGGACTGCAGCACACCAGGCTTCCCTGTCCATCACCAACTCCCTGAGCTTGCTCAAACTCATGTCCGTCGAGTCAGTGATGCCTCCAACCATCTCATCCTGTCGTCGCCTTCTCCTGCCTTCAACCTTTCCCAGCATCAGGGTCTTTTCAAATGAGTCAGTTCTTCGCATCAGGTGGCCAAAATATTGGAACTTCACCATCAGTCCTTCCAATGAATATTCAGGACTGATCTCCTTTACCATTGACCGGTTTGATCTCCTTGCAGTCCAAGGGACTCTCAAGAGTCTTCTCCAATACCACAGTTCAAAAGCATCAATTCTTTGGCACTCAGCTTCCTTTATGGTCCAACTCTCACATCCATACATGATTACTGGAAGAGAAAACCATACCTTTGACTAGACGGACCTCTGTCAGTAAAGTAACGTCTCTACTTTTAACATGCTGTCTAGGTTAGTCATAGCTTTTCTTCCAAGAAGCAAGCGTCTTTTAATTTCATGGCTGCAGTCTGCAGTGATTTTGGAGCCCAAGAAAATAAAGTCTCTCACTGTTTCCCCATCAGATGCCATGATCTTAGTTCTCTGAATGCTGAGTTTTAAGCCAGCTTTTTCACTCTCCTCTTTCACTTTCATCAAGAGGCTCTTTAGTTCCTCTTCGCTTTCTGCCATAAGGGTGGTGTCATATGCATATTGATTATTGCAGGTTATTGATATTTCTCCTGGCAATCTTGATTTCAGCTTGAGCTTCATCCAGCCTGGCATTGCTCATGATGTACTCTGTATATAAGTTAAATAAGGAGCGTGACAATATACAGCCTTGACATACTCCTTTCTCAATCTGGAACCAGTCTGTTGCTCCATGTCCGGTCCTGTCGCTTCTTGACCCGCACACAGGTTTCTCAGGAGGCAGGTCAGATGATCTGGTATTCCCGTCTCTTCTAAGAATTTTCTACAGTTTGTTGTGATCCACACAGCCAAAGGCTTTAGTGTAGTCAATGAAACAGAAGTAGATGTTTTTCTGGAATACTCTTGATTTTTCTATGATCTAACGGATGTTGGTAATTTGATCTCCAGTTCCTCTGCCTTTTCTAAGTCCAGCTTGAACATCCGGAAGTTCTCGGTACACATACTGTTGAAGCCTGGCTTGGAGAATTTTGAGCGTTACTTTGCTAGCGTGTGAGATGAGTGCAATTGTGCAGTAATTTCAGCATTCTTTGGCACTGCCTTTGGGACTGGAATGAAAACTGCCCTTTTCCAGTCCTGTGGCCACTGCTGAGTTTTCCAAATTTGCTGGCATGTTGAGTGCAGCACTTTCACAACATCATCTTTTAGGATTTGAAGTAGCTCAGCCAGGATTCCATCACCTCTGCTACCTTTGTTCGTAGTGATGCTTCCTAAGGTCCACCTGACTTCGCATTCCGGGATATCTGGCTCTAGGTGAGTGATCACACCGTTGTGGTTATCTGGGTCATAAAGATCATTTCTGTCTAGTTCTTCTGTGTATTCTTGCCACCTCTTCTTAGTATCTTTTGTTTCTGTTAGGTCCATACCATTTCTGTACTTTATTGTGCCCATCTTTGCAATGAAATGCTCCCTTGGTATCTCTAATTTTCTTAAAGAGATCTCTAGTCTTTCCCATTCTACTGTTTTCCTCTATTTCTTTGCACTGATCACTGAGGAAGGCTTTCTCATCTCTCCTTGCTATTCTTTGGAACTCTGCATTCAGATGGACATATCTTTCCTTTTCTCCTTTGCCTTTCACTTTGGAATGCAGAGTTCCAAAGAATAGCAAGGGGAAATAAGAAAAATATGATTCTTTGTAAATTCTCTTATGACAGTAAACCTTTAAGCATAAAAGTAAAAAATAAATAAAGGAAAATAGCTACCACGTTGACATTAGAATTAAAAACTTCAGTCCAAAGAAGTAAAAGGCTACCATCCAGGCTTCCCAGGGGGCTCAGTGGTAAAGAATCTGCCTGCCAATGCAGGAGTAGGTTCAATCCTTGGCACAGCCAAGACCCGACATGCCATGGAGCAGCTAAGCCTGTGCACCACAACTACTGAGCCTGTGCTACAGAGCCCGGGAGCCGCAACTGCTGAGCCCAGGTGCTGCAGCTACTGAGACCCGAGCACCCAGAGCCTGTGCGCCACACGCTCTAGGGTAGGGTCACTGCAACAAGAAGCCTGCACGTGGCAACTAGAGAGCAGTGCCCGCTCACGACAGCTAGAGAAAGCCCACGCAGCAACACAGACCCAGCACAACCCTAAACAAACAATTAAAAAAAAAAGGTTATCAACCACCTGGAGAAAATATCACACCCTCCTTGAGCTAACATCCTTCACTGAGAAAGTGCACACTAGCAGAGAAAAAGCACCAAGAAACCCACAGATATTAGAAATCAGATTACAACACAGGACATAAGATGTTTGAAATAAGATTAATGTGTTGAAACTCACCAGCGATCAGTGAAATACAATCTAAACATTAGTAATAAATAAAACAATGCACAATCCAACTGGGAGAACAGGGTTGTGCTGAAGGCTGCCTGTGGTGCCAGAGATTTTGAAAACTTGCTCCCAAGAGTCACTGGTGTACAGATTCAACAATGTCCTTGTGTCCTGTGACTCAGAAGGCCACCTCTAGGGGACTATCCTAAAAAAAAAATCCCAAATATCAAAATAGGTTTACACCCAAAGCTAGTCATTACATCACTACTGAGGAAAACGTGAGGTCTTCCTGGTTAGCTGGTTAGAGTTAAAAACAGTGGAATATAAAGGAGCCATTTAATCAGTGGTAATGTGAAATTAAGTGAAAAAACAAATGTTAATTCAAAGAGATTGTGCTACACAAATTCCATACAGTGACAGCACAGAAAAACAAAACAAAACAAAAAAATACAACACATTATTGTGTATTATTATTATAAATGGGTGGGGTTTTCCCAATTTTCTATGTTCCAACTTTTCCACATGGAGCATACATTGATTTCACAGTTAGATAAAAGCATCTGCTTTTTAAAACTAATATAATCAGGAAGAATAAAGGCATATTTTTCCATTGATGCATTTCTGTACAATCAGGAAGAATAAAGGCCTATTTTTCCATTGACAAGTTTCTGTAAAGTAACACTCATATCCAAATGTCTTGGCATCAAAGTAACAAAGTTACAGAACTTGCAGGTTCTGGTTAATGAAGGGAAACAGATGCAGCTGCAGATGAACTGCACATGGTAAGGGGAAGCCTTCAAAGCTGATAGGGCAGACAGGCAGCTCCCTCATGGAACACCAGAGAACAGACGCCAGTGGGTCAAAGGCCACATGTGACCACTCTGCATACCCAGGGTCTCACTGTAACAGCTCACCAAAAAAACAGGAGAGTCAGAACCCACCTGTGAGGCATGTTACCTAGAGCAGCTCTAGACCTGAGGTCATCTGCCCTTTCCACAGCTAAAGGAAACTGGGTGACCTACAGCCTAGCTAAATCAGCCGGAGCTCTTTTAACGCGCTAGATAAAAACCTGGCCTCAACCTCTCGAACGCCAGCTTGTCCGACCACTAGATGGCGCAGGAGCAGCCAGTCAGCAGCGCACAGCCCACCAGGGGTCTCTGGCTACGGCCTTTCTGGAGGACACCTGCCACCGAGGGAAGAAGGGTTTAGGGTCTCAGCCCCCTCGCCCCACCGTGCAGTACTCCACCAGGTCAAGCTCAGCAGAACGCTACCAAATCAGTACTGCTGATAATAAAGACATTATGCTTCATTTAACAAATTTAGCAAACATTTGGGAAAAAGGAGACTTTCAACTTGATCAACCTTTCCAGTAGCTGCATTTAAAACCCCTAGAATGTTCATTCCTCTTCTAGGAATTCATCCCTAAGAATCAATCAGAAATCAAACAATCTCACAGAAAACGAGGTCAGACTTACGGCTACCAGAGAAAGGGGTCAGGGAGGGAACTGGAGAACAGCAGTCAAAAAGGTAAGAATTTCCAGCTATAAGGTGAATAAGTACTAGACATGTAACACGAAACATGATAAATATAATTAACACTGATATATATCATATATGAAAGTTGTTGAGAGTAAAACCTGGGGAGGGGCGGAGCGATAACAGGGGTAGAGAAAAAAAGGAGTTATTATGAGATTATATGAAATTATGTGTGTGAAACTTCTGAAAACTGGGAAGCACTACAGAATATGACAAATCTTTCATTCAATTAAAAAAAAAGAGTAAATCCAAAGTCATCACAAGGAAAGAGTCATCACAGGAAAAAAAATTTTTTTCTGAATCTTTTATTTTGTATCTATATGAGATGATACCTGTTCACTAAGCCTACTCCGATAATCATTTTATGATCGGCTTCAGCAATACATGAACCGTGAACTTCCAGATGTTCAAGCTGGTTTTAGAAAAGGCAGAGGAATCAAAGATCAAATTGCCAACATCCGCTGGATCATCAAAAAAGCAAGAGAGTTCCAGAAAAACATCTATTTCTGCTTTATTGACTATGCCAAAGCCTCTGACTGTGTGGATCACAATAAACTGTGGAAAATTCTGAAAAAGATGGGAATACCAGACCACCAGACCTGCCTCTTGAGAAACCTATACGCAGGTCAGGAAGCAACAGTTAGAATTGGACATGGAACAACAGACTGGTTCCAAATAGGAAAAGGAGTACATCAAGGCTGTATATTGTCACCCTGTTTATTTAACTTATATGCAGAGTACATCATGAGAAACGTTGGGCTGGAAGAAGCACAAGCTGGAATCAAGATTGCCGGGAGAAATATCAATAACCTCAGATATGCAGATGACACCACCCTTATGGCAGAAAGTGAAGAGGAACTAAAAAGCCTCTTGATGAAAGTGAAAGAGGAGAGTGAAAAAGTTGGCTTAAAGCTCAACATTCAGAAAACTATGATCATGGCATCTGGTCCCATCACTTCATGGGAAATAGATGGGGAAACAGTAGAAACAGTGTCAGACTTTATTTTTGGGGGCTCCAAAATCACTGCAGATGGTGACTGCAGCCATGAAATTAAAAGACGCTTACTTCTTGGAAGGCAAGTTATGACCAACCTAGATAGCATATTGAAAAGCAGAGACATTACTTTGCCAACAAAGGTCTGTCTAGTCAAGGCTATAGTTTTTCCCGTGGTCATGTATGGATGTGAGAGTTGGACTGTGAAGAAAGCTGAGTGCAGAATTGATGCTTTTGAACTATGGTGTTGGAGAAGACTCTTGAGAGTCCCATGGACTGCAAGGAGATCCAACCAGTCCATTCTAAAGGAAATCAGTCCTGGGTGTTCTTTGGAAGGAATGATGCTAAAGCTGAAACTCCAGTACTTTGGCCACCTCATGTGAAGAGCTGACTCACTGGAAAAGACTCTGATGCTGGGAGGGATTGGGGATAGGAGGAGAAGGGGACAACAGAGAATGAGATGGCTGAATGGTATCACCGACTTGATGGACGTGAGTTTGAGTGAACTCTGGGAGTTGGTGATGGACAGGGAGGCCTGGCGTGCTGCAGTTCATGGGGTCGCAAAGAGTCAGACGTGACTGAGAGACTGAACTGAACTGAGAAGTCAAATCTCCATGCTGTAAGCCTTAAACTTGTACAGTGCCATACATCAATTATATCTCAACAAACCTGGAAGGAGAAAATAGAGCCAATCAAACGAGTACGAAGTTTAATGTTGAGTGTCTGAGGCTGTGCTAATTTTACTAACCAAAGGTCTACTCGTGCCGTGGGGCTGGAGAAAGAATACACCACACCTTCATCGCGTCTGGAAGACTGACCAAAGGTCTAGGCCGGCCTGCCGGCCCCTGGAACAAACCTGCGAGTGCAGCCACGTGCCAGGGACCAACAGGCCCACCGGCAGCGGAGAACAGAGGACCCGGCGGTTACACCTCCGGGCATGACAGTACATGTGAGTCTTATTTTGCACTTTTTTTTATCTTCCAAAACACACATGATTACTTTCACAGTTAGAAAGAAACCCATGCTTTTTCATTCCTTGTCAAAACCATGAGAAAGCTCTGTCGGTGACTTTCTCCTCACTCAGGGGAGGTATACCAGACATGTTCAGCTGCTTCCTTCTTCACTGCTAAAATCAGCCTCCTGAATTCAGGCTCTGCCCAATGGCTTAGCAAGTACTTCCACAAATACTTCCTTCAATGTCCCTGCTGTTGCTGCTGAGTCGCTTCAGTCGTGTCTGACTCTGTGCGACCCCACAGATGGCAGCCCACTAGGCTCCCCTGTCCCTGGGATTCTCCAGGCAAGAACACTGGAGTGGGTTGCCATTTGAATGCCCCATAAATCAAGCACATCTCTTCCCACCTTGCACAAGATCACGGCTACACACCTAAGACAAGGTGACCCTGAAGTGTTGCCACAATCAAGACACCCAAAAGCTCTTACAGCCAGTTTTCAACTTTCATAAACATGGAGGAGGGATAAAAGTCAAATTTTTTAAATCATTTACAGTCTACACATACTTTAAATCACATCATACAAAAGAGTTATAAAAACTGCTTTCTTCCATTCTCATATTCCATGAAACAAGTTACTCAGTTTTCATACCCATCTTTGGCACCATTTTTTTTCTTGAGACTTCAGGCCCTGCTGCCTGGGTCGTCTTACTCAGCTCATCAGAAAAAGCCATCTTTGCCTGCTTCAGGCACAGACTGTTTTTAGTTAACATGCCATGTTTGGGGATTTTTATCATTGTGATTGCACAATGATGCAATCACAGCCCATGATCTCCACAAACCACAGTGTAGTCTGCTCTCTAAGTGACTTCCAAAAGCTCTTTTAACTGACACCCCGCTAGAGGAGAGATATGGCCCCACAAAACTGCTACACCTGTTCAAAATCTGCACTCCCTTGATGGGCCCACGAGCCACTAACCTGGCATCAGGTAACCCTGAGTCCCTGACCAGCACTGAAGGTGGTCACATCAGGTTCAGGGTTCCTTTACCAGTGCTGGGTTCCCTCAGGGAATGCAGCAAAGTCCTCAGGACGGCAAAGATTCCCCAGGCCTCGAAACCGAGTGTCCTCTCTGATGACAACAGAGACACAGGTAACAGACGGCAAATCGTCTCAGAAAGCACTTACTTGGACACGAGGACAGCAGCTGCGTCTCGGGCCTTGTCGCTGACGACCAGGTAAGACTACAGGGAAGGGTAAAAGGACAGGTATAGTTACACACATAATATAAACATTAGGGACCCGCTCGGCCATCTGGTCCCTCACTCAGCAGATCCACTGCTCAGGGTGCAGGCTCAGCGGCAGAGGCCAGACACTCTGAAGCTGCATGAAGCACTCATGAACGTGAGCTCAGGGCTGCAGCTGCCACACATGTGCTCACCCTCAGGGAAGGGCCCAATCCCCACGCAGCGTGTGGCCACACTCCTTGAAATGTACATCTGCAAAAGTGACTGAAAAATGAAGCATGTGTGTTGCCACCCAGAGTGTGCACGGAACAGGCCTGGGCCCGCCAGCTCCATGGCATTGAGAACAGCCGGGAAGCCCTGCTCAAACACAGGAAGGCTGCAGTTCACCGCAGTGACTCCGACACCTCTCAGAGGTTTCCAATTCTCAACTGCTTCCCAAACAATATACTTAGAAGATCTTCCTTCTGAAGGACAACTCTCTAGAAACTGGGCCTCTCCTTGGGCAATCCCACTTAGGAGACAAGCACCCAGAGGGTAACCAAACTCAGCTAGAAACAAACCACCCATCTAGAAAAGACTATTAATATTTTAGAAATAAGGACACAGTGGTGCACCTTTTCCCTTAACGACCGTGAGGGAGATGTCTACTTACTGACGTGAGACATTCAGACCAAAGTGCTCCAGGGAAAAGCAGGTCCCAGAGCAGCAGGACACCGCGGCCCTGTACACGCGGGCCACAGGAAGCAGTGTGAAGAATAGGCTGGGAGCCAAACCCCTGGGTTCAAATTTGGATCCACCATGTGTGAGAAAGAGAGCTGGCAAAGGCATTTATTTTTTATCCATGTTGCCCCCTCAGTAAAATGAGGATGAACAACAGCGAACTGTCTCATTAAGCAAGATGAAAGAGTTAATGTATGAATAGCCTCTTAGAAGAACGTCTGGTGCAGAGCAGGCGCCCAGAGCAGCTTAGTTGAAGTGTGGCAGGCGTCCTGCCCACCAGCGCCCACGCCCTGTGTAATCCCTCCCAGGTGGGTTGGACACAATGAGTTGCTTCTAACCAAGACAATTTGGCAGGAGGTAGGACGGCACTTCCATGATGACGTCACATGGACGTGTGACCTCTGCCTTGCTACAGACCCTGCCCCTTGCTGGTTTTCACAGAGTAAGCCACCACTGTTGTGGCGGGGGCGGCTGCATGGCAAACAGCCAGCAAAGCACTGAGGCCCTCAGCCAACACCCTCAAGGTCTGACTCCTGCCAACAACCATGAGAGCTTGGAAGCAGACCTGTCCTAGGCGAGCTCAGCCCGCAGCCTGGGGAGACCCTGAAAGAGAGGGCCCAGCGAAGCCATGGCCAGATTTCCTGATTCAC
Organism: Bos indicus x Bos taurus; assembly: GCF_003369695.1. Classification (NCBI taxonomy): domain Eukaryota; kingdom Metazoa; phylum Chordata; class Mammalia; order Artiodactyla; family Bovidae; genus Bos; species Bos indicus x Bos taurus. Next base: position 50,979,484 of record NC_040094.1, read on the forward strand.
AGAAACTATAAGATGATGAACGTGTGCTAAGTCATTCAAGTTCAGGGTAATATTTTCCACAGCAGAATGTACAAAAACCTGTATCTACACACATAAGGCATGCATCAGGAGAACCTTGAAGAAAAAAAATAAAGTGTTATCGCTCAACACTAGTAGTTGAGAGATTTCACTTTAATATTTTTCCTGCTTTTCTTTCTGATTTTCCTTTGATGATCATGTATTATTTACATAGTGCTAAAAATTAAAAAGTTAGATTTTAAATGGACCTTTCTCTTATCACTGCCCCCTTTTATGCTATCATCAGAGTATCTGTATTATCTACAGAGAAATGAGATTTGCTGAAATAATACATCCTGATCCCTGTAAGAATTATCAGTTTCATGTTAAGTTATGAAATGGAATTCCACCTCACTGAAAAAGGGTAACAACAGCTGAAGAAATACCCAAACATCACAAGTGTACCTAATTAAGTCCCAGCAGCAGGATGGCACAAGAAAGGACACCGGTCAGCAGCTCACTACTGCAGGGCCACACTCACCTCCGCTACCTGGAGGATACGGTCCATGGTGGATGCTCGCTCTTGCCCAGGCTGAGAGAGGTTTCCGTCGAGGCGGGAAAAATCAAACGGGATCAGGCAGGTCACAGAGAGCCATAGCAGCAGCATGTAGCGGGTCTCCCAGGTCTACGGGGCCGGGACAAAGCAACATGATTCCTGTGTGGAGGGCATCCACGCAGTCCCACCGCCCCTCCCGCTCAGCGCCCACCCAGGACTCCAAACACACAATGCTCTGCCGCACGACCTCTGGCACGCAGCCTGGCTGCTACCTTGGCAGGCAAGAGAAACAGCAAAACGAACAAATAAAAATCATTAACATGTCAGTGTACGGCTTCTTATCCCTGGCACCCTTCAGCATGCAATCAGCATTTCAAGAAAAATGGAAAACAGAGTCAAAGATAAAAAAAAAAACAGAAGACTTAAGAGTAAAGAAAAAAATTCTCAACTTCTTGTCACAGAGGAGTCAACAAAACAAGATTCCGCTTTGGCCCCAGACTCCCTATCAGAGGCATGAGAAACAGAGGAGAGCAGGCCACATACACGGCAAGACAATTTCCTGAGTTTGAAGTTAAAATCCATGTGCCCTTCTGAATGAATCCTGCGCCCGAGCGCACTCCACAGCACACGCAACTGCAAGGCTGGCCACTGGCAGCCATCTGGGAGCCTGAACTGTGGGAACATTCTCACTGCCTCCTAACTGCTGAGGGTCACTCTGTGCTCAGACCGCTGGCACACACCATGTGGCTTATGCTGAACACCTGCTCACCTTCCGTGTTTTCGTATGTGCCTGGCAGAGTTCCCACATGACCAGCCTCCTAGAAATCGTGGGTGCTGGCCCCTGTGATCTTCCTGTTGGGACACCTCATGTGTTCTCACAGCTTGGTGCTGTGGGAAATCGCAAGTGCCTTGGGTGACCCAGTGTAGAGAAGACTCTGGAAGCTCACGACTGATTTCCTCTGGACTTCACCCCATATGCCTTCTCACTCTGCTGATTTTGTTGGAGTTAAGTCATAGCCATGAGGATAACTAGATGTCAATTCTTGTAGTGGCCCTAGGGAATCACTAAACTTGGAGTGGTCTTGGGGAGCCCCAACATAGTTCTATTTTAAGTAAAAAAAATTTTGGATAATAATATAGTTATCATCACACCATATTCAGGTATAGTTTTCTTTATAAAGGGAATTTTGAAAAGAAAATAATTTAAAGCAACATATGTAAAAAGAGAAAATCAAAGGAACAAATGAAAAAGAGGGAATGAACAAAATAACATAAGATAAAATTGAAGGAAACAGGAAAGGAACCTGCCAGTGTAGAAGCAGGCAAACCAAGGAAACAGCGAGGACTGGGGGGAGGAAAGGGACACTTACTTCATGGTCTTTAGGATTCTGGTTTGTAAACATGTCTAAAACAGGCTGCACATCAGCCACTTCATGTGGAAATAAACGAAGAAATGTTTTATATCCTCGAACCTATCAAATAAAAAGATACTGAATCATACAACCAGAAAATACAAAAAGTAGCAAGATTACTTCTCTATTATCAAAAATCACCAACTATGCCACCCAATGATCAAAGAAAATTACATATTACAGTGATACAACTTAGTAAGACTAAACAATAAGAAAGCCACCTTTACTTCTTGAATCATTTCAGAAATGTGTTCTGTTCCAGTTTGACCAACCAATCTTGGCTCATCAGAAATACAGATATATTACAAACTACAGGTTTTGCGTCTACCTTGATCATGAGGAATAAGTCCTCAAGAACCCAAAAGGTCCCAAATTCATTAAGGCTTCCACGAAACATGGCGCTACACTTTCAGGAGACCCTGCACTCAACCAACCGAGGGCAAGGAGTGTGCACGCAGGCCTCTCTCCACCACACGGCAGGCCCCACAGAGGCAAAACCCCAGCCGGGAGGGCCGAGTCTCTCCCATGGTGCGTCTACAGGCCAGCACACACATCATCTGGGAGCCTGCAAGAATGCAGAGTATCAGGCCTCATCCCAGACCTACTTAACTCAAAATCTGCATCCCATGAGATCCCCAGAAAGCCATCTGCACATTCATGTCTGAGAAGCATTTCTGCTTCCAAGTTTGTTCGCCTTCTCCTCATAGGAATCTTTTCTCAGTTACTGACACATATATACATGTATGTATGTGTACATATATCTTCTCCCTCCCTTTCTGGTTAGCTGATGCCTGATCAATTCAAGTGCAAGATGATGAAAACAATGCTGAAAAATGCTGTTGCAGCCAAAGGACCCCCTGGGTCGCTAACAACTGATCCCCAGCACATGGTAAAAAGAGAAACGATGAAACCCACAACTTTTGCGTGAGAACCATCTTTCATGATAACATTTTGGAAGGTACCTCTGGACCAAGTTTATCAACAAAGTGTTTGGTCAGCTACAATGTGCCATCTAAATATTACCTTGGAGATGATGTAAAGAAATTTAAAAGCCAGATGTACAAGGTCTGCCGGAGATGTCTTATTTTGCACAAATTCCAACAACAAGTTCAACATCCATTCTAGGGAAAAACAAACGTAAAACATTTGCTATTAAATTAAACATCAACATGACATTAAAACAAAATGCCCAAAGAAAAAAGAGCTATTTAGAAATATCAGAATAGTTTAATATTAGTAAATCTCTATAATCCAAGTATCAACAGAGCAAAAGAAAAGGTTTCATCTTCAGTTTCTAAAAGGAGATTAGAGTTAATATAACATTCACTCCTGCTTTTAAAATGTAGGAAAAATATTATTTATTATTCAGTTCAGTCACTCAGTCGTGTCCGACTCTTTGCAACCCCATGAATCGCAGCACGCCAGGCCTCCCTGTCCCTCACCAATTCCCAGAGTTCACTCAGACTCACGTCCGTCGAGTCGGTGATGCCATCCAGCCATCTCATCCTCTGTCGTCCCCTTCTCCTCCTGCCCCCAATCCCTCCCAGCATCAGAGTCTTTTCCAATGAGTCAACTCTTCACGTGAGATGGCCAAAGTACTGGAGTTTCAGCTTTAGCATCTTTCTTCCAAAGAACACCCAGGACCGATCTCCTTTAGAATGAACTGGTTGAATCTCCTTGCAGTCCATGGGACTCTCAAGAGTCTTCTCCAACACCACAGTTCAAAAGCATCAATTCTTCGGCCCTCAGCTTTCTTCACAGTCCAGCTCTCACATCCATACATGACCACTGGAAAAACCATAGCCTTGACTAGACAGACCTTTGTTGGCAAAGTAATGTCTCTGCTTTTCAATATGCTATCTAGGTTGGTCATAACTTGCCTTCCAAGAAGTAAGCGTCTTTTAATTTCATGGCTGCAGTCACCATCTGCAGTGATTTTGGAGCCCAAAAAAATAAAGTCTGACACTGTTTCCCCATCTATTTCCCATGAAGTGATGGGACCAGATGCCATGATCTTCGTTTTCTGAATGTTGAGCTTTAAGCCAACTTTTTCACTCTCCACTTTCACTTTCATCAAGAGGCTTTTGAGTTCCTCTTCACCTTGTGCCATAAGGGTGGTGTCATCTGCATGTCTGAGGTTATTGATATTTCTCCCGGCAATCTTGATTCCAGCTTGTGCTTCTTCTAGCCCAGCGTTTCTCATGATGTACTCTGCATATAAGCTAAATAAGCAGGGTGACAATATACAGCCTTGATGTACTCCTTTTCCTATTTGGAACCAGTCTGTTGTTCCATGTCCAATTCTAACTGTTGCTTCCTGACCTGCATATAGGTTTCTCAAGAGGCAGGTCCAGTGGTCTGGTATTCCCATCTCTTTCAGAATACTGTCTCAAATCAATATCTAATACCATGCTTTACAGAGGACACGTCTACAACTACTATGTTTAGAACAATCTGGTTCTAAACAACAAATAAGACAGACAAAAAGGATTAAAAGGATTTCCACTTCCAGTTATAAAGGAATAACTGATATGGAACTACCTTTCCACCAACAATTAGACAACCCAACAATTGTACTGGGGCGGCCAAAAAGTTCCTTTGGTTTTCAAGTCAAAATAAAAGACATATTTTCATTTTCACCAAGGATTTTATTGAATAACATATTCACCATTTTGTTCCACTACATTTTGCCATGTTTCAGGCAACTTCATAATTTCATCTTCCCAAAACTCTTTTATCTTTTTGAGCAAAGAACTGTTCCAGGTGCCTTTTACAGCCTTCCAGGGAATCTGAAATCTTTTCCATCAGGAGAATTCTGTAAAGACCTTTGAAATAGACAGAAATCCAAAGGTGCAATGTTGAGGCTTCCCTGGTGGCTCAGCAGTAAAGAATCTGACTGCCAATGCAGGAAACACAGGTTCGATCTCTGATCCAGGAAGATCCCAAAATGCATGGAGTAGCTAAGTCCATACACCACAACTACTGAGCCTGTGCTCTTGAGCGAGATCCGCAACTACTGAAACCCGTGTGCCCTAGAGCCCAAGCCCCACAACGAGAGAAGCCACTGAAATGAGAAGCCCACAGGCCGCAACTAAAGAAAAGCCTGCACAGCAACAAAGACCCAGCACAAGTCAAAAATAAATTTTTTTTCCAAAAAAAAGGTGCAGTGTCTCTTGAATATGGCGGATGCATTAGAACATCCCAGCCAAGCTATAACGGTTTTTGCCAGATCATCAAAGAAACATGCAACCTTGTGTTATCCTGATGTAAGATTATGTGTTTTCTGCTGACTAATTCCAGATGCTTTTCATCCAATGCTGCTTTCAGTAGGTCTAACTGGGAGCAGTACTTGTTAGAATTAATTGTCTGGTTTTCCAGAAGCAGCTCATTAAGAGAGGACTCCTTCCAATCCCACCATAAATACAGCATCACCTCCTTTGGTGTCGTTCATTCAGTTCACTTGCCCCATAATCTCTTTTGTTCCACATTACTGTGCAGTATCCACTTCACTGCCCATCACAATTTGTTTTTATTTTTTTTTTACACATATAGTCATCTTTATTAAAGTTCACGATTACATTAGAAATTGATGGATTTCTTTAAGACATGCTGATTCTCATGGGCACCTACTTTCCACTTTTAAGAATGATAGATAAAGAGGTCAATATCTTAGTGTCATTACATCAAGTTTTCACCAGATAGGAAACCTGAAAAGGTCTTTTGAGCCTTCCAGGTCACTATACTCTAAAACCTGCCCATATGGTCTTTGGCATTTCTTATACATTACAGAACACTAGAACTCATGGGTTTTAAGGTGCAGTTCCAGGGGTTAAATATCGTACCTATACACTTCCAAATTTCCCAGGCTTATCTTCAATGAATGTATTACTCATTTTACTTTGTGTTTCAGAATGTAAAGAATCTACCTGCAATGCAGTAGGATCTAGGTTCAATCCCTGGGTCAGGAAGATCCCCATGGAGAAAGGAATGGGTTCCACTCCAGTAGTTTTGCCTGGAGTTAATTTTTACTTTACTAATTTCCCTGTCAAAGAAAGACTCCAAAGCATTGCTAACTGCGAAGTTGGTGAGGCTCCTCTTCTCCCCTCAAATCCAGTGGTATTTGGAATCACAAACAAAATGCTCAAATCCAGTTGTATTTGGAATCCCAAACAAAATGCTGCAAAAGAGGGAAAACCTTAACCCAACTGCACAGCAAAACAGGTTAAAACAATTAAAAAAAATTCACTTCGGAGCAACCCAGATCCAGACAGATTGCTCTTCAGAGCTGTTTTCTGCATGGTTTTTTTCCTCAGTCATTGTCCACAGGACTCTGAGAAGACGTAGGAATATGCAGGCGCAGACTCAAGGCCCGGCTTCATCTCCAACGTTGTGGAAAGGGACTATACATTACCGGGCAGAACGCTATGCTCCCGTACGCCACCTGGACAGAGCCCGGGGAGAGTGACCTCCCCGGGTATCCACATTGGTCACAATTTGTTTTTAAAAACAGAACCCTTTCATTATGTTTCAGTAGAGCATCACATGCACAAATATGGTCAAGAAAAAAATTTTTCACAACTTATGTGGGACCCAAACAAAGCAATAACATAACCAAGCTGGTGCAAATGATTTTTTTTTTTTTAACATTGTAGATTATTTAATGATATAAGAAAATAAGTGCAAATGATTTTCAACACTTGATTTGGATATTTTGAGTACGTAGGCTATCTCCTGCATGGTATAACGTTGACTATTCTCAATTAATGTCTCAATTTGATTGCTATCAACTTCAACTGGTCTACCTAACCATGGAGCACTGTCCAGTAAGAGATCTCCAGCATGGGACTTTGCAAACCATTTCTGACAGATCAGTCACAGTCCCTTCTCCATACACTGCCCAAACCTTTTTTTTTATTTCCACCGTGTACCTTTCTTGAAATAATAAAGCACAGTATGCCAAAAATGTTGTTTTTCTTCCATCTTCATTATTTAAATGGCTATATAAATACTCACCAATTTTGATAAAAATTTTTTTAATGGATGCTGGTAAGACAGCTGTCACAATATAATCTAACAAAACTGTTTCAAATGAAGTTAAAGACAACCAAGCACTACTAGAGCCCACTTAGGAAAAAACCAAATGAACTTTTTGGCCAACTCAGTATTTTCAGGTACTAGGAAGACAGCGACTTGTAACCAACCAACTGGACTCTATAGCTGCCCAAGCTGTCCACTAGAAAATAATTTTTAAAATCCACTGCAGAGAAGGGGGACTCAAGCAGAGCAGAAGCTGCTTTAGCTGAAATTTGCAGGGCAACATGCCAGAAGAAGCTAAGCAGAAAACGAGCTCTGTAAGTCTGAAAGGTCCCCTCAAACCTTTGGCTGAATCTTCACATGCACAGTGGTTAGAGTTCACTAGGCTGGGTAAGAACTGCCAGGAAGCTCTAAGGCAGAGTTCCCATAGCCCATACAGGGCTGACACTCAAACTCCATCGAGCCAGAGTGCAGAGTCCTTGTTGAACACCCAGAGCCACCAGCAGACATTGCAGAAAATTCTTTACTTAGACGCTTACTCCTTGGAAGGAAAGTTATGACCAACCTAGATAGCATTCAAAAGCAGAGACATTACTTTGCCAACAAAGGTCTGTCTAGTCAATGCTATGGTTTTTCCTGTGGTCATGTATGGATGTGAGAGTTGGACTGTGAAGAAAGCTGAGCACCAAAGAATTGATGCTTTTGAACTGTGGTGTTGGAGAAGACTCTTGAGAGTCCCTTGGACTGCAAGGAGATCCAACCAGTCCATCCTAAAGGAGATCAGTCCTGGGTGTTCTTTGGAGGCAATGATGCTGAAACTGAAACTCCAGTACTTTGGCCATCTCACGTGAAGAGTTGATTCACTGGAAAAGACTCTGATGCTGGGAGGGATTGGGGGTAGGAAGAGAAGGGGACGACAGAGGATGAGATGGCTGGATGGCATCACCGACTCGATGAACGTGAGTCTGAGTGAACTCCAGGAGTTGGTGAGGGACAGGGAGGCCTGGCGTGCTGCAATTCATGGGGTCGCACAGAGTCGGACAAGACTGAGCGACTGAACTGAAGACTGAACTGCACTGAAGACTAAATTAGAGAAAAATTAGAGAAAAAGCTATATCTGCCTTAACAAAGCTTAAAAAGGATTGAAAGGATATACATGATACACAATTAACTGTCTGCCAAAATTCATTCTTTAAAGATAAAAACCTTAAAGCCACCCAACATAAAAATCACAATGTCAATCATCCACTCAAAAGTTACTAGACATAAAAAAGGACAAAATAATGCCATTTGCTGAAATATGGATGGACCTAGAGATTGTCATACTGAGTGAAGTCAGAGAAACAGAAATATATGATATCCCTTATATGAGGAATCTAAAAAGAAATGATACAAATGAAATTATTTACAAAATAGAAACAGACTCGCAGACTTAGAAAAGGAACTTATTGTTACCAGGGAGGAAAGGGTAGGGGCAAGGGACAGTTAGGGAGCTTGAGATATCCACATGTACACACTGCCATACTTAAGATGGATAACCAGGACTTTCCTGGTGGCCCAGTGGTTAAGAATCTGCCTTGCAAAGCAGGGGACGCGGGTTAAGACCTAAGGGGCTACAACTAAGACCTGACAAATAAATGGATAATCAAAAGGACCTACTGTACAACACAGGGAACTCTGTTCAATGTTATGTGGCAGCCTGGATGGGAGGGGAGACTGGGGGAGAACGGAGACACTACATGTATGGCTGCCTCGCGCTGCTGCACACCTGAAACTATCGCGACGTTGTTAACGGGCCACACCCCCAGAGTTTCCAAAATGACGACCTTCCACAGGTATTACGAGGTACTGTGATGATTAAACTGAAGCATTAAAAACCATTTAGAACAAGGTAAATACATTAAGACTAAATGAGTATGAATGGGCAATTCACAAAGGGGAAAAATATTGTGCAACGGTAATAATATATGTTAAAAAAAAAAAATTTGTCCTCACTAGAAAACAACAAAATGCAAAATAAAAGCACATGATGCCTTTAACCCCTTTAATAGGTTAACTTTATGCTGGTAAAGATTTCAAATATTCAAATCTCATCTTGGCAGTGATATATATACTGTTAATGAAAACGTACAGTGAATTTGAAGTTAACTATCAAAAGCCTGAACTGACTGATCAAACCAGTTAATGCTAAAGGAAATCAACCCTGAATAGTCATTAGAAGGACTGATGTTGAAGCTCCAATACTTTGGCCACCTGGTGTGAAGAGCTGACTCACTGGAAAAGACCCTGATCCTGGGAAAGACTGAAGGCAGGAAAAGGGGGCAAAGGGGATGAGATGGTTCGATGGCATCACCGACTCAATGGACATGAGTCTGAGCCAACTCCAGGAGACAGTGAAGGACAGGGAAGCCTGGTGTGCTTCAGTCCACCGGGGTCACAAAGAGCCGGACGGGACTGAACAACAACAAATCAGAAGCACAGCACTTCCACTTCCTGAAACTCTCAATTGTGCAGAGGTGTGTGGATGTCTAGGCTACTTGGAAGAGTACAAAACTGGACAAAACAGGAGTCCACACACATCTGCTTCCTCTTTCTAAGAGCCAGTAAAATAAAGGGACAGCTGCACAAAATGGAAAGTCCTGATCAACGGCAAGAATGGGGAGAGAGCAGATGTAAAGACTTCTGGGAAAAAGCCAGCTCCAAATTAAACAGGCAGAGGAGCCCACTTTATAGATGCCCAAATGCAGAACCAAGGAGAGCCTAAAGTCAGGAGGCACGGTGCAGCCCAAGGTGGGGAAGGGTCTGCAATCACTGTAGCCCCAGACTCACCAAGTCTTGGGACCAAGCTCCGAGCCAACCCTTAGGAAAATGAAGGGCTCTCCGGAGGAGACAGGAGTGCCCCAGATAAAGCCCTTCATTCTGGCATCTGGAACATCCTCAATGTGATAGAGAATTCTCAACCAGCTCAATGGCTCTAAGAGAAAATCTGTCCATCAACTCATCATACTGCCCCACAAGGAGCTGCCTATAAGAATCCTGTTCAGGAAAAACCCAGATGAAAATGCTCCAACTTACAAAACAGAAGCAGAGAAGCCGTTGTCTGCATCCATTTGGTCTGAACCAGCAAGACGAAGGGCTTCCCTGGTGGCTCAGAGGTTAAAGTGTCTGCCTGCAATGCGGGAGACCTGGGTAGGTCTCCCTGAGTAGGGAAGATCCCTTGAAGACGAAAAGATCAAATTACAAGGAAAAGCTGACCCCAGAGGAAAAAGGAGAACCTGGGGACCAGTAGATAGAAGCCAGGACTTGGCTCAGAGAGACTCAGACAGCACGGCCCTCACCATGAACAGAGGCTGGGAAAGCCGACGACTCTAGAGCTCCCCTGAGCAATGTCCCCTCCAAACTCCAGTAAATCAACAAAGAGAAATAAATCCACAAGGAAGAGAAGGAACAGCAGCCAAGAGACTTCAGCATGATGCCCAGGCTGTAACTGAGCCACTCAGGGAAAGCACAGCAGCAGCTCCTGTGCCACAGCTTGAGGCCAGAGCCCTGAGGCGCTAGGGACAGCCCAGGACAGAATGGAGGCAGGGCTGAAAACAGGAGGAGTGGTCCAAGGTCTCCAGACCACAGCCCTGTGCCAATCCAGGCAGAAAACTAAAGGCTTACTCAAGAGTGGAGAATACTATAGCCACTGGCCACATCTGGGTTTTGTTTTGTTTTGTTTTTTAACTTAAATCAATTTTAAAATTCAAAGAAGAAAACAAAAAATAAGATGAAATAAGATAAAATTCAGTTCCTCAGACATATGAGCCATATTTCAAGTGCTCAACAGCCACATGTATCTAGTGGTGATCTTACCACACAGACAGCACGAGTCTAGAACATTCCATCATCACACAAAGCTCTCCTGGACAGAGGTATCCCAAAGACAGTAGGCTAAAGGGCTTAGAGCTGGAAGCCAGCCTCGGTGCCTGACTCAAAAGGGAATTCTGGGTTAGGAAGCCCACTACAGGACCCTCCCCATGGGCCCATGGGACTCCCCTCCCCACGGGGGCCTGAGGGACACAGCAGCCAGGCATGTGCTCCCCAGGGAGGAAAACCTGACCAGTAAGACAACTGTGAAATACACCCAACCAAGGACAAGCACTCTTAGAAAGTAAAAATGACTGTAAAAATAATTCAAGAACATCTTCTATGTGCAAAAACAAAGATCTGAAAGTAGAACTATAAAGGAAAAAGCTTAGGGACCCACAGGATCACTCCTGGAAATTCAATACCCAGTTCACAGGCACACCAGAAGGCAGAGCAGAGAAGCGATCAAAAACACACCAGAAGCAAAGCCCCCTGTACCAAAAGATGCAAGTCTTTAGTGTAAAATTGTCCAGCTAATGCCTAACATAAGAAGAGAATGGAACTGTGGACACAGAGGGGGAAGGGGAGGGTGGACGAATTTAGACAGGAGCACTGATACATATATGCTACATGCGTAAAACAGACAGCTAGTGGCATGCTGCTGTATAATACAGGGAACCCAGTCCGGCACTCTGTGATGACCTAGAGAGGTGGGATGGGGGAGGCAAGGTGAGACGGAGGCTCAAGAGGAAAGCGATAATTCATGTTGGTGTACAGCAGAAACTAATACAGCTTTATAAAGCAATTATCCTCCAATTTTTAAAAAATTTAATAAAAACACTTAAGAAAACCAAAAAAAAAAAAAGGCCAAGAGTGAGTCACACCCTCCTAAAATATCAAGCTCCAGAAACTTTCCAAGGCAAAAAGGCTCCTGAGAAAGAAACTCAGACATGGACTTGGCATAACTAGACGAGAGACAATGGACCCATGCCCTCCATCCCCACCCAGCCAAACAGGCATGAAATGCATTTATTCTGCCCAAGACAGCGGAGAGTTCAGAATGCTTACCTTCCACAAAACCTGCTGGTTACTTAAAAAAGAAAAATCAACACACACAGCACCAGCCCACTTTTTAAAAAGCACCTGTGTGCACACTGAGGCTAACTGTTGGTGCCTCTCTGGTGACCTGAGATCTCCACAGCCCAGCGGGCAGGCAGCACTGATGATGCCACGTCACAGGTGAGGAAACTCAGGCATAGAGCAGCTCAGCAGCAGAGCTGGGATATAAATCCAGGCGGTCCAGCCCCAGGGCTGGTGACCCTAACCACCACCCCATGTTTCCCTCAACGTAAGTTACTATCACTACCTTCCTCCTTCCCAAGTTCACAGGAGGAGGTGTTATTACTGTCGGCCCCACTAACAAGAACAACCTGGGCAGTTTATCCTGATAGTCTCAGCTGGTGCACGTGCACACACACACACGCACACACACATATTCCAAGGCCTTTGTGATTATCTGTAAATGATCAAAACCTCAGCTTCTGTTCTTACCTAGGTGTGGGTCCAACAGGTGAGGCTGCTCCTGATATTTGTCCATTATTACTAAAAAGAAAAACGTGAGACTTAACATGAGCCCTGGAAACCCTCGAGTTGTCCCATGCGGACTTCCCAGGCAGCTCCCAAGAGCACAGGCCAGCTGGAGTGAGCCCCCCAGCCACCCGCCTCCTCAGGGCCACACTACCCCGGCCTCTGCTCTCTGTTTGCTCAACGCACCTTCCTCTCAGGTCCTCACTTCTTCCTTCCTTCACTGCCTGCTGAGAGCCAAGCTGAGTTCTCCCCTTCATTAGGACTCATACTTTCCATGTTCCCTCTGCCACACACATCAAGCCATGTGCCCTCCTAGCCCGCTCATACTCTGGCTTTCTTAATCCCAAACACTCTGGTTTCTACTCCTACCAGCAGCTAGAACCGTTCCTATCAGATTCCACGCCCACCTGGCCTATGGCAGTTCTCATGAGCCACACACCTCCACATCTGACCACTCCCCATGAATGGGAAAGCCAGCTTTCACTGCTCCCTGGATTTTCACCTCACTCCCAGGACAGTTCTGTGCCTGAGGTATTTCAGTGCTAACCCCAGCAGCCAGTCAGAGAAAAGGGCACAATCAAGCAACTAGCCCAAGTGGCAGAGTGGGATTTGAACCCAGGGAGGAGTTGCTCAAGTGAGTGGCACAAGTCCACCAAGGCAAAATCATGTAGAAATTTCTATAGCTACAAAGGTCCCCAAGGACGGTTTTACTGAATCACAAAACCCTAGTTATCTAACCACGGGATCTTAAGGAATCGTTTGTAAGTTATCCATTATAGACAACGGCAAGGGTCTGTCTAAACCTGGAGCACCTAGTCTGACTAAGCATCTTGCACTGCCCGGAGCAGCGCTACTGCACTGGGCTGCACGCACGGTCTTGGCAGAGCCACGGGGGCTGAGGAGAAGGCTCTGGGTGGGGGCCCCCGCCCGTTCCTGCATGTTGGGCCTCTCCTGCTCCCACTGCCCCGTTCACACAGCTGTCTCGGAGGAACTGCGCTTTGCGGTGGTCCCAGGACAGGGTGGGGACAAGGACTGGGAAATGACCCACCCAGGGGAGCTCCACCATCCCTACTCGTGACGGTGGAGGCCCACTGCCCTCCATCTCTTAGGCACGCCCGTGTCTGGGGCCGCAGGAAAGGAGACTTGCACACCCTGCACGCTGTTCCCCGCCTCTGGCCCGTGCGCACCCCGAAACCGCTCCAGGGCGCCCTCCCGGGCCGAGCGGTCAGCGAGCACCGCCGGCAGGTGGCCGAGCAGCTCCCGCGTCTCCGCGCTCTCGCCGAATGACTCGAGGGCGGCCCCGCAGGCCAGAGCCGCGTCCTCCCCCGCATCCTCCACCGGGTCCTCCGCAGGGTCCTCAGCGGCGCCCGCGGCCGGCTCCTCGCTCAGGGCCATCTTCCGCAGCCGGACTACGCCCGCGCGCGAGGTAAGGGCCGTGGGACTAGGGTGGTGGGACGCTGGGCACGGGATGCTCAAGAAGCCTGAAGCTGAGAAGGCGGCAATAACGCCAGCCCCGCCCCCACGAACTCCGACCTTGCACGCCAGCCCCCGCTACGGAACGCGCCGGCCACCAAAAGAGTGCGAGCGGAGGCCGTGCCGAGCCCGGGTGGGGCAGGGCCCAGGGGACAGGGGCGGGGCGGAGGCGGAGCACAAGACTCCAGCCCGGCCGCGCCTCCTTCCCCGCGCACGCGCGCTGAGTTTCCCCGTGACCGCCGACAGGTGTCGGGAATCTTTCTACCAGACAAAGCAGCCCACAGGTGCGCAGGCTGCAGTGGGAGATAAGAAGGGTTGACTGGGCGCTCGTAACGCCCCGAAATAATTGGTGATGTGGACGGCTTGGTCTTCAGAGACCCACACTTGGGTGGCCGCGGGGCCCGGCAGCCCCGCCCCTCCACGGTGACACCCCGCTCACCCTGGACACCCCGTGCACCTACCAGGGCACACCCGCTACCCAAGACTCCCGCCCGCCCCCCTCTTGTCGAGCAAAACTACCAACTGCAAAATGGAGCACGGGAGAGGGGCAGTGGCTCCAGTACTTGAGGGGTAAGGGGGCTTTCTCCCACCCGCCCACCTCAGTAAGGGTGGACTTGAACACAGCCCCAGAGCCACTGCTCAAGAGTTGGGCCCATTTC